>NC_068309.1:25491876-25826043 GCF_025860055.1 Xyrauchen texanus | reverse complement strand
TCACTTACTTTGCATTTTATTTCAATACAATAAAAGTGGTTGGTGACTGAGTGTCAGTCTCTAACTATTTTAATTTGGGGTGAATTATTCCATGTAGCATCCTACATGGTGTGTCTATCACAGCATTGTGTTTCTTGTTAAACAGCAGTAGCCTTTGTGTGGGGTCAGTAAAGAGTTTTACACATTTTACACTGCTTTCTGCTATTCTGTTTCATTTTTATCTTTTATTTGAAATCTCTCTGTTTTTTTCAATAGCTTTCAAGGAGGAGAGCAAAATTGCCTTTGCTATAACTTTGTGTTTCTCTCAGCTCTCTAGTTAGGTCACTTGGTTCTAGTTGATGCCAGAAAAGAAGGATACAACACCATACTGAGGTTTTTATTTTATCTGAGTTAATGACACAAAAATAATACGATTAGGAACAACAGGGATATGATTACTCCCCAGATAAGGAGAAACAAGCACAAGCTGAGATATAAATCCTTTTGCCTTTGATATTTGCCCCAGGAAATGACAGCATAAATAACACTAATCTAATTCTTTCAGGGCAGGAAAGCCTGTTCTGTGTGCTTCTTCTAGCATTAAAGGACAGTTCATCCAAAAAGGAGAATTATCTCATTATTTACTCATTGTCATGCGATCTCAGATGTGTATGACTTTCTTTCTTCTGCAAAACACAAATTATGATTTAAAAAAAAGAAAAGATTTTAGCTATGTAGGGCCAAACAGTACAAGTTAATGGGTGCCAAAACTTTGAGGCTCCAAAAAGCACATAAAGGCAGTATAAAAGTAATTCATATGACTCCAGTGGTTGATATGATAAGTGTGGGTGAGAAAAAGATCAATATTTAAGTCCATGTTTGCTAGAGAGTCTTCTACCTGTCCAGTAGGTAGCGTATGCATAAACAATGTGAATCACCACAAATGTGAATCACCACAAACACAAGAAGAAAGTGGAGATTTACTGGGCAGGGAGGAGAATTTATAGTGAAAATGTACTAAAATATTAATCTGTCTCTCACCCACACCTATCATATCGCTTCAGAAGACGTTGATTTAACCACTGGATTGTTATGGATTACGTTTGTTGCCTTTATGTGATTTTTAAAGCTTCAAAATATTTGCACCCATTGACTTGGATTTTATGGACCAAAAGATTTGAGAAATTCTTCTGAAAATCTTAATTTTTATTCTGCTGAAGAAAGAAAGCCATACGCATCTGGGATGGCATAAGGGTGAGTAAATGAGATCATCATTATTTTTTTTAATTTTTGGGTGAACTATTCCTTTAACATGTGTTACTACACTTTATTCATATCTGGCAATAGAGGTCTGTTTTCAGAGATTTCAGGGTATTACTCATTAGTTTACATTTGACATACAACTGTTCAGTTCAGCTGCGATGTGAATGCTATGGACATTTCATTGAATTGCTATGGATATATTAACATAAATGACATGTAAATTAGGATACTCAAATTATATTTAAAACTCCCAGTGTTTATTGTCATTTTATGCAGTCTATGCGTCATTGACAAATAAGGTGATACAACTTAGAAATCTGTTTAAAATCTATTTTAAAGCAAACACGAAATTCATAGAAATGTAATAATTGTGTCCAATTTGGTTTTGTAAATGTTTGAAACACTTTTATAGCATTTTCTACACACACACGTACACACACACACACACACACACACACACACACACACACACACACACACATATATATATATATATATATATATATATGTATGTATATTTATATAAAACATTAAAATACATTTCTTGCACCTTGAATACATGAGAGTGTACTTAACTTAATCTTTATTTAAATAATTTTTAGATAAAATTAAGAAGTAAAACATTTCAAAACGTTTTTTCCACACAAAATGTGCCCTTTTTTTAATTAAAAATGTCATTGTATTTATTTATTTTATTATTAGTCGTTACTTCACAGTTTTATGGGTTGCTCTGTTCATTTTATTTTATCTTTTTAATTGTCACATGACAAAAAAATGGCAACCTACATGTTGGTTGCCCCAAATGTCTTTGATGTCTTTGAACAGAAGTTTTTAAATATCAATAATAATTAAAGACAAAATAGTTTTAATGCTTACTTAATAAATAATAATGAAAGAAAAGACTACTTATCAACCGAGAGCAAAAAAACACATTAGAGTGACCACAAGGAGGTTACCCCATGTGTCTACCTCCCAAGCAACTGGGCAAATTTGGTTGCTTATGACAAGTGGCTGGAGTCAATCAGCATGCACTGGAACTCGCCACTCCAATGGTGGTAGTAGTCAGCGTCTTTGCTAAGCTCCCCCCTAATTAAAAAACATTTTCATCATACTGTAGTAGAGGTGTATTCAACCTATTTTTTTATTTTATTTTTTTTATTATTTTTTTTTGTGAATTGCATTTTAATGTGTTTTTGGATACCTAAATAGATTCGAAAAAAAAAAAAAAAAAAAAAAATGAGCGTCACGTCATTGACCCCTATGATGGGAGCAGAAATGGATATGCAATGCATTTTTGGACTTTGTTGCTTTTTGATGGTTAAATGACACCAATTCACAACCAGGCTAACTTTCAAGGCCTTTGAATCCCATCAGGACCGAGAACAACGGCAAGGATGGCTGTCAGTCCTGATTCTGCTGTGTCATTTCAAGACTGTAGGCCTACAAAATGTGAAATGTTTGTTTAACCATCCTTTCTGGGCTGTAATATATTTAGACATTTTAACAGCTAAATATTTATGTCAGCTGTTTTCATGAACAATGGCACTAAAACACATTTTCAAAAACTTTATTTTAAATTGCCTCACATTTATGCTCTACAATGGATCGAGATGAAATAAAATAGTCTCAATGTCTCACAGACTTTCGAGACAGTGTTGTACTAATTCCATTCGAAAATGTGCTGCCATGAATAATACACGTAGAACTGAAGTCGAATGGCACTGAAAGGGCAAAAAAAAAAAAAAAAAACATGAAAAACTCCAGTGATCAATAAATGTAATGCTATTTACTGAGACGCGGACGCGCGCGCACAAGTCTCTCAGTTTTGAGCGCGCGCCCGCACACAAATACACAGGTAAACAAAACGTTAACGTATACAATACACCCGCGCCAATACATATACATGTACATTTACGTGCGTACAGGGTTCTGGCACATAATCTTTTTGAATGCTTTCCTAAAGTCTCTGTTGAAGATAGTATATATGATAGGGTTCACTGAGCTGTTGCAGTAGCCAATCCAGAAAAATAGGTTAAATAGAGAATCCGGTATTGTGCAACTTTCCCGGCAAATGGCATGAAGACTGTAGGTGAAGAAGAAAGGGAACCAGCAGAGCACGAACACCCCCATGACCACAGCCAACACGAATGTGAAGCGTTTCTCGCGCATCTGTGCCAGTTTCGACTTGGATAAGGAGAGCTGTCGCGCCTTCGGCTCTTGATCGAGCTCCGAGGCGCGGCTACATGCCCACGACAGGCGTCCATTTGGCTTTGGGCATGGATTTGCCCCTTCCACTTTTCTACTCTTGGTGAAGCGTGAGTTCCTGTGTTTGGTGGAGAAGCTGCTCTCCTCCAGGTCGATGTCGTCTAGCTCGCCTTTGCGCTCGCGACTGCCCGAACTGTGGCTGCTGGGGCTCTCCACCTCGGACTTGCCCGACTTGCGCACGAAGCATGTCTCTGACTGCGATGGCTGTCGCTCCACCCCGTTCTTGGCCACGAACACGGTGGACGCGCGCTGTTTGGCCACCCGGTAAATCTTACAGTAGACCAAAATCATGATGAGACCAGGCGCAAAAAACGACACCACGCAGGATGAGAGGATATACCAGGTCTCGTTGTTAAGCAAGCACTCCAGTTCATCGTGTTTGGTCATGAGAAGCGGTGGGAAGGAGATCACGGCTGAAATGACCCACACCACCGTGATCATGCTCTTGATTCTCCGTGGGGTCCTCTTGAGGTTGTAACTGACCGCTTTGGTCACCGACCAGTACCTGTCCAAACTGATGGCGCAGAGGTGGACGATGGATGACGTGCAGAAGAGCACGTCCAGTGCCAGGTAGAAGGCACACCAGGTGCTGCCGAAGTACCAGTAGCCCATCACTTCATTGGCAAGGGAGAAAGGGATGACCAAAGTGGCCACCAAAATATCAGCGGACGCCAAAGAGACCAGAAAGAGGTTCTGTGGCGCACGCAGCGCGCGGCTGGTGAAAACGGCAACCACGACTAATACGTTCCCCACGATGGTCACCAAGATGATCACGGTGACCACGAGAATGATCATCAACGCCACGCACTGGGAATGTGGCGGGGGTCTCGGTGCGCTCGTGCTGTTAGTATCCGCGGATGAGTTCACCGTGGAGAAGGTGATGGTAGTTAAATCCATTCTGGATGCGTTTGGAGACGATTCCCCATTTCCACGCGTATTTTTATCCAAGACGCGCGTCAACTTCGAACTTGTAACCTCCAATGTGAAGCGCTGAGTAATCGGGCAAACATAAATCCACACCAAACGTATCATGCCAAAAATGATGTTTTAACTTTTAAAACTCTAGGATTATTTACATGTCTATTGTCTGTTTCTTCAGTTGTCCTCTTGATGTGGCAGTTATGGACCACACAAAGCAAAGACATGCTTTGTTACCGAAAAATCGTGCAGGAGGCAGAAATAGAGAATGCTTGGTGTTCGGGTTGGTTCTGATGTGGGTTGAATCATTGCGCACCAGTGTGTCGCGCTAAACGAACATGTGAGCATTTGTGTGTGTGTTACTCCTTCTTCTCTCTCTCTCTCTCTCTCTCTCTCTCTCTCTCTCTCTCTCTCTCTCTCACACACACACTCTCTCTCTCGCTCTCTTCACGAGACGGTGTGCTTTTTCTCCAGTGTAGTACACATTCTTTCGATGTGTGATTTAATAGCAATAAAACATATTTGTAAATATCCAAATTTAATTTATAAGCAATTCAATAAAGGTTATATAATGCATAACATTCTTATATGCATTTTCATACAGGCTACTAGAAAATTAAATCAAAGTTTCATTCCATTTCTGCATTACAAGACATTAGATTGACTAAAGATCTGTTAAGCAGTATATGAGGTTTTACTGCTATTATAATATTTTAATTAAGTTATTATTCTAAAATGTTACATCATAATCGGACAATCCCTGCTGAGTTCAATTACCCTCTAATGCAATTCCCAGTGAAAGAGCAAATAAGGGTTACATGAATTATGTAGCATACTTATGCTTAGGGGTAATTTAGAGGCTTAATTTGGCAAAAGAGCTTTTGCAAATATCTTCATTTACTTTTAGTGACTTGGTCCTTATTTTGCCATGCCATTATTGGGCCTGTAATTCTAGTGAATAGTAATCGACAGTGGTAATGAGATTCATTGACTGTTTATCAGTAGTTAGAATGTAAGATGTCATTATCCACCTACACTCACTGAGCACTTTAGTAGGAACATTATGGTCCTAAAAAAGTGCCCGACGTGGTCTTCTGCTGTTGTGCATTCTGAGATGCTATTCTGCTCACTAGTGGTTATCTGAGTTACCATAGCCTTTCTGTCAGCTCGAACCAGTCTGGCCATTCTCTGTTGACCTCTCTTGACATCCGCAGAACTGCCACTCACTGTATTTTTCTTCTTTTTGGCATGATTCTGAGTAAACTCTAGAGACTGTTGTTAGTGAAAATCTGAGGAGATCAGCAGTTACAGAAATACTCAAACCAGCCCATCTGTCAACAACAATCATGACACTGTCGAAATCACGGAGATCAATTTTTTTCCAATTCTGATGGTTGATGTAAACATTTACTGAAGCTCCTGACCCGTGTCTGCCTGATTTTATGCACTGCACTACCGCCACACAATTGGCTGATTAGATAATCACATGAATAAATAGGTGAACAGGTGTTCTAATAAAGTGCCCAGTGAATGTAATAATAACATTGGATGTTTGATCTTAATAGTTATCCTAAAAATAAGAAAACAGTGATATTATTAAGGATTATTTAACAAAAATAAATAAAACAAATTGGGCACCAGCAGGGGTGTAAAACGTACTCGGAAATTATACTTAAGGCTACATCTACATTAATCTGGATACATACAAAACGCTCTCCGTCCACACTAACTTTTTCAAGCGTTTTCCAAATGTTGCTTGTCCACACTGAAACGTATGAAAATGCTTAAATCATGACACTGCACATGTGGAAAATTCCCACAGCATGTACGGTCTGAAATGCAATTGTCCTTGTGTTCCGCTATAACACAAGCCGCCATCTTGATTGTTTTTGTTGGATAGATCACATGACTAAAAATGCGTCATCGTTTCCCAAAGCATTCGTTTTCACACAGTCCACACTACTACGTGAAAACGGCATATTCAAATGTATCCACTTTGAAGTGCATTTCAAAAAGTTATTTTTTTCGTGGACAAAAACGCTGTCTTAGGTTGGACAGATGCGTTTTAAATGAACTAGGCCTAAGTGTAAGTATGGATACTGAATGAAAATTTTACTCAATTAAAAGTCCAAGTATCTAGCCAAAAACCTACTTGAGTGCAAATGAAAAAAATTTCACATTAAATTGTACTTAAGTATTAAAAAAATTAAGAAAAATAGCTTTTTCCTAGCTAGAACGAAATCAAGAGTGAGGATGTTGTTAATAAAAGAGGTGTCGATTGGTTGGTTAAGTCGCCTTTTTACGGTCATATTTCTCCCCCATTGGCATTCGCAACCTGGTCAGAGAATCATGTTACAATAACTACATTTTGCACAATGATTTTTATGTGGCCTGTTGTATGTAACGCAGCAATTTCCAGGTGAAATGGACACTAGAGGCGCTAAAACAACAATGACTTTTATACCCTTTCACACAAATCACCAGTAAAACAGAAGATTATCAGTCCATAAACACTTACTTTTTGCTCTGTTCCTCACACAATACTATCTTATGACATCTAAACACTTTTACTATAGCGCATGGCTCATTTTAACGTTTGCATTACATAATCAACTACATTTACAAGCTTGTTTAAGTGTGATCTTGCGTGGTAGTCCAACTGATAGTGGTGCATATGCAATACAAAGGACTGGGGTACAAGTCCTGAAGAGCACACGAGTCGACACATGACCTAAAGTGTTTAGAAACACCACAAAATGACATGGATGCTTCAGAAATTGTGTTTTACATGTCACATTTGGTTTTTATTACACTATCAGTTAGGATTAGGTTTAAGGTTTAGGGAAGGGAGGTCTGTTTTGTTGATTTAAATCTTGATAGAACATTATCCTTAAAGGGGACATATTGTGCAAAATCCACTTTTCCCATTTTCTTTACATAATTATGTATCCCCAGTGTGTGTAGACAATCACAGAATATGGTAAAAGACCATCCCCTCATTTCTTTCCTTTCCCCATCAATAAAAAACATTGTCTCCGACCGAGCCATTCAGGGTTACAGCCCCTTATGATGTCAAAAGGGGAAAGGTACTGCCCATGGCTGGTGAAGAGATCCACCTGAGTAGCTTAGATCAGCCCTCATTAAAACCTGAGCGAGAAGCACACA
The DNA here is from genome assembly GCF_025860055.1 of Xyrauchen texanus. Lineage (NCBI taxonomy): Eukaryota > Metazoa > Chordata > Actinopteri > Cypriniformes > Catostomidae > Xyrauchen > Xyrauchen texanus. Next base: position 25,818,453 of record NC_068309.1, on the reverse strand, counting down.
CTCCGCCATATTTATCTCCTTGCTAGAGCCGCTTGTGCTAACTCGATAATGTCCCAGCTAGGAGGTAAACATTCCAAATGTTCTGTTGTTGGCTGCAAGAGCGAACACAAGAGTCTTTATGTACTCCCAGCATCAGAGCCACTGAAGACCCAGTGGATTAGTTTTATTTTTGATGGCAATGTGCCCACAACAATAGGAAAATCTCTATATGCTTGTGCAAACCATTTTACGTTGAACTGCTTCATCAACGAAGGTCAACACAAGACTAGATTTGCTTCCAAGCTAAGGATCAAGGATTGATCAATATCAACTCTCCGTGACCTAACTTCAGATTTGCAAGTCATAAGTTTCGCACTTTATACTTTAGGTTTGCAATTTGGCTTTCTGAATTTGCTTGTTTGCACATTGCATGAAAAATGCTTGTTGTGAAAACATTGTGCTTTGTGTAACGAGTTGCTACGTTTCACAGTTTCCAGATGAGCACCTGTTCCACAATTAAAAAATGAGCATTATACTAAATGTATCATGCCACTATATTGCGCTTAGCAAACATCATTACAGTACTTTCTGTGTGTTGTTTATTGAAGTAGTATAGTTCCCTACAATGGAAAGCGGAGAAAGCTAAAGTTGGCGTTAGACACCATACAACACATCATCCATCATAACCCTACAAAAAAAGTTACACAAATTAGTCACACATGTACGGCTGAACACCGGTGTATTCAGTAGCAGCCATATTGGTTCTCCTGCATTGTTGTTGCCATGGTATCCATGGCACCAGCAGAAAAGGCATAGCCCACTTCCAGAAAGGGGTGTGGGATGCTGCAGCTCTTTTGCATTTAAAGCTACATACACTAAAACAGCCTGTTTGGAGCAGGGCTGCAAAACAAGGGTATAAAGGCATGCTAGAATAAACAAACTATTCAAAGTACTATTTTTTCTTTGGAAATGTAATTAAGTAAAAGTACAAGTATATTCCATTTAAACTGCACTCAAGTAAAGTACAAATCCCAAAAAAATAATACGCAATATTATACTTAAGTATTTTTACTCAATTACTTTACACCCCTGGGCACCAGGGCTAGTTACATTTACATTTATGCATTTGGCAGACGCTTTTATCCAAAAAGACTTACAGTGCAATTATTACAGGGACAATCCCCCCGGAACAACCTGGAGTTAAGTGCCTTGCTCAAGGGCACAATGGTGGTGGCTGTGGGGTTCGACCCAGCAACTTTCTGATTAACAGCCCTGTGCTTTAGCCACTACACCACCACTAGTTGTTACATTGTGAAGTTGTCAAAATGGCAAAAACAAAAAGTTACAGAGGTTACAGTGAGGCACTCACAATGGGAGAGAGTGGGGCCAATTTTTGAAGGGTTCAAGACAGAAATGTGAAGCTTATAATTTTATAAAAGTACTTACAAATATTCTTCTGTTAAAACTCATGTATCACCTTGGTGGTAAAGTTCTTTGTTTTTATGGTTGTTTTCGGGTTTTAGTTTTTACACCGTTACATCGCCATGACAACGAAGTTGTAAAATTAGTAATAACTTCACACAGAGAAGGTTAGTATGTGATTGTATCACTCTAAAATACTATGCATGTTAACATTATTTTACACTATGCATGTTAACATTATTTTAGAGTGATTGTATCACTCTAAAATAATGTTAACATGCATAATGTTTACATTTTGTTGCAATACTTTTGAAACAGTGAGTATTTAAATGTTTACAGATTGGCCCCATTCACTTAAATTGTAAATGCCTCACCGTAACACAATTTGTTTATTTTTTTTTTTTTTAAGAAAAGGAGGGACAAGTCAAGATTCATTTTTGTGGTAATCAACATTATGCCACAAATGCTGTCGAATGAACTTAAATAACTGAATATGAACCTGGAATATTCTTTTAAAATATCATTATATGTTTGTAATAGCAGCATTACGGCAAGGTTCAACTATATTATGAAGATAGATTTAACAAACCTTGAGGTTCTCAGAATGGTATTTAAGGGTAATAATGTGGGGGCATGTGACATGTTGCAATTTTATACAGTTATACTGTATACAGTTATGTAATAAAAATTATTTTAGCCAAATTCAAAGCTTAGATATTTTTGTATGATTCCCTTGAGGAATATTTTCAAAAGGTCAATATGATCTGTATCATTTTCCTAGGCAATAATGGTGAAAATAATGTTTTGTAGTCAAGACTTCAAGGACTTCATGATGTGTCTATACAGAAATAATACTATCAATAAAAGATGTCATTCAATTGAAAAGTGTGACAACTACCCCTGGTCTTCCCTTATAACCAGTGTTGGGTTAGTTATTAAAAATTGAAATCCACTACAACTAACTAATTATTTATCTAAAATTATAATTAGATTACTTTACTAATTGCTTCATTGAAAATTTATCACATTACTAATTACTGTAAATTTACTTTCTAAAACACTTTTCCACTCAACCAATTCAAAATAATGTCTATATTTCTTTCTTGTTCATTGCTATACACAAGTCATACACTCAGCACCTCACATTTCTCCTTCACAATGACTCGTTACAGGGCCATAATTCATGTATATTACATAAATGATATATTGGAAATAAGTATAACCCTATAATGTACAGTACTCAAAAGTAATTAAATTATTTGAAAGTCAGTAACTGTAATGTGATTACAATAATTTAAAATGTACTGTATTACACTACTTTTTAATAAAAAGTAATTAGATTACAGTAACAAATTACATTTTAATTGGATTACACCCAACACTGCTTATAACAGATATGAGTTTACAAGTAGAATTCACAAGTTGGCTGACATGCTGACCTATAAGTCGCCAGCATTCATCAAAGTTAATGAGCCTCAACGCTCAAATCAAGACAAAACTTTTGCCATGTAGTGTCAAAATGACTGAAAGGGTGCTAGCAGAGCTTGGTGCTTAATTAACAAACTTCCATAAAGATACATGTTGTTTATAATGAAAATGGGTAACCATATTTTTCTGGATAAATGTTTCCAGTGAGAGAAAGAAAATGATATTAAAGTGTTTCATTAAAGAGCTGGCGGCAGTGGATCTCACTTTGCTTGCTTCCCTGAAGGAGGCACTCCAAGCGTATACTGTTTATTATACAGTAAATGGAAATTGTACAGACTGATAACTGAAAACTTAACATTCAAAAAAGTCTGAGGATGTTCATTTATGTTCATGTTTGCTATTCAAAACAACACAGAATCCATACATGTTTGTTTTTGAAAGACATTGGTATGGTCTGAATCTTGCATCACTAAAGACTGCTGTGTGCTAACAGTAGACACTGATTCACTAGGTGTTTGGAAGGTATAATCAGCTGCTCTATCTCTATGGCCCCTGTAGGGCAAATAATGTGGCTTCAAATTGCTGATTGATGCAATTACAAATTCAGCTCAGCCCTCTTAATTGTAATTCAGGGAGTAAGTTAATATTATGCAGTAATGTCAGAAGAAGAGAACATTATCCATCAATATTAAATTATGGATAAAGATAAACTATGTTATATCAGAAAGTAAGTATGTGCTTCTAAGCACTTATTCGTTTAGTGAATACTGGAAGTTTGCTTTTTAAAGAGTGAAATGCACTAGGTTAATTTGCTCTCATTTGGTTGCTTTGTTCACAGGAATTAGTGCCAGACCAAATATCTCTTTCTGACAGATGTACCATCACTGATGTTTGCCTACGCAGAGCTCAGATATGTACACTTTTCTCACACACACATGCATGCAGTCATACACACACACACACACACACACACACACACACACACACACACACACACACACACACACACACACACACACACACACACACACACACACACACACTTTGGTGCGGCTATCCTTATGAGGACTCCCCATTGACATAATGATTTTTGTACTGTATGAACTATAGATTCTATCCCCTAACCCTTACAAAAAACATTCTGCATTATCACATTTAAAAAAAAAAAAACATTGTTTAGTATGTTAAAGCAATTTAATTTATGGGGACACTAGAAATGTTCTCATTAAACACATTTATAGCATAATACCCTTGAAATTACCAGTTTGTAACCTACAAAAAACACACGCGCACACACACAAACACTCACATTTTTGTGGAACGTCCCCAATGTCAGTGAGTTCCAATGGTTTGTGAACTCTGTGATACTGAACTCCCTCAGTGCAAGTGATGATTTGGTGGGTTTACTGGTGTCACAGTTGTAGTGTTTTATGATTTAATTTGCATACATGGCTGAAGAACGTATCCAACATGAGGTTAAAAGCTGTTATAACAAACACATCCTTGATCTTGTTTCCGCTCCAACCTATTTGGTTTGTTCTCTGTTTGCCCTTCAGCTAATGAGCCTCTCAATTCGAAGCTTCAAAGGAAGAAAAATATCAAATATTTAGAAGTTTTATCGAACCATGATTTAGTCTGTGTGTATAATAATCATCCCTTCAAGTGCCATTGGGTTTTTCCATTCTTAAAGTCAAAGAGATAATCTGTAATTCATCTCAGATAATATGTATAAAAAGAGAAAATGGAAAGAAGTGTGAATATGTCTGTGCTTTATATGGATGAAGATGTTCAGTTTAGAGGTGTTTATATAGAGTTATGTTGATTGTTTATGTTGTTTGTATTTGGATGATTCTCATGAAACCTGTCAAAAAAAATAAAATAATTCCTAGACCTATTTTACTCCAAAATCAAAAGAAAGAAGTAAAAAATTACATTTTGAATATAGAAATTGAAGCTTATTTTAGGATCATTCAGATTTTTTACATTGTGATATTATTATCACGACAGTTTTTACATTTTACAAATACTTTACAATTGTATATATATATATGTAATGAGAATTAAGGTGTAAAATTTGCTTTTGTGTCCTGAACAGTGGCAGATTTGTTTAATCCATATCTTCTGAAGTGATACGATAGATGTGTTTGAGAAACAGATCAATATTTAAGTCCTTTTTTACTATAAATCTCCACTTTCAATTTCACATTCTGAAAGTGAAAGTGGAGATTTATAGTAAAAAGGATTGAAATATTGATCTGTTTCTCACCCAAAGTGATGGATTACTTTTATGCTGCCTTAATGTGTGTGACAGGGCAGAGGGCAGGGCCGGGTCGTGATTTTACACACCCGGTCCCTTATCAGGCTAATCAAGCCTCTGAGAGGGATAAAGGCCGACTGCGGACGGTGGTGTGACAGAGAGAGAGTGTTTATGGGCAGCTGTCCATCCTATGTGTGTGTTTGTGTCTTTTGGTTTCAGTTTTACATTAAAATAGTTCCCAGTGACAATGTGATTTTTAGAGCTTCACAGATCTGACCACCATTTACTTGCATTGAACGGACCTACATAGCTGAGATATTCTTCTAAAAATCTTTGTTTGTGCTCAGCAGAAGAAAGAAATTCACACATATCTGGGATGGTATGAATGTGAGTAAATGATGAGAGAATATTCATTCAATGATCCTAAATGTAGGCATAATTTTCTTTATGCAAAATATATTTTCATATTTTTTTGAGTGTGTTGATTTGGGGTAAATATGACCAGGACATTTTCTTGAGAAGCACCCAATTAATCTACTAATAAGGACAGAAGTGTTGAATAGAAGCACTATATTGGTGTTCTCTTACGAGAGGTTCTCTCGTATTGAGTAAGCTAGCTTACGCTACGGGAAAGATTAATCTTTTCTGAGATATTGAAGCCAAAAAATTTGTCAACGCAGTGCAGCAACTGCAGACCTTGAGCGGGCTAGCTAGCGAGCTCATTGGTTGCTCTGCGGCAACTGCTGCAGCCTATAGACAAACTTGGGCGAACTCGCGTCCAATGAGAGGCATCCGCGCGCTTACTGCATCAAAGCCCGCCAAAATGGGCGTGGCTAGAGTGCATATAAGCGTAGTTCGTAGGCTGGAACCCTGATTTTCATCTCTTCAGCGAAGCTCTTCCCATCTCTGAACTGGAAGCCGCGTCGCCGTTCGAGGGGCATCTAGCAAGCTTGGACAGCGCTCGAAGAAGCCGGCCGTCTTCGCCACCTTCAGCCATCCTGCGAGCTACGCCATCCGGCGATGTATCCTTTTTTAGAGCAAGCTAAGTTCCTCAGCGAACTTCACAAAAAGAGTATTGAGCGTCTTTTTAAAGATGCCTCGCACCCTGCGGCTCATGCCGCGCTCCTCTCAGCACCGGAGACCGCCACCTCATCTGCGCTCTCTGCCTGGGACGGGAACATGCAGAGCTCGCCCTCGCTGACGGCGGATGCGACCTCTGCGAGGAGCTTCCGATGTCGACCCTGCGGGCTCGACTCGAAGCATGCAAAACCGAAGCCGCCGCGCGCTTTCGTTTCGCCAGCGCAATAAGAGCGCCGCTCCCAAAGGCTGCCGGAACCGGTGTTAGAAGCGACTGCCTCGCCGGAGCCTCTCCCTCGAGTCTCGCTTTCACCCTCCCCGCCCCCCCGGGACACGCAGTTGCCGCCGAGCGGCCGCACTGCTGCCATCTGGGATGACGAGGCGGAGGATAAGGGTTGCTGTTCCATCATGGCTTCGGACAGCGAGGGGTGGTCAGGCTCCCAAGCCTCCTCCTCGGCCCAGGAATCCAGAGGATTCGGTAGCAGCACACCTTTGCCCGCCCTCCGCGAGATGCCGGTCTAAACCGGTGCTCCCGTCTAGGCCTGCAGAACTACTTCCGCCTGTGTTGGCCGCGCCTATGCCGCCACCGGCCAAGCCGCATCTGCTCTGCATTCCATGGCCGTCTTACAGATCCTCCAAGCGGACCTCCTTCGAGAATGGGATGAGAAAGGCGGACACCCAGAGGCTGTTTCAGATATAAGGAGCGCGACGGACAACGCGCCGCTCTCTCCGTCCGGTCTCTTCGGTTCCGCGGTGAGTGGCATTGTTGACCGTTTCACGGAAGTCCAGAAAGCCACCCAAGCCATGAATCTCTTCCTGCCTCGTCGCGCTAGCTCCTCTACAGGCCGCCCTAGGTCGCGCTCAGACAGCCGCCGCAGACCGCCGCCCCCCCGCGGGCCTTGGCCTAAGATTGCGTTGAAACCTGAGCAACCGAAGTCCTCCTAGCTTTGTTGAGAAAACGACGGCTCAGTCCCGCCGCAGCCGGACAGCCGTCAAAGCTTGACCCTCTGTCAGTCCCCTTCTCTCAGGCTACTGCAGTGGTGGATTCAGCAGCCAACAAGCCGGTGATACTGCCCGCTTGCCTGCACTCAAACGCCGTTTTCACGGCGACCCAAAGAAATCTTGTAAAGAGCAAACATGCCTTATGTGTAGAAAATGTGCCCACGAATCCGTGCGCGCGCCCCTTCTCTGGCCGCTCTGTCACATGACCAGCCTTGTGTAGAAAATGTGCCCACAATCCAGTGTTCACCTCTACACACAAGCATTACACTTCCCGTGTCCCGATCAGAGCCCACTCACATAAAGCGGACACAGCCCGCTCGAGTGTTAGAGTCAATAAACGCGCTCACGAATACGTGTGCGCCCATTCTCTGCCCGCTCTGTCACACGGCCAGCAAACACTTCTCTGTATGTAAGTCCCGTGCCCGTGACTATGCTCGCGCATCACTTCACAGATGTGACTCTTTCCTCATTCACCTCAATCGGGAAGTCACTCACAGAACAGCCTGTCCCTGCTGTCTGCAAGCAGTCATGCATAAGCACAGTAAGCGCGCTCACACATTCTGTTCAGCGCTCTGTGTGTGGCAATCAGGGCGATTTGGCCATTCACCCTCTAGCGTTACGCTTCAAAGCGTGGAAGCTATCCCAGGATATCCAAATGGGTGTTAAGCACAATAAAACAGGGCTATTTGCTACAGTTCGATCGCCACCCTCCCCGCTTCAGAGCTGGCTCGAAACTATTGTGAACACGGAAGCAGCCTGCATGCTTCGTTCAGAAATAGCAAACCTTCTGTGCAAAAGGGCCATAGAGAAAGTGCCACCTTCAGCTGAGCGAGTCGGGGTTTTACAGCCGTTATTTTCTTGTTCCCAAGAAAGACGGCGGCCTCAGACCAATATTAGATCTCAGGGTTTTGAACAAGGTGCTTGCAAAAGACCGTTCAAAATGCTTACAATCAGGAAACTCCTCGCGCATACGCGCCAGGGGACTGGTTTATCTCTCTCGATTTGAAAGATGCCTATTTTCAGATTCAGATAAATCCCGTCACAGGCCATTCTTGAGATTCGCCTCGACGGCCAGGTTTATCAATACACCGTCCTTCCGTTCGGCCTGTCTTTAGCACCCGTACTTTCACGAAGTGCATGGATGCGGCGCTCGCACCCTTGCGGAGTCAGGGCTTGCGAATTCTGAACTATTTGGACGACTGGCTGATTATGGCACAGTCACATACGGAGCTTCTGTCTCACAGAACAGTTCTCCTCAGCCATCTGAACAGTTTGGGTCTTGCAGTCAATTGGACCAAGAGCTCACTACAGCCCAGTCAGGCAATTTCCTTCCTTGGAATAGAACTAGACTCCGTGGCAATGACGGCTCGCTTATCTACACAGCGCGCGCGCCGTGTTCAGCGACTAGCCGCGTCCTTTCAGATGAACAGCCTCACGCCTCTGAAAAAATTTCAGAGAGTGCTAGGTTACATGGCCTCAGCCGCAGCAGTACTTCAGCTGGGTTTACTGCGCATGCGCCCGCTTCAGCATTGGCTAAACACCCGCGCGTCTCGCCGGGCTTGGGCCACAGGCCGCCAGCCGATCAAGGTGACGATGGGAGCTGTATCTCGCCGAAAAGTCATCTCGACAGACGCGTCCAACACGGGTTGGGGCGCGGTCTGCGAGGGCTCTCCGGTTTTTTTGGCCTATGGTCAGTTCAGGAAAAGCTCCTTCACATAAATTGTCTGGAAATGATAGCGGTCGAGTACGCGCTTGTGCATTTTCTCCCGGTCATTCAGGGTCACCACGTCCTGGTCCGTTCGGACAACAGATCTGTGGTATCCTACCTAAACTGTCAGGGCAGTGTCAGATCCAGGAACCTCTTCCATCTGACGAAACGCATACTGAGTTGGTCCCAGTGCCACCTGCGCTCGCTGAGGGCAACGCACGTGCCAGGCCACCTGAACGACGGCCCAGACAGACTGTCCAGAGACAATATTCCCCCAGGGGAATGGTCCCTGCACGCTCAAACAGTCCAGAAGTTATGGCGCATATTCAGCAGAGCAGAGATAGACCTCTTTGCGTCAGAAGAGAACTCTCACTGCCCAATATTTTTCTCGAAAAGCGAGGACGTGCTGGCCCAGGACTGGCCCAACCACCCGCTTTACGCCTTCCCTCCCGTCTCGCTATTGCCACAGGTAATGCAGAGGATCAGGGAAACGCGTCACTTGGTGCTCCTCATAGCCCCGCGTTGGGAGAATCAGACATGTTTCCCGGAGCTTACGCAGCTGTCACTGACAGCGCCGTGGCCCATCCCAGTGAGAGTAGATCTCCTCTCTCAAGCTCGCGGCACGATCTGGCATCCCCACCCAGAGCGCTGGGCGCTGCACGCGTGGGTGATCAACGACTACCCGTCGCTCTGCCAGAAGGGGTAATAAACACCATCATACACGCTACAGCCCCTTCCACGAGAAGACTCTATGCGTCAAAATGGTCTGTGTTTTCAAAATGGTGCACCGACAGAGACCTGGACCCACGGACATGTGGGGTGTCGTCGCTGCTCGTGTTTTTACAAAGAGCTGCTGGATAAGGGCAGATCCCCATCCACGCTCAAAGTGTATGTGGCGGCCGTCGCGGCGTTCGCTGAACCCCTGCACGGCCAGTCACTGGGAAAAAATGAGCTGGTCATCCGCTTCCTCAGGGGAGCTAGAAGGATGAACCCCCCGCGCCCCCCATCGGTTCCTATCTGGGATCTTTCTATAGTTCTCAAAACTATGAAAACCCCCCTTTCGAACCGCTTCAATCCGTGGATTTGAAATACCTTTCACTCAAAACCGTTTTTCTGACTGCCCTGTCATCAGTCAAATGTGTGGGAGACCTTCACGCGCTGTCTGTCAGCGCTGCGTGTCTTGAGTTTGGACCAAGTGACTCCAAGGTCATTTTAAAGCCTAGACACGGCAATGTTCCCCAAGGTGATCGGTACTCCTTTCAGAGCACAGGTCATTTCCCTATCGGCGCTGCCAGCATCCGATAGCGAATGCGACGCAAATCTCCTTTGCCAGTCAGAGCACTGAGATTGTATACTGCGCGCTCCGCCTCTTTCAGACACTCTGAGCAGCTTCTCGTTTCGTTCGGAGGGCGCACCAAAGGTCTCGCCGCCTCGAAACAGACACGGTCTAGATGGATAGTGGACGCTATTGCTGCCGCATACGCGTCAAAAGACCTGCCATGCCCGTTGGGCATTAGGGCTCACTCCACTAGAGGCATGGCCTCATCGTGAGCATGGTCCAGCGGGATTTCCATTCACGACATATGTGTGGCAGCGGGCTGGGCTTCCCCCTCCACCTTTGTCAGATTTTACAATCTGGAAGTGCCCGCCCTGCAGGCAAAACTACTAGTGGTTTAATACGCTACAGCTCCCCTGGTGAGCTGCACTGATGGGACTAATTCCACACAGACCGGCACCGCGCTCTGTCGCTCCCTTCCCACAATGTGCTTATGTATTACACACACACTGGCCCGCACTCTTGCCGGCCAAATATTATTTCCCCACTCACAAGGGCTCCCCTGGGTCCCCCCACCCCGGGGCTCATGCAGTGGATGCTTGGCAAGACGGCGTTGACAATGGGTTCCCATAGCGTAAGCTAGCTTACGCAATACGAGAGAACCTCTCGTAAGAGAACGAATCGGTTACCTAACGTAACCTCGGTTCTCTCTAGACGAGGGAACGAGTATTGCGTAGCTGGCCGTGCTTCAGCGCCACGAGCGACTTTCGCTTCATTCAATGAAAACCAGGGTTCCAGCCTACGAACTACGCTTATATGCACTCTAGCCATGCCCATTTTGGCGGGCTTTGATGCAGTAGCGCCGGACGCCTCTCATTGGACGCGAGTTCGCCCAAGTTCGTCTATAGGCTGCAGCAGTTGCCGCAGAGCAACCAATGAGCTCGCTAGCTAGCCCGCTCAAGGTCTGCAGTTGCTGCACTGCGTTGACAAATGATACAAAATTAAGGATAATTTTTTGGCTTCAATATCTCAGAAAAGATTCATCTTTCCCGTAGCGTAAGCTAGCTTACACAATACTCGTTCCCTCGTCTAGAGAGAACCGAGGTTACGTTAGGTAACCGATTCGTTTTACAACATACACTGCCCCTAGCAATTATTCTAACACTTAATTTACACTTAAAATTTATGAATGTCACTGCATTAGATAATGAAATACATTGTGTAATTAAATTGTATTTATAGATAGAAGAAGTACACTTTTAAACAAAAGATTGTTGTTACACTCATGTTGTCTGTCAGCAATGGCTAAATATAGTAAAACATTTTATTTATATAACACCTTTCAGGACCCCAGGATGCTTTACAGAGCAAGAAGGATCAAAACAAAAACAACAGAAAAAAACAATACAACATGGAAAATGTACAGGACAACAATCATGAATAACAAATGAGGGGGGAGGTAATTTGAATATAATAAACATAAAATAACTTATGGATAACAAAGAGTGCAAATAAATTGTTTTTCAATGAAGTTTTAATCTGTTTAGATTGAACTGAGATATCAGTGGAGGGAGTTACAGAGTTTAGGTGCAGTAACACTGACACTGAATGTTGGTACTGCTTATAAGTTAGCATTTGAGGACCTGAGAGCATGCACAGGGGTGTCAGGATCAGTTCTGATAAATAAAGTGGTGCAAACTGTGGAGAGTTTTGAAAAAATAACAATGATTTTAAACTGTATACAATAGGAAACAGGTTGCTAGTGCTGTTGTTGTAAAATGGGAGTGATATGGGTAGATTTCCTGGAGCTCTAAGTCACAGTTTACACACTACTAAATATGGGAGCATTGCACCATTAAAATTAGGTAGAACATAACCCTAAGTATGAACTAAATATTTACGGAAACCTCCGACCAGGAGTAATAGAAAAGCAGACTCATTTAATGACATCAATGAGCTCATGTTTTGATTGACAGGCTTCAATCCTTTCAACATATATGATAATGTTGGCATTTACAATTGTTTATATTTACGCGAGAAAAAAATAAGTACTTCAGCATTAAACCGATCTAACGGTACACTTTCCTGTGTACGCTGGTCTCAAGTTTCAACATACGAAATAGGTTAGAGTCTATTTTTCCATGCTGTTGTATTTGTATTTATTTATTGACCCTCATTCAAAATTAGATACAGTTATTGATTATTATTATTTACATAGGCTAAATGAAATATGTTTTGTTACGTATTATATTTTAATGAGGATATAATTTATTACAGCTGACAGTTACGTGAGCAAACAAGGTTTGAACATCAACCGTAAAGAGATAACATTGAAATTCTTGGCTTTTTAACAGTTCTGTGCACAAATTTGAAGGCTGTTTATTCGATCAATACAGGTAAATGTCATATTATGTGACTATGCATTACTTAACGGTGAGTTTATGACCTATTAGTTAAATCTTGCCTTAAGAAAAGGTGGCGCAACCACACTAAGCATTGACTTAGTTACAAACTAAGCAGTAAGAGTGAACTTTACATCTCAACTTAAGTGAGGCCTTACACCCAGCTGGTGCAACCCTACCCTGGTGTGTGTTAGGATTTGAGCTGCAGAATTTTGCATTGGAGTGTTTTGGGAAGACCATCAATAAGGGAATTACAGTAGTCTAAGTGGGGCTAATTAATGCGTGAATAACAGTTTCAGAATTTTTAAAGCTGAATTAGGAATGAAGTCAGAAATAGTGTGGAGATGTAAGAAAGGGACCTTAAGGAGGGTGTTTATATCAGAGACAATTTAGCGGAGAAGGCCCACTTCTATTAAAATTAACGTTAGAAATTGGAATGCCCAATGGTCAACGGATGCACTTGTATCCTGTTTGTTTACATAGAAAAATAGCTGGCCCAGAGAGTTCCAAAGATGGTGCATAATGGACTGTTCAACAAAAGAAGACTTTTTATATTAAAAAAAAATACAGTGCATTCAGAAAGTATTCTGACCCCTTCATTTTTTTCAACTTTCGTTATTGTCACAGTTTGTCTCCACCATGTTCAAGGACTCTTATTTTGAAGTTTTCTCCTGCACTACTCATCCTATTCTGTTTCCGGTGGTCGATTCCCTGCCACAGCCAGCGGTAGCGACCATTGTCAGCGAGCCAGAGCCCATGCCTGCCACGGTCAGAGAGCCAGAGCCCATGCCTGCCACGGTCAGTCCTTGAATGGTAATGAACAGTAATGTTTGTTAATGTTTGAATTGTCATGTTTGAAGTGTTAGGTTGGCATGTTGATTAGTTAATTGTTAGTTTCTACTCCAGGGTTCGTTCTACTCCTGCGTCTGTTCCACTCCTACGAATGTTGTTAAAGGATGTGATGATTTTAATTCCTGTGTCTCCTCTCTTCCTCTGCACTCCTTGGAGACCAAACTTTACAGTTATGTTGCAGTCTTTATTATATTGATTGGACATGATCTGGAAAGGCACATACCTGTCTAAATAAGGTATCACAGCTGAAAATCTATATCAGAGCAAAAACCATGTCATGAGGTCAAATGAACTACCTGCAGAGCTCTGAGACTGGATTGTGTGGAGGCACAGATCTGAGGAAGGCTACAAAATAATTGGCTGCATTGAAGGTTCCCAAGAGCACAGTGGCCTTCATAATTCTTAAATTGAAAAAGATTGGAACAACCAGGACTCTTCCTAGAGCTAGTCGCCTGGCCAAATTGAGCAATGCCTTTGTTAGAGAGGTTACCCAAGAACCCGAAGGCCATACTGGTTGAGCTCCAGAGATCATGTGTGGAGATGGGAGAAACTTGCAGAAGGACAACCATCACAGCAATACAACATTGATCTGATCTTTATGGCAGCAGAGCCAGACAGAAACCACTCCTCAGTTCAAGACACATAAAAAAGCACCTAAAGGCTCTCAGACTGTGCGAAACAAGATTCTCTGGTCTGATGAACTGAAGATTGAACTGTTTGGCCTCAGTTCCAAGCATTTTGTCTGGAGGAAACCAGGCACCGCTCATCACCTGTGCAATACCATCCCAGCCGTGATGGTAGCATCATGCTGTGGGGGAGTTTTTCAGTGGCAGGGACATGGGGACTGGTCAGGGTTGAAGAAAAGCTGAACGTAGCAAAAAATACAGAGATATCCTTAATGAAAACCTGGTCCAGAGCGCTGAGGATCTCAGACTTGTCCGAAGGTTCACATTACAACAGGACAATTACCCTAAGAACACAGCCAAGGCAATGCAAGAGTGGCTTAGGGACAACTCTGTGAATGTCCTTGAGTGGCCCAGTCAGAGCCCGGACTTGAACCCAATTGAACATCTCTGGAAAGACCTGAATATGGCTGTCCACCAACGGTCCACATCCAGTCTGACAGCACTTGAGAGGATCTGCAGAGAAGAATGGCAGAAAATCCCTAAATCCAGGTTGTCGCATCATACCCAAAAAGACTGTAATCGCTGCCAAAGGTGCTTCAACTAAGTACTGAGATAAGGGTCTGAATACTTATGTCAATGTGATATTTCAGTTTTCTCTTTTTAATACATTTGAAAAGTTATAAAAAATCAAAAGTTTTTTGCTTTGTTATTGTGGGGTATAAATTGTAACTTGATGTGGAAAAGCATTTTAGCATAAGGCTGCATGATAACAAATTGTGAAAAAAGTTAGGGGTCTGAATAATTTCTGAATGCACTGTAAAATAATAGATTGTCTTATTTTTGAATAGTCTTAAGTATTTGGACACTTTCTGGTTGTCCAACATTGTGGAACATGTTATTCTGCTAGACCACCTGTGTGAACTTCAGGGGTACTGACATCTGTAACATTGGGGCAGGCAGAGCAGGACAGGCAGACATGAGTAAGTGAAGGCGATGATGTAGTGAGAACTTAAGTGCATCGGAAAGTATATCGGAAAAACGTGAATGAAACAAAACAGAACCTAAACATGAATGAAACAGGAACAGATTATGACTTGACTTGACTGAACTTGACTAATGAAAACAAAGACTATGACAAAACATTACAGGATAATACAATCACAATACTCGACAAAGGACAAAGGCAAACATGAGGGCTTAAATACATAGACTAGGGTTAACAAGATAACAAAACCATAAATGACAAGACTGAACTGATAACATAGGGACCAATGACCCTATGATTATTTTCTGTTGTGTAATTCTGTCTCACAACATTTTTACAGAAGATTTAAGCAATCCAATGGCAAAGTTGTACATGGATGGTGGTTGGCGCTGTCGTGCGCATGTTTTTCTTTTTTCTGTTTGTTTGATTCGATTGGAAGTTCGGGATTTGATTGTTGCACTAATGTTAGAATGTAGTCTTTATAATGTTATTTTTGACACATAATCTATTTTTTCTAACATGTCAAAATGTAAAATGTTAATATGGGTGGATTGTCTCTCTCCGTGTAGAATGTGAATGATTGGGGCACCCCATAAATAGAAGGAAGGTTATTTATTTTCTTAAACGTAAGAAATATGATATTGTGTTTCTTTAAGAAACATATCTTTCCCCACAGGAAGCTGATACATTTGGGAAGATATGGGATGGGCATGTTTTCTTTAGTGTAGGCTCAAGTAAGAGCAGAGGAGTCATTGCATTGATAAGTAAACATATACAATTCAAATGTCTCAAACAGATTAATGATAAATTAGGAAAAGTCATTGTTTTAGCAGAAATTCAGGGGCAAAGGTTGTCTTTGGCTAATATTTACGCACCTAAAGTTGATGAATATAACTTTTTTGTAGATCTTGATGGAATGTTGCATGCCACTGGCACTCATGATATAATATTGGGAGGAAACTTTTATATTTGTGTAAGCCCCCTGAGCAACATTGACGCTTCACAGGATGTGTAATAATCTTGGTCTTACAGATATTTGGAGAATTTTGAACCCATCTGGTAGGGACTAAACGTTTTTTTCATCAGTCCATAAGATTTATTCTATAATCTTTTTTTGTTTTATATCTAAATCCCTCATTTAATCTGTTAACATCTGGAAACCTCTTTGTCTCAGATCATGCCCTGGTGAGTTTAGAGGTGATTCCACATTTGGAGAAAAATAACTCATATAGTTGGTGCTTTAATATGTCTCTATTGCAAAATCCTGAATTCCAAGAAATGCTAAAGGCTGAAATCAGTGTTTATATGGAGACCAACTGGTCCTAAGTATCCTCTGTGGGCGTGGCTTGGGAGGCACTTAAAGCAGTTCTTAGGGGTCAGATCATACAGTATGTCTCATTCATCAAAAAATCCAAAGCACGAGAATTTATGGAGTTGGAAGGGAATATTACAAATGCTGAGGCAGGGCTGAAGCGCCGAATGTCACCGATGGCCTCAGAGAACTGACCGATTGAAATACAGATATATAATACTATTTTGTCACAGAAGGTGGATTTTTGGCTGTTCAGGGCAAGACAGTCATACTTTGAGTCAGGGGACAAAGCAGGGAAGCTTTTGGCTAAATATATATAAAGAAGAGAGAGTCTTTTTCTACCATTCCCTCCCAGTGAAATCTGCTGGTGGTAAAATATTTACCTCGGCCATTGATATAAATAATGCTTTTAAAGAATTCTGTCTTGATCTTTATATTTCCATGTCTTCGTATACTGATAAAGATATTAGAAACTTTGTGGAACCATTAGATCTCCCTAAACTGACGACTGAGCAAAAAAATTATCTTGATTCTCAGATAACCTTGAAGGAGCTTGACGAGATAATTAGGCTTTATCTACAGGCAAGGCTCTGGGGCCAGATGGCTTTGCTGATACATTTTTTAGATCTTATGTTACAGAACTGGCTCCACTTTTGTTAGAAGCTAATACAGAATCATTAAAGAATGGAAAGCTTCCACCAACTATGACACAAGAATCGGTCTGATTCTTAAAAAGGACAAAGATCCAAGTAAATGTAAGAGTTACCGTCAATTTCCCTGATCCAGCTAGACTTTTTTGCTAACCGATTAAGTAAAGTAATGACATCTCTTATAAATATAGATCAGGTGGGGTTTATTCAGGGCCTCAGCTCTTCTGAAAACATTAGGCGTTTCATCAATATCATGTGGTCAGTGGCGAATGATCAGACTCCGGTCACTGACATCTGGGATTCTTTTTTTAAAATTTTGGAAATGTATGGGTTCGGAAATACTTTTATTCAATGGATTAAGTTACTTTATAGACACCTGGTAGTGGCGGTACAAACAAATGGATTAATTTCAGATTATTTTACTCTGATAGGGGCACCCGGCATGATTGCCCTCTTTCCCCATTATTGTTCTGTCTTGTCCTGGAACCATTAGCAGCCACGATAAGGAGGATGATCTACTAGGGGTGATGGCGGGAGGTGTGGCACATACACTGTTGCTTTACACAGATGATATTTTGTTATTCGTCTCAGACCCCACTGGATCTATGTCTTGTCTCCACAGGATTATTAATTCCTTCTCTAAATTCAACAATTGGTCAATTGGTCTAAATCCGAAGCTTTGGCTCTGACAGCGTACTGCCAAGTAATGGCTTTTCAAACAGGCAACTAGTTAATTTTGACCCATTAATAAAAAAAAAAATTGAGTGGTGTGAGTAGGTGGGCTTCATCACATTTATCTATGATTGGGAAGGTTAATATAATTAAAATGAATTGTATTCCAAAATTCAACTACTTACTACAATCTCTCCCTGTAGATGTCCCCCTCTCTTATTTTAAGCAATTTGATAGCATAGCAATGTCCTTCATTTGGAATGGTAAACATCCCAGTTTACATTTCAATAAATTACATAGGCTGGTTGACAAAGGTGGCCTAGGCCTACCCAAGATTTTTTTTTATTATTATTATGCATTCGGTCTCAGACATTTGGCTCATTGGTCGCTTCCACCTGAGAGAGAGCCCCTCCCTGGTTTTGTATTGAACAGGAATCTCTTGCCCCTATTTCGCCATTGCAAAGCCTTTCTATTAAACTAACTAGAGAAGTTAAGTTACACCCCATAATCTCGCATTTGCACTGGGTATGGACAAATGTGTCCAGAGTGTTTAATTCAGACATTTATTTAAATGTTGCCTCAAGCATATGGCTGAACCCAAAGTAGTGTATTAATAAGTACCCTTTCTGTTGGTCAGAGTGGATTGTGAGGGGGGTTACAACACTCGGTGACCTTTATGAGAGTGGAGTGTTGAGATCTTTTAAATAAATTCGTTCAACATTTTAAGATTCCTAGATCTCAGTTATTTAGGTATTTACAGCTGCACCTCCTGTTCTGTACTATTTTTGGGAGTAGTTTCAAAGATCCAAGAATTTTAGTTGAATTTTAGTTGAGGGTTCAGAGCTTTATATGTGAGGTATGGACACTCAATTTTATTTTGCCCCAGACTCTGTATCCTGGGTGATGGGATGGTTAATAACATTGGGGATAGATATTTAAAAAGTTGGATCCTAGCCGGAGTCATGATTGGCAGAAGAGTCATCCTCAGGGGATGGAAATTGGCTGGGGCACCCTTGTTTAGGGAGTGGTGGGAGGGGTTTAATGTGAATAATTGATTCTGTATTTTATTTACAGTATATGTGTTTGTATGTTTTATGATTGGAATCAATAAAACATTGTTAATAACAAAATAAAAGACATGAAAACAAAACATGAACAAAAACACACTTAAACATTACAACCTCATACATCCACTAAAAATGACCTTAAGAAGACATTAAGGCTCAGAAAGTTAAATAATAAAAAATGTAATATATATCATAATGTTTTGAAGATATCACTTGGTATGATTTTATTTAAAAAAAAATTCACTTAGACATTCATACATTTCTAAGTGTGGCTTAAGTATCCAAATACTCTTTGGGGCTATTGTATTGCACATGCAGGTTATGTAACATTGCGCTATTTATTAAATGCTGATAGTATTGTATTGTCTGCCTCATCCTGGCTTGTTGTATTTTTCTTAGAAAATGGAGGAAAAGGTGTCAGAGAGGAACTTGCATATCTGACAATCCAAAGTTATATGACTTCCAAATTTAAATTAATGAGGAAAAGTAATTACAATTGGTGAGATCTGAAGTAATGTCTCAGTGATTTGAAGCTAAGCATGACTTTGAGGGCCAGTGATTTGAGGCAATGGCCTTGTGAGGGAACAGAATGATGTAAACACATGGCAGGAGTAAATCATGGCTCTAGAATACTCTTAATGCTTAGCCTGTGTTTAATTAAACATGTGTCTATTTGGCATCCCGTCTGTGTCAGTCCGTCAACCGGCTGGCTGACAAGGTCCAGGGGATGAGTAAATAGGGCACGTTGTTTGGCTTTTCAAGTTACTGAGTTTTTGGGGAACATCTTTCATTTGTAGCAGGGCAAAGCTATGTGTGTCCTATCATGATGTGGTAACTGAAGTCAGGAACTGTAAAATGTTAGTGGCTTGAAAAAATGTTTTCATTTCGCAAATTGTTGTGTTTGACATCAAATGTTATTTCTTTGATTACCTACATTGTTTCTCACTGACATTGCACTTTTATTCCCAAAATAGCTTGTAGACAAACTTGGCCATTCATGTTTTTATGCTAAGAGGTAAATGTAATTATTACATTGCTCTTATTGCTGTAGATGTGCTCACTGAAGGTGACAATGTGGAGGTGTGAGTGTGAGAATTGATCAGGGAGACACAACAAATGAAAGAAAACCTTGTGTACCCTGCATTATTACACAAGAGGAAGAAAAGAAACATTACAGGCTCTGGACAGTTAGGATTGTCACAGTTTTGTGTCATAGGTCAAAACGTGGCCTCTTGTTCCCCTGTGACAAATTCCCAGGCCAAGCTGGAGGGAACACCCCAGGGCACTCTGTTCATGATTCATAACCATAAGTAGTGTCTTTGTTTACTTTGGACTTGATTTACAGACCCGGCTCTTTCACAAATGCACAGGAGACACAATGAACTCTTTTGATGCAACAAGCTTGGACAAGGAGAGTAGATGAAAACAGAGAAACAGAGAGGAGGCAGAGAAAGCAAGAGGACAAGAAAATAAACCTTCTAATCGCTGCTTGAGCAGACAACATTCTCAGTTTCATTGCTATCCGATTGTGGGAAAACTCTTACCAATACAGTTACAATACAAAAAATATTTTTCTTCAAGCTATATTTGAAGAATAAATGATACATTGTGTATAAATTATGTTAAATTAGTGGACATTCCAAATAAAGGTAGTACATGACTCAAAATCCTGATAAATAAAAGCATATATGAGCTGATTTATTGTGATTTTTTAGAAACTGGAATACTGGCTTAATCTGGATATGGAAATCAAATTCATGCGGAATCAGATTTTGATTAATAATGTGACCATAAAGTTGCAGGAAAAAGTATGTGTTGTATAAACATATACAATGTAGTATATGTTTATACTACATTGTCCCCACGAGGGAAATGGCTTATTAAACATACTAAACAATGTTTTTTTTAAAATGTAAAAATGCTAAATGTTTTCTGTGAGGGTTAGGTTTAAGGGTAGGGTTAGGGGATAGAAATTATCATCAGATCTGTTAGAAATAAGAAATAACAAAATTTTAGCGCCACAATATTAATGTTTACACTGTGTGTTCAACAAAGACATGAAAATGTATAACTGTTTGTCTTATTTGTGACTGTGCAAACTATTTGTATGTGTATGTATGTGTGTGTGTGTGTGTGTGTGTGTGTGAGAGAGAGAGAGAGAGAGAGAGAGAGAGAGAGAGAGAGAGAGAGAGAGAGAGAGATTGAGAGAGAGTTGGGTTTAGTGGTTTACGAGGACATTATTTTAAGTCACACACTAGTAATTACGAGGGTATTATGTAATGAATGTGGTTTTTGAGGACACCCCTTGTGTCCCTGTAATGCAAACAGCTTAGAAAACATACTAAATAATGTTTTTTGAAAATGTAAAAATGTCAAAAGGTTCCTGTGAGGGTTAGGCTTAGGGGTAGGTTAGGGGACAGAATATATAGTTTGTACTGTAAAAAAATTATTATGTTTATGGAGATTCCTCATAATGATAGGAGTACCAACATCCAACATACCAACAGCTTTCACATATTTTTCCTGCAACTGTAAAAGGGTTGTTGACAAATAATTATCTAAGAGGATAAAAAGAAAAACCTTTTTAAAATATAGTTTAAAATGCATGTATCAATTTGAACTTGTCCATGTTGGTTTCATAGATTTTTGGAAAACATTTATATCATTTTCTTCATTAACAATAATAATAATTTAATGTGAAGTGGTGTTACTGTCAAATTACTTGCTCCTTTAATATATGTGTACACAACTTAGTTACTAATTTCGTTTTTGCAAGATACATTTTTAAGTAACGAACATCAAGAAGTTTTCATAGCGTTACTCCATTTGACCCAAACAAAATGTACCTTTTCATTTTCAAATGTGACTTGTTTTATGGTTTTATCACATGGACACGGAATGTCTGCCCCACGTTGGGGAAAAAATATAAACAATAATGCAAGAAAAAATATTAATAATATTTTTAAACAAAATTGTTTCTGCTTGTTGTTTTTTTTTTTGTCTCCCTTGTCTCCCCTTTGTTCAAGTTGCACCTTGTTAACAATATCTAAGGTCTCATTGTGCATGAAGTACAGGCCTTTTGCATTTCTGTGGAATCCATTCAACATTTAAATAGCAAATTTGACTTAAGTCTACTTGCATCTAGTTGCCTTAACTTAAATAGTTAAATTAATTCTGAATGAACACAAAGTTAAGTGAACTTAATCACACAAGTTTTGGAGATGCCATTACTCAGTTCAATTGAATAAGTTTACTTAATCAATTGAGTAAAGTCAACTTTTTAGGGTTTTCACTGTAGAGGTGTATTCAAGTAATTTTTTGGTGTGAATTTTTTGTTTTGAATCACTTATAATATCCATACAAAACATGAGCATCATATCATTGAACCAAATATTGTCTCAGACATTCACAGACAAGATATTGTGACAAGGAGGAACCAGCAGACCAGTCAACATAACTTTAATGACATAAATTAAATTAAAGAAACTTAAACATACACATACACATACACATTCACATGTATGTGTGTCTCTCTCTGTCAATCTGGTACCTCCGGCTCATCTTTATCCCCCTCCCAGCTGATTAGGACAATTCAGCGCCAGACGTACATCCTCATGGCCCAGCCACGTGCTCCTCCTCTTCACAGACATTTTACATAATTTTAAATACACAAGGCATCTATTGTCTGTAGCTGTATTTAGGACAAAATTATTTCATCAACACAAGCGCATTATAGAGATTTAAACATGAAAGAATCTGTCTTTAGTAAGCCAGTTGCAAACTAGAGATGCTTAATCATCTCCAATTTGAACCCGGAGGAGTCTCTGTCAACAATAATTAATTAAGTTTATTTAATTCATTCTGTTTATTGTAGGCTTTGTTGCTTTACTCTTTGTTGATCTTGGCATTTCAAGTGATTTTGAATACAGACCAATGACAATGAAAAATAACTTACTGGTAACATAAAGTCTACTCACAACTTTCTTTGAAAACTTAGTTTCATGTTGTCCTCTCTGTACACATACACTTTATAACTTTTTACACTATGCAGCCTTGCATTGCACTACTGATCACATGAATATGAATCAAGAATGAAATTAGAAATATGCTATCGAAGACTGAGATTTGGTGGCTAAATGGAGATGGCAGTTATATGTCAAAACATCTCATTACTCAGTCCATGAGCAGAGCTGCAAGTGCATAATGAAAGATTTCCTTCTTTTCTCTATTACAACCTTTCTTTCTCCCTTGACCTTCACTCCCTATTATTTGGAGATAGGAAACGATTACATTATCAGACTTCATCTCTCACTGCACTGAGATAATTATCAAGTGTTTGATTTATATAGCCTGAGGTGTTTGATTGCTTGAAAGGCCTAATAACGCAGAGACTCACATGCCATTGAAAGCCATTGAATAGCTTTTGATAGGGTTGTCACAGCCATGGTCAATAAAATGAATCCCTCATTTCAAAGCATGAAGCCATTGCATTAGAAAGCTCTCTGGAATGCATCTGCACAGTCAGCGGAAGTTGGAGCGAGATAATAGAAATACAAAAGATGATGGAACATTTGACAAGCTTAACCCATGCAATGCTCAGATAAGTGAATGCAGCAAAAGCATCTGTCAGATTTCAGTGGACGCACTGCTAAGTTAAGGATGCTGCTAAATCTCAGGCTTTGAATTTAAGTAGGCAATTGAATGATGTAGATTCAGTTTGGCACACGTGGATGATTCATATTTAGAATTATAGAGATAATTAATGGGACTGGGTAAAAGATATTAAATATATGTCTAATATTGGATCAGATCAGTGATGTGCACAAAAAATATCAGGGACAGGGGTCAGGATGTTGGCTTCTGCCATCTGTGTTTTCTGTCTGTCTGTGTCTCCCCTTGTTTGTCTATGAGTTGGTCTGTTCCGGTGGCATGGCAGCTCTTCCCACTGATTACTCATCATCTCATCACCAGTCTGCTCTACTTAAACCTGGAGTTCTCTGCCATTTATCGAAAGATTGTTCAGTCTACTAGAGTGGTTCTAATGATAAGGCTGACTAAGAATCTAGTAATTCTGCTAATCTCGTTTAGTATTTGTTGCTGTCCTCATTTGTGTTTTCCTGTGCTTCAGATCTGCTATCCATTAAGCCTGCCACGCCAAAAAATCTAATTTGTCTACACCAGTGGTATGTGATGTTGGAAATACAGTAGCAATTGAGAATTATTCTCTTGATGAACTTACAACACAATACGTGGAGTGAACTTTTTATCTTACCTGTTACTCTATGTTCCGGGGCGAATTCAAAACTGCATTTTTTGCTTCCTTGAAGTCACTCTAGCTGGAGGGGATGCCACTCAAAAGCTCATTCAAAACGTAAGTGAGAAAATGAATCTGTTCCCGGCGGGCCCTTCCGCAAGACTGTTAGTGAAGTGTACTTTCATACAGTAATGACATGTTTCCTACAGAGTACACACTTCAAGGGCTCTGCACTTCGGAGTGAGTATAGTGCATAAGGAGGATCACTTACATTTGGAATCCGCCCCGATCTGCTGTAGCACCTGCTCTTAAAAGGCACCTCCACTCCATATTTTCATTAATATGCCTGTGATTTAAATAACACATTATTACTGTGATTGTGAGACTATGATGAGGTTTTATTTAACTTTTATTTTAATTATTACAATTTCTCCCCTTTTTCTGGACGACCAAGAGGGCTTCTTTTTCTGATTAACACTTTTTATTTGTCCACAAAATTGACAAAGAAAACAAAAAAATAAATGTACAGAATCAACATTTAACCCCCACTGTTACCCCTCCCAATCCCCAACCCCACCCTGACCCTCAACAAACATCCCTGTGGTCACACATGAGTATACACATAAATAAAAAAGAAGAAAGAAAAAAAATATATATATATAAAAAATATTCATAATCACACACATTTAAAACCATACTTCTATCACCACTGCCTTGAGAGCCCTCCAAGAAGGCCAAATTGCTGCCCCATTTTCTATCAAATAAATCTAGTTTCCCAGCCTTCTACATGACATTTTCTCGAATGCCGCCACCCTACCCATCTCTGTGCACCACTCTTGAAATTAAGGTGCTCCGGTCAACTTCCATCCCCTTAGAACAATCTAGTGCAAATATAGACCCAATCTTTTATGAGTTTATCCCTGATATGAATGACCACCCCATCGCCTGAAATACAGAGTCTGGGGCAAAATAAAATTTGAGTGAAAAATACGTCACACATAAAACTCTGAACCATCAACCAAAATTATTGGATCTTAACACCCCACCAAAAAACATGTGTTGTGTCCTCATCTTCTGATCCAAAAGGGCATCTTTAGATTTGTGAAAGAAAGGGGCAGGGGCTTGCGACCCTGCTGCCCATGTTCTGTGCACGTCAATGGATCAGATAATGTATCAATGACTGTGTTTACATACATATAATTTTCCATTATCTGATTATTATGAAAAAATATTATGAAAAAAAAATCATATTCATGAGATAATTTAGCAATATATATTTATGACTTTATTCTGTGGTATATGTTCACCATGTCAATTTGCTGACCAGTCACAGTACGATGAATGAGTCCGAAAATAGACTTTAGCCTCACAATATAACTTAAGACATTTGGCTTCCATAAAAGCATTAAGTCAATGATGTGTTGATGTATTTTAATTTTACATGTTATTTTTCTTTGTTATCCTTAAAGTCCTGAATCTGATTTCATGAAATAAAAGACATTTAAAACAAAGAGGTCTTCTTCCATCTTCCTGTTTTAATGGAAATGAGGCCTCAACTTTTAAACCTATTGATATTATTTCATGAAAGGTTTTCTCCTGGTTTCTACTGGTTATCATGATGTGGAAGCTATGACTGTTTAGCCCTCAGCAGGTGGGAGTTTGTGGTATTTTGTAGGGTTTTCTCTTGACAGTTTCTGTGCTGTCACTAATTCGTTACAACACACATTTCAAGTAGAGTTTATTGAAAAATATGTATTCCTTTTAAATGACAGTGGTGAATTCAACTTAGATATGATGTGAAATGATGGACATATATCACTTGATTTCTGGTACTGTTAGAGGCCTATGTTGTGCAGTCATAAATGCATTGAACTCCTGGCTAAAATCTTATGCAGTAGCTCAAAACAATCTGAAAAAAAAAAATCCCCCAAAATGAATATTGCTGAAGCATCTATAATTATTTTTAGAAAAATGCCAATATGTAATTTGTTCAACTAGAGTGTTTTCCCTTTATTCTGGTAGTGTAATTATAATATAATTAACATAAAAGTACATAAGCAACATTTAAAGCTAGAGAAACACTTATCCCTCAGTATCTGTTATGATTTGCAAATTGTGCTCTCTGAAATTATGAAAACTTAAATATGCATGACTGTTAGAAACACAACATAAACACATAAAACAGGCCTACACTAGTCGTTTTACTGCACTAAACTATTACAATGGAGTTTTGTACTCCACTATCAACAGTCCAAAGAAGGTGTTGGAGAAAACGTCATGGTTACTGATGTAACCTCCGTTCCCCGATGGAGGGAACTAGACATTGTATCGATGAGTTGACACTAGAGGTCACCCTTGGGAGCATGACATCTCTGATCTTTGAGAAATGGCCAATGAGCATTGGCGTGTGGGATTTGCATGCCACTCCCTGGACATTTGGGTATAAAAGAAGTGCCCCTTGCAAACACACACTCAGGTTTCGCACTGAGGAGCCGAGCCAAAGACCCGGCCATTTCAGCGGTTGGTGCAGTGTTGTGGCAAGAGGGACACAATGTCTCGTTCCCTCCATCAGGGAATGGAGGTTACATCAGTAACCATGACGTTCCCTATCTGTCACTCACTCAACGTTCTGTCGATGAGTTGACACAAGGGGTCCCAATGGAACAAGAGCTGAACCGGGTTACGCAGACTGGTGGTGCAAGACGGGCTGAACTATGTGTGCTTCGTAGCCAGCGCAGCAATCCATCGCGTAACTACCCCCAACACACTGGCAGGCATGAAGCTGTCCCCTAAACCTCAGGGAGCGGCTAACTGCTCAGAAGTTTAAGGACTGGCTGGCCCAGCCATAGCCTTCTCTCTATTGCGTGCGATCCAAGTAGACGTGAAGAGCACACACCGGACACAGCAACAACAAGGCAGGGTATGCCTCCTCCTGGGGCAGTGCTTGCAGGTTCACCACCTGATCCCTAAAAGAGGTAATGGGAACCTTAGGCACATAGCCCGGTCATGGTCTCAGGATGAAGTGAGAGTAAGCCAGACCAAACTCCAGGCATATTTTGCTGACAGAGAATGCCTGCAGGTCCCCTACCCTCTGATGGAGGTGAGCGCCATCAGGAGGGAGGTCTTTAAGGAGAGCGCCTTTAACGCAGCTGACTCTAGGGGCTGGAAGGGAGATCCCCGAAGGCCCTGAAGGACTACGGAGAGGTCCCACGAGGGAACGAGGTGTGACCTGGGGTGGTTTAACCCCCTCATGCCTCTCAGGAACAAGAGGATCAAGTCATGGTTCACCAAATACTTACCTTCTACTGCATCATGATGTGCCGATGTAGTGGCTACACACATTCAAGGTGGAGTGGAACAGCCCTCCCTCCAACCTCTCCTGCAAAAAGGAAAGCACTGATCTGACTGCTCATCTCTGGGGGTCTTCACATCTGGAAGAAAACCGCTTAGCAAAAAGACGGCACTTCAAGTCAACAGGCACCTCATTAAGGGGGCCCTGACCTGAGTGACTGTATCTACCACCGCAGGTGTTAGGCCACTTAAGCCTTCCGCGTCCCATCCATGGGGTCTGGTCGCGGGTTCCAGATGGTGCCCCATCCCTGAGAAAGGAATTTGTTGCGAGGAGCATGAGGTCTGAGAACCAAGCTGTGGGGGCTATTAAGGGGCCACTAGAAGGATCTGCTCCTTGTCCTCCCTGACAATGCACAACATCTGTGAAAGTAGGCTCACTAGGGGAAAACGTGCACTTGCGTAGCCCCAGGGGCCAGCTGTGCGCCAGGGCACCTGTGCCGAGGGGAGCCTCGGTCAGAGAGTACCAGAGCAGACAGTGGTAGGATTCTGGGGAAGCGAACAGGTCTACCTGTGCTTGGCCGATTTGACTCCAGATCAGCTGGACCTCCTGACCATCAGCTGGCGGAGTCTCCCCTAAGCGTAACCTGCACAGCGGATGTGGATGTGGATGTGGATGCCCACTTCCCTTAATGGGGCAAGGGCTACATCTGCGACCTTTGTGAAAGCGCAAGGTGACAGGGACAAACCGAGGGGGAGGACCTCATACTGGTATGGAAGTATGCGTCCTTCAGGTCTACCGCCATGAACCAACCTTGATGCCGGATGCTCGCTAAGATGCGTTTCTGTGTCTGCATCTTGGACGGGAGTCTGTGCACAGTCCGATTCAGACTCACAGGTCCATTATTGGCTGCAACCTACCTCTTTTTTTTTTTTTTGGTTATGGTGGGTGCTCTCACCAGCTCCTGTGTGGTGGATCTCCTACTTCGTGGACTGCCAGTCTTGGGGAACACTTTGAAGTCTTCTTGGTGACCGGCCATTAGACGGGTGGTGTCTGCTTTCTGCGGGTGGCTCGACGCTAGGGCATCATACTGGGGCGAGCTGTGGCGGAGCCAGTGTTAATGCCTTTACCTGTCTGCCTTTTAAACACTGAGGATTACAGGGCAAAATCCTTTATGGTGCCGCCGAAAAGGCCAACATGGTTCGACCAGGCTCTGAGACGAGCCGGCGGTCACATCGTGAAACTCGCTGGTGCAAACGAGCTGAAGGCCTTCTTACAGCTGAAGAATGTAATTTCTGCATCACTAGCGCAAATGAATGGAATTGCAAAATGAATGTTTTCAAAATGTGTTCCAAAACATGCCTCTCATCACCAGTTGTTCAAACAGTCAGATAGTCCCCATCTCACACCATTGGTTGAGTAATATTGTTGGAATGGGTCAAAGGGGGTTGCTCAGAGACAAACACAGGAATTTTTAAAGCACCACAGAGACAGTATTTACAGTTTTTGAGAAAATTAACCTATGAATTTCTTCCATATAGTTGTCTGCATATTAAGCTGGGAAAAAACAATGCATTTTAATATTGGAAAAGTGACACTCCAGCTTTAAACTATTTAACTATAGTATATGATTGTGATATACAATGATTATGGATTTTTTTTTTTTTATGACACACGGCCAGTGTTGTCATAAAAAACGGACCTGTTTTTATTTTTGTTAATATTTTGGGTTTCTGAGACATGTTGTAAATGAATCGTTGGTGCCAAACAGGCTGGTTTGAGTATTTCTGTAACTGCTGATCTATTGGGATTTTAACGCACAACAGTCTCTAGAGTTTACTCAGAATCATGGCTGTAACTACCATTGAGAACACCGAGGTCATGTCCTCGGTATTTTTTTCTTGAAGTGTCGTTTCATTGTGAAGTTAAATTAGCCGACGAGCCAATTATCCTTGCATCAACGGACCGTCACGTGACACGTACTTGCAGATACCACTGTCATGTCAAAACGAAAGTAGTTGGCTGTAGCTGAGTGTTTCCTAAACCAATTAAAGAACGCAACGCAGTGTCTCGCACAGCTCACATAAACTTGAAATTGAAGTTCAAATTGAAGTTTATGTGAGCTGTGCGAGACACTGCATTGCGTTATCCCAAAACAGTCCTGCAAAGGTGGGGTGCTTCTGGCCACAGAATAATAGTTACTTGTTTTGATAAAAGGTGAGACTGAATTACTGAAAGCTAAAGGTATTCTTTATTATTTTATGTATTGTATATATGCATTGCAGTAAAGTGTTGTATTAACTAACAGTTGAGTCAACTAAACTGATAATAGAAATATTATTCTATCAGTTACAGTTAGTGGTGAGAACCCAAGTCCATTTCAGAGGATGCATACACTTCAAATGGATCTCCACTGTTTCAGAGGTTGCACAAGAAACCACAATAGGTCATAGTTCAACAGTTCACACCCAGATACAGGAACACACACACATAGCGCACAGTTTGCAAATGTTGTTATTGAAAATAAATATGTTGTCAGCTAAATTTATTTCTCAAAAGGGGGGTATTGATCTCGGTATTTGAAAAATCTTGGTTACGGCCTTGCTCAGAATGGTGACAAAATAATAAAAAAAAACATCCAGTGAATGCCTTGTTGATGAAAGAGGTCAACAGAGAATGGCCAGACTGGTTTGAGCTGACAGAAAGGCTATGGTAACTCATATAACCACTCTGTACAATTGTAGTGAGCAGAATAGCATCTCAGAATGCACAACATGTCAAACCTTAAAGCGGATGGGCTACAACAGCAGAAGACCATGTCAGGCACTTTCATCACGTTCTCTGGTCATGACATCCACCTCTCATCCTCAGTCACAAACCTTGGTGTTAGAATGGACCCTCACTTGACCTTTGAGGCCCACATTAAATATCTTTGTAAAACCTCCTTCTTTCATCTCAGGAACATTGCAAAACTCCGACCAATGCTCACTTTCCCCGATGCCGAAAAACTTGTCCATGCCTTTGTTTCCTCCAGGCTGGACTATTGCAACGCACTCTCATCGGGATCCCATGCAAGAACATCAAGCAGCTGCAGTACATTCAAGATTTGCATGTCTTCTAGTTCATTGGTTCTCAACCTTTTTGACACCGAGGAGAATAGAAGACCCCTATTGTCAATATTCAAGACAATATTCGAAGTTCCCTCATATAGGCAAAATATATTTCCTCTGGTACTTTAGCTGTAAAAATGACAGCAAAGCTGATTGTTTTCAAATATTAACAGAAACATGGAATGTAAATAAATTAAAATAATTGTGTGATTACAGAAGTTTCAAGAATTAAATGTTCTTCAATAAACTTTCCCTCTCCCGCAGACAGACACATGAACACGCCCACAGTTAAGTTGATGAAATAAAATACAAATAAAATAATAATAATATATATATTATACGTATATGTACGTATTACGGTGGCCGAGAGAGCTCAACGTGCTGCAACCTAAAGAAGACGCATGCAAACAGAAAAAAACGCATGCAAATAGAAAAAAACGCATGCAAATAAAAAAACACCCGCAAATTAAGAAAACATCTTCATCAGTTTCACAACACACGTGTGTTCCAAATACTCACAACACAACAAAATACAGAAACGCGCTGCAAAAGCTCACAGCACAACCAAATACAGAAACGCGCTGCAAAACTTCACAACACAACTAAATAGGCTATAGAAACGCGCTGCAAGTAATACAGACCACAACGGAAATGTTTCCAGGGGAACCAAATGAGTGACGAACCCGGCTGGGACGTGCTTATTGCACGTGAGCATCCCTATGCCCTACTCCCTTCGAAGGGCAGACGGCAGAGCTCTTCAAGTGGGACTTTGGAGTGAGCACGGCACTAGTGTGCCATTTATGTAGCCGTTTGGAACGCACTTGATGAAGGGAGCAATGAAAGACAACTTCCAACGTAATTATTTTCACCTGGGATGTTCCCATGACAACGCAGCACGTTGTCCATCAGCTGAATAGCTGTTCTGAGGACATAAATATAATGCTGTTAACATAACGGTTGCAAATAAATGTATTTTTACTTTACAAAAAAACTGTTAAAATATGCGTTTTATGTATCCGTTATATATCTGTGTGTCAGTGTCTCAACTTTAAAACATTGGACCCTACATTACCTACACCTTCTTATGAAACTTTTCTTTATGAAAATTTAAACATAACATGAAACAATTTGTATAGTGTAACTCAGAGCCATGGAGAGAATGGCTCTGGTGTAACTGATGTAAAGTTTAATATCTTTCCTTCATGTTCTTCTTCTCTATCTTTTTTATTTATTTTAGTTTTCAGCTCATTGTTCTTTTCTCATTTCTGATGACATTGAACATATTGTTAATACATTTTGTATATTGTATACAAGTTGTATGTCATAAAAAATTTATCTCTGTATGTTTTGCGGAAAAAAAAGTAAAAATAAATAAAATAAAATAAAATAAAATAAAGTAGAATTTTGAGCTGTAAGCAAAGAGTAGAAGAACTATAAAAAAGTATAATATTACAATATAATATTATAATATTATTTCTATATACAATATATTACAATATTATTTTAATATTATAGTTTATTTATAAAAAAAATATATATATATATAGGATTTCACTTCTTGTCAATATCAGTTCTTTGCTGTAAGCACGTCCCAGCCGGGTTCGTCACTTATTTGGTTCCCCCGGAAACATTTCCGTTGTGTTCTGTGTTACTTGCAGCGCGTTTCTGTTTTTGGTTGTGTTGTGAGCTTTTGCAGCGCGTTTCTGTATTTGGTTGTGTTGTGAACTTTTGCAGCGCGTTTCTGTATTTGGTTGTGTTGTGAGTATTTGGAGTACACGTGTGCTGTGAAACTGATGAAGATGTTTTCTTAATTTGCTGGTGTTTTTTTCTATTTGCATGTGTCTTCTTTAGGTTGCAGCACGTTGAGCTCTCTCGGCCACCGTAATACGTATATATATATTGTAAGTGTTTACATCTTATTTATTGTAATTTTTTTGCATTTTTGATATTTATTATATACATTTATAGCATTAAATTATAGCTCATTAACTTATTTTAAATCACTTTAAGTCATCTTGAGGCCTCTTTGAGTTTGCTGAGGCCCTCTAGTGGGCCCGGCCCCCTGGTTGAGAAGCCCTGTTCTAGTTGATCTGTGTAAAAGCTCTTTAATGTCATCCAGTGTTCATCAACTGTACTGCAGCTTATGAGAGAACAGAGAGTCCAGCAACAGATGACATGGTCCCCACAGAGCCCCTGAACATCAAGTCAGTCTGGGATTACATGAAGAGACAGAATCAATTGAGACAGCCTAACTAGATAGAAGAGCCGCGGTGAATTCTCCAAGAAGCTTGGAACATCCATCCTATCTGCTATCATCCAAGAAAAACTGTCTAGGTGTACCTAGGAGAATAGAGGCTTTTTTGAAGGCAAATGTGGTATATTGATTAAGCTTTTTTTATGTTTACTGGACTGACATGACACTTTCTTCATATATTATAGGTACTCTGTGGTTGACATCTAAACGTCTCCATCTCATTGAGAACGAGCGTTCTAAAACTCACCGAGACCCAATTTTGCATGGGTTGTCTGAATGCAACAAAGGCAATGAGCCCGATCTCTTTAATATTATTGTCACCATAAATAATAATGAAACGTGTTTATAGAACAAGCACACGCCCCCATTTACTTAATGTACTTCCTAAATCTTTTTGCACGACACATCTTTAACATAACCATTAACAGATAATGACCTAATAGCGTGTTTATAACAAATGACATCTTTGTTGTATTTTCTCGTCAACATTCGCAAAATTGACCTATTTTTATGATTCCCATTTCTGGACTGCCTAGCTGGCGTAAGCAGTGTTGAGGCGTCGAGAGGACCAATCAGAGTGGTCGTTTCAGGGCCAGCTAATGAAGAGCGCGCTTCTTATCGCGCCCTGCAACTCTCACGGCCGCCATGATGCTTGTTTGCCATCAGTAAGAGCAGCGGATCAGAAACAAAGGAAACGCGCACTCGTCTTTGTAAACTGGTATGAGACTACAGGTAAAACGGAAACGTGTTCGGGACATTTTCCACACTGTTTGAAGGTATATAAACGAGTGATTGCGTTTTCCTTCCGATTGCGTCGTCGGTCTAGTTTTGTTAATGCATAATCGCGTGTTAGCCAGTTAGCTATTTGATCAAAGAATGATTTATAGATTACTGTGTCATTATTTTTATTTTTTGTCATTGCGTTCATACGCCGAAAAACTGCTAGGTTATGAAAGGCATCAGTCACGCAGTCTAGAATGTTAAAGTATATTTGTTTTGTTATTATATAAGCAGCCTGCTGTGTCAGTGGGGATGCTAAATAAGCTAATAATAAAGTAATTATTTTTAACACACCATAGCTTGATTTTTGGGGTTTCATGCGATTGGTGTCACTCAAATGAAAACGTTGAGTGAATTGTACATTTTAGTCTAGTTATTCCCTTCTGTAAACGGTTAACTCACATTTTAGGGAGCATAATCAAATTAATCCACTTAGTATTTAGACCGAAGATCTGCTAACACATATAACGACCTAAAGCAAAATGATTTCCTAACTAATTGCGCGTCATTTGCTCATTAAGACTCCAAGGATCATGAATCACACAGCTAGCAGTCCACGCGCTGTAACGTGGCTCTGAGAAATAAACATGAGGTGGTTTTGTTTAGGTTGCACTGCAATAATGAAAGCGCAAAGATGACCCGCGTCTGGCCTTTTGGTTGATTAGTTTGCGATTAATGGCTTGCATTTGTGTAATGGAAACATATTGGCACTGTAAATTTTATCTGATGGCTGAAAGGATTTTGCTTATTGTAACTGTAATATGAACGCCAGGTGATACCAATTTTAAAGGGCCAACTTTTTATTTTGCCATAACTGACTGAATTGTAGTCTTTACAGACATTAAACTGACTCAAGTTTGTTTCAGGAGAGTCGCGTGTTTCCTAAACCGTTGCTGCGCTGCTATGGGAAAGATTAGTACATGTCACTTTCTCATAAAACTTAACTTAGCAGCTCGCGAGTGTTCATTTGTCATAGGCCTAATGGAAAAATCCCCTCCGCTATTGATCCTGGAATTGCACTCTGCACTGATCCCCATTCCTGCTCCCATGCTCATGTGTCTGCTTCCATTGTCTTATTAGGCCTCACACCTTGTCTCTCAATTCTGTTTAGTCTGTACTTTTACTAATTACTCAGAAATTTGAAGTCCTGTCAATATACTAAGCAGTTTTATTTATAGAAAGGGCATATAAAGTGGCATTCATTCACAGTAATGGTGCTTGGTAGTGAATGTGATCATTGATGTGTTTCAGTATTACAGGGATGCCCAAGGAAAAATATGATCCACCTGACCCGAGGCGGATGTACACTATAATGTCCAGTGAGGAGGCCGCCAATGGAAAGAAGTCATATTGGGGAGAGCTGGAGATAGTTGGTATGTTGGGGTTCTCAAAGGGTGTTTCTTGTCTTGGTAAAGTCTGCATGAAATCAAAGTTGACTCTTTTAAAAAGTCACTTCTGGACTAATTTTGAATTCGTGTCTTCCACAATACAGGCGTGTTATTCCAAATTCATCTTTTCTTAAAGAATTTTCTGTGTTCAATACAAGCTAAGCTCAATTGACAACATTTCTGATTTAATATTGATTACTACAAAAATGTAGTTGGGCTTCTCATTTTCTTAAAGGAAGCAACACAAATCTGGGTTCCAGTGAGGCACTTATAATGGAAGTGAAGTGGGCCAATCCATAACATTAAAATACTCACTAATATATACACAAGACTTGATGTGTGTTAATGGGATTTTAGTGAGAAAATCACTTACTAGCCTTTTCTGTGTATAGTTATAGCCAATTTTACAACTTATCGTCATTGCAACAATTGGCCCCATTCACTTCCATTGTAGCCTCACTGTAACCTCCAGTTTTGCTTTTTTTAAAGGACGGATGAGTCAACTTGTGGTAATCAACATTTTGCCACAAGTTATGTCGATTGACCTCAACATATATTGAACAAGGAGTATACCTTAAAAATATGTAATAACTTGCACAGCATTTGAAACAATCTAGCCTTATTGGCTGCTGTTTCCTAGCCTGGAAATTAATAGTAACCAATAGCCAAAAGGTTATTTTGGCATTGTTTTAGGCTACTGTTGTAGGTAATGCAGTCTCTCTAAAATCTTACCAATTGTTAACAAGTTTAATGTGTGTTAATATTATGGTTACAGCAATACTAGCAATTTAAAAAACAAAGCACTACCTATGGGATACGTCAAGATGCTCTCCGAGAGTATCATGACCTTAAGTCTCCACATCCTAGTCATAAAGCTCCCTCAAATGTGGATGCGGTGGTGTTCAAGGAAGGGACTATTCCTCCATAATAATCAACATTCATGAAATATACAGTTGAAGTCGGAAGTTTGCATGCACCTTAGTTTTTCACAATTCCTGACATTTAATCATAGAAAACAGTCCCTGTTTTGGGTCAGTTAGGATCACTACTTTATTTTAAGAATGTGAAATGTCAGAATAATCGTAGAAAGATTTATTTCAGCTTTTAATTCTTTCATCACATTCCAATGTGATGACCACTCCAATACCTTGACTATGTTGTCCTTAAGCCATTTTGCCATAACTTTGGAGGTATGCTTGGGGTCATTGTCCAATTGGAAGACCCATTTGCGACCGAGCAATAACTTCCTGGTTGATGTCTTGATGTTGCTTCAATATCCATATAATTGATGCCATCTATTTTATGAAGTGCACCAGTCCCTCCTGCACCAAAGCACCCCACAACATGATGCTGCCACCCCCACGATTCATGGTTGGGATGGTGTTCTTTGGTGTGCAACCCTCACCCTTTTTCCTCCAACATAACGATGGCCATTATGGCCATACAGTTTAATTTGTTTCATCAGACCAGAGGATGATATTTGGCCCCATGTGCACTTGCAAACTGAGGCTTTATGGTGGTTTTGGAGCAGTGGCTTCCTTGCGATATGACTCGTTTTTACTGTGGATATAGATACTTGTCTACCTGTTTCTTCCAGCATCTTCACAAGGTTCTTTGCTGTTCAAGGATTGATTTGCACTTTTCGCACCAAACTATGTTCATCTCTTGGAGACAGAATGCTTCTGCTTCCGGAGTGGTATGATGGCTGCTCTCTCCCATGGTGTTTATACTTGCATACTACTGTTTGTGCAGATGAACTAGGTATCTTCAGGTGTTTGGAAATTGCTCCTAAGGATGAACTAGACTTTTGGAGGTCCTCAATTTTTTTATGAGGTCTTAGCTGATTTTGTTTTGATTTTCCCATGATGTCAAGAGGCACTGAGTTTTAAAGTAGGCCTTAAAATACATCTACAGGTACACCTCCAATTGATGCCAATTAACCTATCAGAAGTTAATTGAAAATTCCAGAAAATTATGTCAAGCCTTTAGCCAAAGCTGCTTAAAGGCACTGTTAACTTGGTATATGTAAACTTCTGACCCAATGGAATTGTGATTTAGTCAATTAAAAGTGAAACAAGCTGTCTGTAAACAATTGTTATAAAAATTACTTGTGTAATGCAGATGTCCTAAACGACTTGCCAAAACTATAGTTTGCTAATATTAAATCTGTGGAGTGGTTAAGAAATTAGTTTGAATGATTTCAATCTAATTGTATGTGAACGTCTGACTTCAACTTTGCGTAAATATAAAATGATGACATGGGTCACATTTTGGAAGTAAAATGGGTTTGCGAATGGCATTTCGTGTTGATGTAAATAAAAGACCAAAACCTAGTACTTGAAGCCCTTAAGGTATATAAATAAGTTTAGATCTATAATTTGGATCTAAATGATAAAACATATAATTAATATAAGTGTAACTCCATTAATTATGTCACTTTGCAGGTAAAGTGAGGAGTTTGAGTACAGCATTATGGTCCCTCACCCACCTCACTGCTCTTCATATCAGTGATAACTCTCTCTCACGAATCCCACCCGACATTGCCAAACTACACAACTTGGTGTACCTGGACCTCTCCTCTAATAAGATCAGGAGCCTGCCCGCCGAACTAGGCAACATGGTATCTCTCAGGTGAGCAGCTAATACACTCTTAATTTGCATTAAGTAAATTGCATGACTTAAGACGTAAAGATTATGGTTGGGTAGATGAAAGGCCATTGTGGTAGCTTGCAGAGACTTTTAATCCCTCTGAGCATTGCTAATTAAGATCCACCTTCTGAGGTCTTATAAGTTTGTCTCCAGGAGCCATCTCCTATTTGGGTGACAGTGGTTTACTCTGAATCAATTTCATTTGTCACAGGTTGAAATATGTTACTACTTCTGCTAGTGTGATTACAGCAGCTCTGTATGGTTATAAATCATGTTCTGAGTATAAAGCAGCTTTGAATTTCATCCAACACTTGAAATGCACCAGGCTGCATATTAGGTTTTTTTTGTAGTATGGAGTCTGAACCAAATTGGCTTTATTGTACCATTTGGCCTTTAATGTAATACTTGGTAAATGTAGAAAACACATGGTTTGCTCTCACCCTTTGTGCTTGTTGCTGTATGATCATCACATTTTATGGCTTTTAAATTTTGTCTTTGTTTCACAGGGAACTGCTTTTAAATAACAACCAGTTACGAGTTCTGCCTTTTGAGCTTGGAAAACTCTTTCAGTTGCAAACATTGGGTTTGAAAGGTACTATTTCCTTTTTGAAACCTATACATCTTCAGCTCTGTTATGTGCAGGCAGAGACTGAATCAAATAATGTTTTCGTATTGGCAATTTGGCAGTGACATAAATTGTGTTTCGCAAAGTTTTTTGCATGTGGTGTTGATTCACAGTGTTTTGAGATAATTGTGCATGTGATCGGATGCATTTTAAATAATTGCATAAAGCTTCATTGGCCAAAACTTTATCACAAATTTCCCTGTCTACTTTTCTGAGTAGATTTAAACTTGGTTAAATGTCCTAAACTGAACTGAGAATAGTGTAGCTCATTTGTAGCTGAAAGTAAAATCAAATTGGTTTTTGAACAAGGGGTGTTCGTACCATGACGATCATGCAGTATGTTTGTTTATCTGCTCAAAACTCTAAATGCATTTAAAGGTGAACTCCGTAAAATTGTGTTCATCTTGCACTTGACACATATTGAGAACTTTAAAAACATAAATTTTTCTGATTGCACCTTTAATCTTATAAGACTAAAATTGCGTGCATCATAGCACATACATCATAGTGCATTCTAATTAGATGAAAGGCCTGATCACGAGCGATAGCATTGTCCCCTGCGATATTACACTGTTCTGATGATGCATGCTGCCGTGACATTTCAATCCTCATGTTTGGTTCTGTTTTATAGGAAACCCTCTTGCACAAGAAATCTTAAACCTCTACCAAGAGCCTGATGGGACACGTCGTCTCCTCAACTACCTGCTGGACAATCTCGCAGGCACAAAACGTGGTGAGTCAAACCTCATACAACTGCCCTGAATGGCTTCTATTCTCATGCATGCTTTTTAGAACCAATTTGATTCATGCGATTGGATGAGTCATGACATTGTTTTGTATGATTTGAAAAAAAAATCTGAATTTCTGTGGGGATAATTGCTATGTGCTTGCTTGGCAATGCAGCAGTCATACCATTTCTTTTTCTGTTGAGTCTTGCTCTCTATTGAAATATTAATTCACTTCAGTGTTTGATTTTCTTTTTTTGCCTCCATTTCCATAGTATCTATAGAACAGCCGCCACCTCGCTCGTGGATACCACTGCAGGAGCCAGAAAGGACACGGCCAGCAGGTGTGACACTTTCAGATTGTTACACAAACTGAACATAACACCAATCACTCTTCAATGTACTTTTCCTCTGCAGTTGTGATGCACTGTACAGTGCTCAACCATTAGGATTTTGTGATGACCCCGCCAGAGAAAATATTTAATTTTTAGCAGCATTTTTATGTCTGACAAGTCATTAAATGTAAAATTGTATTCATAAAAATGACCCAATTTACAATTGTTATTAGGTTTAATCCGTAGTAGCTGGCAATTATATAGATGTGCATTTGTAAACAGACTTTTGCTGAAAAATGATAGCAAACAGAAATTTCATTATAATTTTCAGTCCATTTAACAGATTTTTTTTCAAGACTATCACACCTCATTCTTGCAGTTTGACAACCTCTTCATTTAAGTGACTTTTACATTGGTGATTTAAAGTTGCAGATTTCTTGTTAAACAGAAAACAATATGCAGAACAGAAAACCATATGTTACGTCAATGCATAACAGTGCATGTTCATGATCAATGAACCAGTCCCTCCAAGAATTTATGCAAATTCAGCTACTCTCCACATTATATGCAATTTGATATTATGTTTGCAATTTTTCGGCATTAAGGCTAATCCAATCACTTTCTCCTTTTTTCTGCCATTGTATCATCTCTACAGTAACAGATGGTGCATCTTAATCTGCTCCCTGTGTCATAAATCAGTATATCGTGAACACCAATTCGGGCATTGGCAAGGGTGTTCATCCACTGAACATTGGGACACTTATGACTCAATCACCTGCGACATGATTGAGCTCACACATTAAAACAGCTTGTATTAATCATCAACATCGCTGTATCAATAACACTGCATTTTCTTTGTAGATATTTAAACATTTTTATTATGAAAGATAAATGACAAAAATAAGAATAAGTATTTTTAACCTTCTAACAACACTAATATTTAAAAGATTGTTTCCCATTCATGGTCATTATGGATGAAAGGCATGACAAACATCTGTTTTAAAGGGAAAATACGTTTTTGACATCAAATACTGTATTTATTCGTGCTCCTCTTGTAACGACTTGAAAATCACGGCCGAGTCAAATGACTGCAGTCAGACAATATAATTGCGGCATCCCTCATATTGAATCCTCATTTGTTTTTTTTAGTTTATAGTTTCATTGTAGGTTATCTATTTTAACCTTACACCTATCAGCCACAACATTAAAACCACCTGCCTAATAATGTGTAGGTCCCCCTTGTGCTGCCTAATCATCTCTTGACCCGTTGAGACATGAACTCCACAAGACCTCTGAAGTTGTCCTGTGATATCTGGCACCAAGAAGTTAGCAGCAGATCCTTTAAGTTGTGAGGTGGGGAATTTGGAGGCCAAGTCAACACCTTGAAATCTCGTCATGTTCCTCAAACCGTTCCTGAACAATTTTTGCAGTGTGGCAGGGCGCATTATCCTGCTGAAAGAGGCCACTGTCATCAGGGATTACCGTTGCTATGAAGGGATGTATCTGGTCTGCAACAATCATTAGGTAGGTGATGCATGTCCAAGTAGCATCCACATTAATGCCAGGACCCAAGTTTTCCTAGCAGAACATTGCCCAGAGCATGACACTGCTTCCGCCGGCTTGCCTTCCAGTAGTGCATCCTAATGCCATCTCTTCCCCAGGTAAACGACACGCACCCGGCCGTCCACAGGATTTAAAGAAAACATGATTCATCAGACCAAGCCACCTTCCATTGCTCCATGGTCCAGTTCTGACACTCACGTGCCCATTGTAGGCAATTTTGGCGGTGGACAGGGGTCAGCATGGGCACTCCAATCGGTCTGCGGCTACGCAGCAAGCTGCGATGCACTGTGTTCTGACACCTTTCTATCATGGCCAGCATTAAGCTTTTCAGCAATTTGTGCTACAGTAGCTCTTCTGTGGGATCGGGCCAGGCGGTCTAACCTTCACTCCCCACATTTATCAATGAGCCTTGGGCATTCATGACCCTGTTGCCGGAGTACCTGTTGTCCTTCCTTGGACCATATTAATAGATACTAACCACTGTATACCCAGAACACACCCCACAATTCCTGCTGTTTTGGAGAGGTTCTGGCCCAGTCATCTAGCCATCACAATTTGGCCCTTGTCAAAGTCACACAGATCCTTATGCTTGCCCATTTTTCCTGCTTCCAACACATAAAATTCAAGAACTCACTGTTCACTTGCTGCCTAATATATCCCACCCCTTGACAGGTGCCACTGTAACTAGATAACAATGTTATTAATTTCACCTGTCAGTGGTTTTAATGTTGTAGCTGATCAGCATAAGTTTACTTGCATTGTCTGAGGCAGAAAGTTGAGCCCTTCTTTAGAAAAATTTATTTTCTTAAAAGAAATATCCTCCAACCACAGCCATGAGACAAATATTGAGACATCCTTTGATATTCCCTTTCGGATACATCCTGAGTATTTTGGAGAGAGAACCTTACTGAAATCTGTCTCCTTTTCTCCCTTCAACCCTTAGCACTGTTCTCTGTAATGTGCTACAACGTGCTGTGTGACAAGTATGCCACACGTCAGCTCTATGGCTACTGTCCCTCTTGGGCCCTGAACTGGGAATACAGGAAGAAGTCCATCATGCAGGAGGTCCTCAGCTGCAGTGCAGACATCATCAGCTTACAGGTCGGTCATCCGCACTTGCAGAAGTATTATATATCTGTTGTCGTTGGGCAATATCGTCAGTCTTGGATGGTCTAGTTTGGCATGCTTGCCAACAGCCAATTAATTTCCTCTTAAGGATTTAGAAGAAAAGATGGACAGACAAAACCAGTGTAATTTGCAAAGAATGCCTGTACGAATTCAAATACTCTGGAAATATGACAAACTTGTCAGGACACCTGAAAAGGGAGCTGCTATGGGTAATGTGAGTGAGACCCCCTCACCTGTTTTGTTGTGAATGTCCCAATGTGGAGACTGGATTTGCAATTTTCAGAGAGCTAAATAAAATTATCAAATAAGATTTACTTTTGCGTTAATGGAAATGAAGCTGTGTAAAATAGGCACATAATATAATTTCATATCGATTGCAGACCCCTGAATCGAAATCGCATCGAGGCAGACTTTCAGTTCGTGGCAAACACCAGATCGCTGGTTAAAGAATTGATGTGAGATTGAATTGTGATTTACACCCCTGGTCTGAAAGGACACATTTTGTCTCAACACTCCGTGACAAGCTAAAAGCCCCAATATACTCCAGAAGTTCTTCGTTTAGGGGTAAAAAGAAGTTTGAAAAAAAAAAACGCAATGGTATGCTGTTTGCGAACATTTAGATACCGGCCATAACGCTGTTAGGTGTTTAGAAGTACATTTAAATTTGAGGACACTCCATAAAGCCTTAATGTGTTATCAGTGACT
Organism: Xyrauchen texanus; assembly: GCF_025860055.1. Taxonomy (NCBI): domain Eukaryota; kingdom Metazoa; phylum Chordata; class Actinopteri; order Cypriniformes; family Catostomidae; genus Xyrauchen; species Xyrauchen texanus. Next base: position 25,775,933 of record NC_068309.1, on the reverse strand, counting down.
TTATGCCTCATGAGTACAATTCTTATGAGGTCAGTAAAAGCTGTTTTACCCCTCAATTATGATTTAAAGTAATTATATGCAGTAAAAAAATATATATTTGTCTTGTTTGCATTCTAAATTCATGGAGCTATTAAGCTAACAATGTGCCATATGTGCTCGTTACACTATTGAAATTAGATGACATTGATACTATTGCTAAAATGGGTGTATAAAAGTGTTAATATGGCAGATACAGACAAAAGAATAAGCTAGCTTACTATGGGCAGATGTGTGAATGGCTTTCACTGCAGATGTCACATGAGTGAATGGGCACTTGAGGGTATTTGAGTAGATCTTATTGCTTTTGTAAACCAATTAAATAAAGCAAATTGCATTACATGGTCTTGGAAAATGTCTCTACGTGAGCAGTCGTTCAGATATAGGTACATTTGCACCAGCTCGATAATATCTCTGTGCAGTCAGTCAAGTTCAGTCAACATGAACGCACGGCAAGCAAATGTAAACAAAGTAGGTGGAGCTCCAGGTCACACCTACAGATGATGTGGACCAATGGCAGTAAGAAGGTGTTTAGCAGTGTTTGTTTTCCATAAAAGTTAGCCCAGGTGGACTGTTACGAACCAATGGAACAAACTCGAACAACTTTTTTTTTTTTTTGCCAGATTTTGTTCCAAATTAATTCACACCCATTCGTTCCTCGATTTCGTATGAAGGAAAAAGAATTCAAACATTTTTGCTCCCAGTTTAACTCCAATCTGCCTTAAAGGCTATTATTTCTTTGCAATTTAAAGAATAGATAATTTTTGGGTGGTTGCGGTTTGGGGATGAGGATCCCTTTTATCATGTTTTTAACAGGAAGTGGAGACGGAGCAGTACTACAACTACTTCCTGGTGGAGCTGAAGGAACATGGTTACGAAGGATTTTTCAGCCCTAAGTCCCGAGCCAGGACTATGTCTGAGTCTGACCGCAAACATGTGGATGGCTGTGCGGTCTTCTACAAAACAGAGAAGTGAGTACAGTAACTGCCGATGTTTACTTTCTGTAAGACCAGCAGGGCTCCTTTCAGAATGGCAAAGACCACCACAATTGTGCCAGCATGCCGGATTTTCTGGTAGCCTTTTGGACCTCACTGTTTGTGTGTTGAGCAGGTTCAGTCTGGTGCAGAAACACACAGTGGAGTTTAATCAGCTTGCAATGGCGAACTCAGAGGGCTCGGAGGCCATGTTGAACAGGGTGATGACCAAGGACAACATCGGAGTGGCTGTACTACTAGAGCTACGGAAAGAGATGATGGAGCAGTCTGGTCTGTTTCTTTTCTGGCTTTTTCTCCCACCATCCGATCTCAAACCGCGTGTGTGTGTGTGTGTTTGTGTGTGTGTGTGTGGCTGCACGCTTAAGCCAATCGCGATGTCAGCCTGTGCGATTATATGATGGCAAAATGCTGCAATATTTATGAAATAAGATGTGCATGTGTGGACGTGACAGCCCATTTTCTACACGGCTAATAAAAAGATGACCAGTCTGTAATGATGACACGCGAGAGGAGCACTGCAGCTCGAGTGTCCGATAGAAACACAATCACAGCATGGCGATTATCTTTATTTCATCCTTAATTAAGCTTCAAATAATACGGGTGTTTGCCATGTAAATAAGCACAAACTCCAAAACAGTCATTCTTTGTGCAGTCCGAGCTGCTTCAACCAGTCGTGGAAGAGACCCAATCTGAGCGGGAGAGATTTAAAATTCCGCCGGCTGATGCGCACTAACACGGAGACACTCGTCTCTCACCACCGCTGTCTGCAGCTCGCAATGTCGTCATGAGATTATCATAAGATAAATCTTGTGTGAAAAATTACGTGTGTGTATTTTGGATAGACGAGTATTATTGATAAGCATTTGTCAATCTTAAGGCTAAAATGTTTACAGTTTTCAATGACTAAAACTACATAAATGCCTAGACTTTGTCAAACAAAATGACTAAAAACAATCAATGAAAATAGGAAATATAAATTTAAAAGGACATTTGACACAGGATTAAGACTAAGATTAGCCAAAAAAAACAGCTGCCAAAATTAACACTAGTATTCAGTTGCCAGGTCATTAGGATTGTATTAATGCAAAGCCATGCAAAGCCATGTTTTTAACGTCACTTTTTTTTATCAGTATTGTACCACCTCATTTTGAGCCAGGAAAACCCTGGTTTTATGGTGATATTTTGACTTTAAGATAACCGACACCGAGCAGAGAGAGGTACTGTGAAAAATTAAAGTTGCTACAAATGGTATCATGACTCATGATACCATTTGTTTATTATATCGCAATCGCATAACGCAATATTAACCTCACTAATCGCAATATGACATTTCCCCCAAATCGTGTGTGTGTATTTAGATGTTTTCAAAAATGTCTCGCCAGGGAAAATTGTAAATTGATCATGTATTGAAATGAATGGTCTTCATTGTATATATTACCTTTTTTAAATCTACCTTGATCTTGCCATGAAAATAGCCAGTGATGCTGATATGGCAATATAAATAAATATTTGGTAGCTTTGCCTTTTTTAAATTGTTTAACTTGGATAAAAAATTTGGGTAGCCTTCCACAAGCTTCTCACAATAAGTTGCTGGAATTTTGGCCCATTTATGAGTTTTAATGACTTAAATCTTAAGTATATGTAAACTTCTGATTTCAACTGTGTGTAGTGGAAAGTAGTATTGTGATTCCATATAGATTATATTTTAGGCCCACATACTTCATATTTGGTTTGCCACTAGGAGGAGTCCCTCAGGTCTTTTAGCTGTCCTGTTGTGATCCTTCTTATCTAATTTATGTTTTGCTCTTTCTGCTCCACAGCTTGGAAGCCACTGCATGGAATGGAGAAACAGCTCATCCTAGTGGCCAATGCTCATATGCACTGGGACCCTGAATACTCGGATGTAAAGCTAGTACAGACCATGATGTTCCTCTCTGAGGTGAAGAACATCGTGGACAAGGCCACTCGCAGCCTCAAGCTGTCCTCTATCTCTGGAGAAACCAATGCCATCCCTCTCGTCCTGTGTGCTGACCTCAACTCTTTACCTGACTCAGGTGCGTATGTGTGTACCAAAAAGTTTAAATAACTTTTTACATTTTTGCTTAAATTCTGATTGGGTTTTAATGCGTACACAGGTGTGGTGGAGTACCTAAGCACAGGTGGTGTGGACAGCACGCACAAGGACTTCAAAGAACTGCGATACATTGACAGCTTGACCAACTTCAACTGCAATGGCAAGAACGGCTCCTCCAGCACCCGGATAACACATGGATTCAAACTGAAGAGTGCTTATGAGAACAGCCTGATGCCTTACACCAACTACACCTTTGATTTTAAGGTTAGATGGTCTCTCATAGCATGTATTTTTCAGCCTTCTGTGCATATACTCAGTGACACAAAGGGGTGTTCCCTACTCTCATTCAGAGGAATATATGATTAAGACCAAACTGCTAATGTTATCAAGTTGGTTCAAAATGTTTTTAATGTAAAAAAAAAAAATATTTAACCCTTTTTTTTTTGTAAGCCCTTTGCCCGTGAATGCCCTCTCAATTCATAATTATTGAGTGAGCAGATCTGCACACGCGCGTGAGTTATTTTCTGCACACAAGTCGGTTTTGACACTCAGGGGCGGGGCCCAATCCTTTCTGTTAACAAATGCTATTGGCTGCTGACCAAATACTGTATTGATTGGCTGCATCTCTTCGAATCTCTCGTGATTGGCTGCTTTTGGACGAGAACAGACAGAAGCGGGAACTTTTTATTTTTGACAAGAAAAAACTTACAAAACTCTCTTAGTGAAGAAATAAGAAATATACATCCATTGGAACAATACAATTATTGTCAGTGTAAATGAAAGAAAAGTGTCCCCTACACAATACTGAACAACAAAAAGCAAACAACAAGGTGATATTGGTTTAAAAAAAAGTCTCGATCAAAAGGCTTGAGAAAAAAAATTTAAATATTAAAGAGAATTTTTAAATAAAAGCATCCTTTAGACGTGGCATACAAGTGGATATTTATCGAAACAATTTATCTATCACATAAAGTATGATTTCAACCATTTACACGTAAATGCCCCAAAAATGTATGACTAAGAGGTTATGGTTTCTTTCTAAATTCCTCAGTTTCTTGTAGCTTTAAGATGTTTTGTGCATACACATACACACACATACACACATACATACATACATACATGTATATTTCTTATTTCTCCACTAAGAGAGTTTTGTATTTATTTATTTTTTTTTTCTTGTCAAAAATAAAAAGTTCCAGCTTTCTGTCTGTTCTCGTCCAACAGCAGCCAGTCACGAGAGATTCGAAGAGATGCAGCCAATCAATACAGTATTTGGTCAGCAGCCAATAGCATTTGTTAACAGAAAGGATTGGACCCCGCCCCTGAGTGTCAAAACCGACTTGTGTGCAGAAAAGAACTCGCGTGTGTGTACAGTTCTGCGCGCATGCAGAAAATAACTTGTGTGTGTGGGACTTGTTAATTTGTGTGCACAATCATTTTTTTTGTGCTCGAGTTTGTGATTTGTATGGAAGTGTATTGCATTCACTTGAGAAAAAAAAATCTACTCTGTTTTTCTGAATTAACGACTTGGAAAAATTCTCTCGTAATTCTGAGATAATTTTTCATTAAAAAAAATATTGAGATCCCTCAAAATCCTGCCAGGAGCTCTATTTTAGCTGGATTGCATGGAAGTAAACCTGTCCCACCTTTCAAGTTTAATCCGGTTTTATTTTACTTTGGGTCTGAGACAATTTATAGAGATATATTTTAAACTTGGCCTTCAATACAAAGACATTACTGTCCATGACATTTTTAATACTGTCATGGCTGAGACACGCTTTGATCTTCCAAAGGACACTAATTACACGAGAACTACCGGAATTCTAGAACTACTAGAATGGCCATAGTGGTCATTCTGACCGTTCATACTAGACTGTACCAAAATGTCATGTCATATTTACATTCGAAACTTCTATTGAGGTTTTAGAATGAAGCTTCTAATGTCTGTCGTCATTAGGGTTGTGCCGATGGACGATATCATAGTCCATCGTGATGGCTGACCAACATCACGATGTCGAGCCACCATCGTGATGCCGCTTTTGCGAGTCTTGCTAGTGTGACCCACTAATCCTAGTCTCTTCTATAGTTAACCTAAAAACTTTGCTGGGATTGCTCTGTAAATTAAATTGAGAATATAACTAATGCATATATGCTATTTTAAATACTGTAGTATATGCCAGAGACGTGACGTGTTAGTCTGTGAAAATAACGTGTCAGGCAGGCTACACAAATATTGATCTTGACATTGTTAGCTTCTTGTCTTTTTTTTACATGTCTTACACTGTACATTTAGATTAAAATATTTATGTTGTAGGCTACAAGAAAATAGCCTTTATTAATTAATTATTAGTAGTTGTAGTGTCTCAGAACATCTGCTCATTGTCACATAGCTCTTGTATACACTGAAGCGGCAGTTTAAGATAAACCCAGACCAGCGAACGTCAAATAACTTTTGTCTGGTTAATACTTTTAAAGAAAAATTTCCTTGGCCATAAATCCATAATGTCAAATCAAATGAAAGAAACAAGGTGAATATGAATAACACGCATTTATTAAAACATAGAAGAACAACAAATAAAGAACAAGAAAACGGGAACAACACTCAGACCGAAACTCGGCATTAACATAAAATTTCACTTATAATTAGCAGCACAATTAACTTCAGCACAGGCTACAAAATAAATTATGTTATTGAAATATTGTAAAGTGGTCATATGAACTACACAAATGAACGTTTAAAAAATAATATGCAAAATCGAATAGCTCCGCAACGGATGGCGAAAAATGCGTAAAGCAGTCTAATATCTTTCACCATAGACCATGTTTAAATTTCGATGTTTCTGGCCAGAAATACCAACATATTCACTTTATCTGGTTTTAATAAGCTGCGGATTGGAGTAACTACACTACCTGCTGTGCTGAAGACCCGCTCTGATGGAGTACTGGTAGCACATATGCACAGATATTTCCGTGCTAATCTTGCCATGAACGGAAACCTTTTGTCGTTCGTTTTCCACCAAGTCAGCGGGTCCTCTTCCACATCAATGGCCATTTCCTGCAGGTACATGGACATTTCTGCCTCGACCTTTTGCTCATCAGTGAGCGTGGCTGTGGCTGCTCTCTTCGCAAGAAGGCTGCCCAAAGACGACTTTTTTTTCTTAGGCGCAATATATTAAAAAGCTCGGATGAGTACTAATTAGTTGGGCTAGTAAAATAACGAAATTATAGTTTTTCAGTAGAAAAAAAAAATATCTATGTAAAGAGATATATTAAAATAAAAAGTGCTTAAAAGTGCACAACTCTTCTTAAGTGGAAGAAATATTTTTCCCCTTACGTGCAATCTATTGGAAAGCTGGATGAGTCAGTTGGGATAGTAAAATAACTGAAATTATAGTTTTTAAGTGGAAAATAGTATTTATGTAAAGAGATATATTAAAATAAAAAGTGCACAACTCTTAAGTGAAAGCTAAAAAAAAAAAATGCTTCACGTGTCGTGCAACCTACTGATAAAGCGCCGACGATGGGTTGGGTTAGTAAAATAACGAAATGCTAATTTTTCATATAATTTTTGAAAATTATATGAAATTATATAACCCCCCATATCATCGTCCATCACGATGTTTTACTGTCAACATCGTCAACTGCCAATTTAGGGGACATCGCCCAACCCTAGTCGTCATATTTTATGGCGTCATCACCCTAAAAATGTATTGAATAATAGAGTAATATGGATCAAATGGAGCGCCAAGCGAACGCAGATAGTCCTACATAATAAGATCTTTTTTTTGTAATATATAATAGTGCTAGACTATATAAATACATAGGCCTATATATATTATATATTAGCTGCTAGACTGCCCCGGAAGGTGCGTGCCTCGCTTTGTGTACAGCAAGTTTTTCACCACAGTGAAAATGTTTTCGAAAGTCTAAACACCAACAAACATGGATTGAGGCGGAATATTTCGTTAGATAAAAACATGTTGTGAATTTTGGAAATTATTACATTTATCCTTTTTCAAAACATGTTGACTTTTGGACTTTACAACGCTCTGGAGTTATTGGAAATTGGAAACAATCCTATGCAGCCGCCACTGGAATCAAAATCCATGACTAAATGAATCTGTTATATTAATAATAAACACCAGGACACGAAATTTTAATTCTAATGAATGTGAAAATGTAATAGTTCATCGACAACCACAGAACTTGCTATTGTAGCTAATTACAGATACAAATTTGATTATTTATATTAAATTATTCTCCTAAAAGGGGGCCCCTTTTTTGTTCAAGTGAGCCCACTTTTAGGAGAATTCGTTCATAATGATTTTACAGCATACTATTTTCATTATAGTTTTACAGCATGATATTTTTGCTCACAGTAAAACAAATATTGCTTTCTAAATCAGTTCGTTTTCCCACAGTTTAGCAAATGTTCATATTCTTTATTAACCGCTTTGGCCATTTTGGGTTTGGCCTATATGTGTTTCATACATGTCTAAGGTTTTTACTATGCATTGAAATACACATTGGTGATGTTTTTATAAGCTATTGTATTGATTTGTTTTTATGTTACAAAGAGAATAATTTAATATAAATAATCAAATTTGTATCTGTAATTAGCTACAATAGCAAGTTCTGTGGTTGTCGATGAACTAATACATTTTCACATTCATTAGAATTAAAATTTCGTGTCCTGGTGTTTATTATTAATATAACAGATTCATTTAGTCATGGATTTTGATTCCAGTGGTGGCTGAATAGGATTGTTTCCAATTTCCAATAACTCCAGAGCGTTGTAAAGTCCAAAAGTCAACATGTTTTGAAAAAGGATAGATGTAATAATTTCCAAAATTCACAACATGTTTTTATCTAACGAAATATTCAGCCTCAATCCATGTTTGTTGGCGTTTAGACTTTCGAAAACATTTTCACTGTGGTGGAAAAACCTTGCTGTACACAAAGCGAGGCACGCACCTTCCGGGGCAGTCTAGCAGCTAATATATAATATATATAGGCCTGTATTTATATAGTCTAGCACTATTATTTATTACAAAAAAGATCTTATGTAGGACTATCTGCGTTCGCTTGGCGCTCCATTTGATCCATATTATTGTATTTTATTCAATACATTTTTAGGGTGATGACGCCATAAAATATGACGACAGACATTAGAAGCTTCATTCTAAAACCTCAATAGAAGTTTCGAATGTAAATATGACATGACATTTTGGTACAGTCTAGTATGAACGGTCAGAATGACCACTATGGCCATTCTAGTAGTTCTAGAATTCCGGTAGTTCTAGTGTTAAATGCAAGTAGCCTACAAGTCTATTGCTTGATTAGTGTCCTTTGGAAGATCAAAGCGTGTCTCAGCCATGACAGTATTACAAATGTCATAGACAGTAATGTCTTTGTATTGAAGGCCAAGTTTAAAATATATCTCAATAAATTGTCTCAGACCCAAAGTAAAATAAAACCGGATTAAACTTGAAAGGTGGGACAGGTTTACTTCCATGCAATCCAGCTAAAATAGAGCTCCTGGCAGGATTTTGAGGGATCTCAATTTTTTTTTTTTAATGAAAAATTATCTCGTAATTCTGAGATAATTAAGTCGTTAATTCAGAAAAACAGAGTAGATTTTTTTTTTTCTCAAGTGAATGCAATACGCTTCCGTAGATTTGCAAGTTCTGCAGGTTTAAATTTTACATGCGAGCTGTGTCGTGGTGCTCACACTGTTGAAATTCACTTGCGCGCTGTTTTTGCGCTTGCGCTGTTTTGTCCAATATTAAACGGCATAGGTTTTACTTATTTTTCTAAATGCAGCTACCTTGTTATTAGGGCTGCAACTAACGATTAATCGAACAATTATTCGACACTTCTGACATTTTCTGATGCATTGCGATTTTAATTTAAATGATCGTGAAATTGATTCTTAAATCCCAAGATCGATCTTGTACTCTATGCACATCCCTCCACTGCAATGAGAGGAAATCACTCAAGAGCAGCTAAATTGTATGTATTTGGCAACTGGTTGGTAAATGTTTAAATTTCTCTCACCAGTAATTGTGTAGTATATTGGTGACGTGTTAAGCAGCAAAAATTCTTTCACTGCGTGTTGAGGGTAAAAGTTGTTCCGCGTGCATCTCCAAAGACGAGATCCACATGACCCATTTGTCATTGTTTCTTTTTAATCTGTTCTCTACAGTCAGTTGTTGATTTTAAAAACAGTTGTACTCATCCATGGCACAGATGAAGTAATTTGAGTCCTCTCTCATTGCGCTTCTCTACAGATGCTCTTTACAAAAATGCTGATGTAAAAAGGTTAAATTATTCAATTAAACAAATGTAGCAAAAAATATGAAATTGATTCAATGCATGGATTTGTTCATATTTAAAAAGCCAAAATGTGACTCTGAAAAGCTTGTAAAGTATAATTAGTAAAATTCATATTTTCTTAATGTACCCATTTAGAAGGTCCCCTGTATAATTAACAGCATTAGCTGGGAGTGAATTTCATATGTAAGCACAAGGGACTTATAACTGAAATATTCCAGTATGATTTGATATGGAATCAAGAGCTTGTGAAATCTAATCTGGGAATCCTGTACCAATACCCTTCCCTAGTATTTTTATTCATTTTAGTCAGTTTTACTCTAAAAACAACGTGCCATTTTTGTCAGTCAACGAAAATAATATCTACAGTTCTTTTATGGCAAAATTACAAATGTGTGTCAAACTGTAACAGGCCAAACTTTTAATACAATTTGAAAACCTATGGAAAAATGTATAAACAATTTTTTTTATTTTTTATTTTTTTATTGTTTCAAATGTGTAAAAGAGAAGCCACTTTACAACTGTGCTTTTTGCTTAAACCTGAGCTCATGATATTAGTGCATAACTTTGTTCAAGTTCACTTGCTTCATTGTCTGCGCAGATATGTTGTGGATATAGTGATAAATCATGTTTAAATGGTATGATTTTTAGTGAGATTAATAACTCATTTTAAAGTGGTTCCTTTGGCCTGTATTAAGCGTGTTCAACTCATACAGCTGATGCGGAACTGAAATCCCCAACATGTTAGATGGTTGGTTATTAGATGAATCCATATTTTATAAACAATGTTTCTATACATATTTTTTCTTCTGTTTATATCTTGCTCTGCACGTCATATTTTCATCAACCGTTTGCTTTAATAAAATAGTTTAATTATCGTCATGATGCGTCTTTTTCGTCTCTTCATTATTCACTAAATCAAAAAGCCCTTCATCAACTAACGCTTTTGTCAGTGATTTCGTTGACTAGATTACACTGCAGAAAGAAAATTCTGGTGGCACATGAAGGCTGTATAAGGGACGAATTGTTGCTTAATGTTTTAAGGCAGATTCTTGAAATTGGATGGTTTGGAAAGTAGATTTATTTCTGCTATTTCAAAATTATAAAAACAAATTGCTGCTAAGGACTGAAATGGAGATGCTGTTAAAATCGACGTTGCACTCCTACAATTGGCCAGATAAAAATGTAATAAGATTACTGTGATACTTGGGATGTTGCGTATTTTATCTTCAGCAAAATCGCCACATTCTAAATATTCCATACATCACCCAGCCCTAGTCAGAATGCCTCCATCTTAAAGTCTTGAACCATTGATGGCACAATTGTAATATTGTTTTTCCTTTTATAGGGCATCATTGACTACATCTTCTACTCTCAACCTTTGCTCAACGTGCTGGGCGTACTGGGTCCACTGGACCACCACTGGCTCCATGAGAACAATATCTCTGGCTGCCCCCATCCCCACATCCCATCTGATCACTTTTCGCTGTTTGCACAAATGGAGCTACTCCTGCCCTACCCACCTGCTGTCAACGGCATCCATCTGCCTGTTCGCAGGTAGTTCTCCGAGCCAGCAGGGTGAGCTCCAGCCTGTGCCTCCTTTTGCTTTGTTTTGAGAGCGAGAGAACGAGGCAGGAGCTGTTATGTATAAATCTGAATCCAGTAAGAGAAGGAAGATGGCAAACTTTTATTCCCGTGGATTTTAACCGAAGCAGACACCAATGTCAGTCTTATCTATACCACATCCCAAATTTTGTTTTGTTTCCTTTTTGGTTTTCACCTTCCCTTTCTTGGTTAAAATTATTCATTTTCAAACTGTATAATGCACTTAAGGGCCCTGAGTGATCATGTAAGTTTTACCTTGAGACAAAATTCAAAGCTTTTTTTTTTTATAAATATATGGCAATATCTTTGAAATACATGCAGGGAGTCCAGATCAAGCAAGTTCTCATAAAATTAATCATTTGGATCATGCTATTTATGAGGCCAGTTAGGAGTGAGCAGCTGCATTTGAAAAAATAAATAAAAATGTATTTCACCAGCTCTGCTGAAGTCCCTTAATATAAGGGCTTTTAATGTATAAAGAGAGCAGGTCAAACTCTCATACTTGCACTTAGTGATGCTGTGGCCTCTCTACAGGCATTCTGCCTCACCCTCTAGCTGAACACACACACGTTGGACCAGGTCCATCTCAACGGATTTCTCCATAGGATGCTAGTCGTACCATGTGCAGTTGATAGTTTTATTTTTATTTTAAGAAAACATTTCAATTAGCCAATAAATGGCCCACTTATGAAGTTATCAAGCTTCATGTGCCATAGTGCCCTCACTGAGGTGCCCACACACATCTGGTGTATACAGCAGAGAGAAGTAAAGGGAAATGACCTGTAATGGGCAGATGTGTTTTTGTGGCAGTGACTAGCTTTTGCACCTGTAGTGCTGTTCCCAAACCTGTTGAGTTTGCCAGAAGATCGTGTTAAGACACCGAAGTAAGGGTGGAATATGCAAGCACAGGCAAAGACAAGCACATCCAACTGATAAATTAACCCCTCAATGTGGCCAGTAGATTTCTTGCCCAATGAATCTCTACATGATTGTATACAAGCAACATAAGTCCTTCTCTACTGCATTTGTTTCTTTTTGTAAGTACACCGTTTTGATTTGAATGAAAATGATTGTATTGTAAATGAAAGCATAATTTCTATCCGTGTTAGATGTTCATCCTGATGAACATTCAAAAGACCAGCGTGTTTAAGATATCGTTTTTTTTTTCCATGTTTCTGCTGTGTAAAATTGCACTTATCAAGGTTTTCCCCAATCTACCAGTTTATTTTTTTCCCTTAAATTTTTTTCTTCAATTGTTCTGAGGCAGATATCTGGTGATGTCCTGTTACTTGTATTGATATTCAAGAACATGCAACATTGCGCCTCACTTTGTTTAAATTTTTTATTTATTTTTTTTAAGCGTACCGCCAGTGCTATCAGTGAACACCTGAAACGCCTCAATCTCTCTGTACATGTTCACCGTCCTCCAATATCCTCATTTCCGTTAATTTCTTTTGTGTGTATGCTATCAAACATGATAATTTTGGGCTTCTAAAAAAAAATTGAGAAGCGTGAATATCTTCGTCCCTTTTAGCTGCTTTGCTGATGCGCTCTTGTTAGGCCGGTTTCTTTAACCTGATTTTTACAATCATTTTGTGTAGTCCATTTATGCCATGGTCAATCCCTCAATCCATCCCGTTTATCTCTCTTTACTGCCACTTCCCTCTCTACTCAGGCAATTCACTTTAACTGTACATTTTCCTAACTTCTCCTTGTTTGGTTCTCACTCTGTATTTCACTTTTGCTCGACCACCATTATCTTGTTGTGCCATCCGTTGCATTCTGACACAAGTTCAAACTTGATTTACTACTTTAAAGCCTGCTCTGACCTAATGAAACAAACGTGGCGAGTTTGTCTCTTTGTTCTCTTTGTAAACGCACGAGGTCTAATTTTTTTATTTCATCAACAATAGCAGCCGCTATCAACATGTCATTTATTGATGCGTGCTCGCAAAGCAATTGTGTTATCCCCTTCCCTGTTGAATTTGTCATGTTTTAAAAATTGAATGGATTGACAAGCACTTATTGTAGATAACTGGTGCAGCTACCCATTGCTTTTTTTAAATGTAAACTTTTGCCTTGAGGCAAAGGTCAATTTTTATTAATTTTATCAAGAGTAAATGGGCGAACTGGGGAGGACCATCTTATAGTTCTCCTTTTTATTCCTCACATCTAAATCTATGAATTTTGTTTTGTCTTCTGGTTGTTTTTAATTGAAAGCAACTTGTCTGGTTCTATTGGATTGGTGTTGTAGTAAAAAGATTTTGTAAAGTGTGAATAAATAATGTATCATGTTTCCTATCTCTGACATGAATTGTGTTGATGTGTGTATTATAATTATCTAATAATTTTTGGTTTGTTTATTTTTGGTCATTTTTATTTTGTAATACTCAAAACCAAATTTTTTGTAATGATGTTGGCACACTGAATTATAGATTTATATTGTTGCTAACTTTCACTTCAAGATACTTTTAAGAAGAAAATGCATCAAAGAGAAGAGCTGTCGTTTGTCACCAAACAAGATTTTCTTCAACTTTGACCCTAAGCTTTGTGGCATTTCACCTGGTTGGAGAGCCAGTTTAGTTGCTTACAGATGTGTTTGGTATGTGGGATGCATTGCGGACAATTCTCTATCCTGTTTTTCCTACTTTAAGTGTTTTCTTGTCTCCAGAAGAAAGTAAGGTTTTGGTTTGGAAAGAGTCGCTCATATTAGTGTTCTTGTTTGTGCACTCTCTCTGTCTCCGACTCATTGTTCTCTGAAAGCCAGTCACTTTTAATAAATAAATTGCATGTTTATATATTGTTGCCATATTGTTAAAGGATCTTTTTAATTTCCTTTGGGTCAAAGACAATGCTTTCAGGTGGTGTCTTGTGCACGACAAGCAAAAATAGCATTATGCTAATCATGTCAACGTACTCAACTTGGCAATAATGACTTTCACTACTTCGCAGATATTTCCGGCTTTTACCATTAAAGTATCTTTCATTTCCTTTTTTCTGTTTCATAGGCAACTTTTCTGTCAATATGGGTAGTAGTTCAATGTTCAGGATTGTGGTTGAATCAGCTGAGAGTCTAAGTATTTAGGTAATGACACTATATGATGCACTGGACCAACTCTTGTTTACCATTTAAGGAATACCAGCATAACACTTGCACAATGTTTTAAAAAGAATGTTGCAAATAAATATATGGAAAAGAATATAGATTAAAAAAAAAAAAAAAATCAAATAATGGCAGCTGTTTTTAAATATAAAAGTGTTGGGGATAAAAGCCTAATGGTAAACAAGGCACTTTGGATTTCACTGTTTCTCCAGTTCTCTTAGTGATGTGTTTATAACAGGGTCCGCTTGTTTCCTTTACTCCTATGTATTTTTTTCCTACTCATGGTTAAATAAATTCTATATCTGTTTCAGCCTTGGTATTTTGTTTTTATTATGATAACTGTTGTCGAACAGCCAAAAAAAAAAATATAATAATTTGATGCTGCTTTCAAAGTCAGGATTCTCACAACTTCTGACCCATGAATTAACTGTTTTTATTACTGGATGTTTTAAATAGTTTTCTAGTGATGACGCACCCAAAGAATAATTTCTTGCTGATGGAATATTTTAGAGCTGTGCATAATGAGAACAAATTATATTCACGTGAGAGATTTCCAAGACTTTTAAAGATTGAATTGCAAGAGATCTTTTCAAAAATTATCTTGCATTTCTCAATGCACATATCAGTAGATACAATTTAAGAATTAACTTACTGAGCTATAAATTAAGTCATTTGTAGTTTCGAAATGTCCTTTTGTGTAAGTGTTTGTTTTTCCTAACCTAGTGCAAGTGTTTAATTTTTTTTTTTTGTAGATTTGGCTGCCCTGATGTGCTTCACCCAGCAGATGGTGTGCATGTTTCATCTGCTTGGAGAAGCCCCTCGCCTTGGAAAATACTTTACAGACAAGTAGACCGATTTTACTTTCATAAAGGCAAAAATGTGTCAATACAGAGAAATGTAAAAATAACTACTTGAGTTTCCCAAGTGTACAGTTGTAAAAATGTTTCAGACAATTACCATGCGTCTTTACTAAACCGATTAATATGTATTCTATTGTCTTCAAAACCCTCCAATTGACTATGAATATGAAAAGACATTTCCCCACAGTTCCATTGTGATTTAATGCAATTTCCATGGAGACAAACCCTCCTGCTAAACGATCAACACAGGCAGCACAAACAGTCAGTGTAGGGTAGCAATGCGGCAAAAATCTGCAGCATCAAGATGAATAAATCATGTCATTTATAATTTGTTTAACTTTGTCAATAAGACATCCAAGTGCAAATTTTGAATTGCTAAGAATCTGAGACACATAATCATGTCCATATGCACAATGTGGAAAATTTCATGCATATCTACTCTCGACCTCAGATTAATGTTCCAGAACTGTCTCCGCACTATGTAATAAAAAGATAAAGTCCAGACGATGACCTGGGTTAAAACGGATCACATTACACTGTTGGGACTATCAGACAAAATGACACAAACAGATATATAGTACTTAAAACTTGCAATGAGTAATCCAAAAGTAATCAGATTAGATAACCATATTTATCATTATATATATATATATATATATATATATATATAAATATAAAATTATATTATAATATCATTTATAGATAACCATTTCTTTCTTCACATAATAACACCGTTTCAATGCAAATAAATATTTAATGTCCATTTACTTACTCATTTGGCAAGTAGTCTTGTAATAAGCTGGATAATGAGCAGTCATTTTCACAAAATAAACAACCAGAACCAGAGGTGCAAATCAACTGTTCAGTGATTTCTTCTCACATAACACAATTTCAATGCAAATTAATATTTCAGGTCCATTTGTTTATTTATTTGATTAGTGGCCATGTAATAAGTAGCTGTGTAATAAGCGGTGCTTTGTGTTAGGTGTCCTGATCACGCTGTCTGGGTTTATTTTGTGATAACAACTCGCTGACTGTACAGTACATTATCCACTGCTTATTTAATTAGGACTTTGTCACATCCTTTTACTGGTATTGCTTTTTATTGATTGTTTGTACTATTTTGTTTTCTTCAAATGATGCTCAGGATTGGATATGTGATTAAAACAGTTGAAAACAAGGTCATTGCTGAAAGTAATAACCTTGAGATGTCCAGGTTATGTAAATTTTGGTCCTTTGCTTTTAGCCCTATGGCTCATTAATAGCTTAGTGTGTTTCATAGAATAAATTAAGAATCCTTATGTTCAAACTGAGCTGATGGTAGTACTGTATCTGTGGATTTTGGTAATTTGGGATTTCATATTCTGCAAACAGATTTCAGATGTTGCTCAGTGACTTTCAAAGACATTTTAGTTACCAAATTCATGTGGTATCATTTACGCAATTATCTTTGGTAGTATATCCACCATTTTTTTCAACAATATGATACTTAATTTCAAGTAATCCAGTGAAGAGGATAACAGGCTAAGTCTTTAACTCAGACAGAGACCAATGTTTTTTAAAAGTTGCTGTCTCACATCCCAGATGTGGATTACAGAGAAGGAATATTTTCAGTGGCAATGCCAATATCAGTGCGTCACGAAAAGTGCTGCCACACACAAACACAGACATTCACAGATGGGTCTTGACTGCAGTCACTTCACTTGATGTAAATGTCTGTGGACAGCTCCCAAATGCATCTTTTACACTTCCTCGAGTTTTGTGCTCCACTCACTATTTCGCCTGTTTTTTCCCTTTGGCTAAAAGCAAAAAAGTTAATTTCACAGAGAACACCCTACACTCTTTACCCAACAAATCCTATTGATTACTTGTCACCCTGCAAGTTGCCTTCCTTGCTTTTGTCACTTCTTATTCTTGCCATCATCCATCTAAGGCTCTCAAGGACCCATACTACAATAACAAGTTATTTAAGCAAACCCCCTCAAATAGAGTTGTTTATGAAGCCATGCTTTGAGACGAGAGATTTAGAGGACTGGCTCTAGACGGCAGAATCTAGAGCTGGGGAGAGGCGTTTGTCTCTGCCACTGTGTTGGCGGGACGTCAAGGACACTGGTGTTTGTTAGCGGGGAGCAAGGTTCAGCTGGAGGTGCAGGTAGAATGAGGAGATGAGGGGTGACAGCAGTTCCAGGTAGCTGCCGCTGCTGAATCTGTGGGGAAACGCTGAGCTCAGCAGTCTGATGTGAAGTTAACAGATCAGGCAGCTTGCAAAAGTGCAGAGAGGGGTGTGGGGTGAGAAAGCAGAGCAAATATGACTGAGCAGATGGTAATTTTGTATTGTTTACCAGAATATGCGCATAAGAGAATGTGCTTTGTTTTCAAAAGAGCTCAACATTTAAAATATGCCGAGATCAGTGCATAACCTCAATTTATTACACTAAAATTAGGTTCCCTTGAAAGGAAAAGTTTTCAGAGCAGAACAACTATGTTCATACCGAAGTTACATGTTGCAACATGTTCGTTATGGTCTGGATTTAGCTAGGTTTTTGGTTTAGAATTTTCTACAAGCTTTGATGTCCGTGGCACAGATTCTCAAGCAGCTTTACTAGTTTTTTGACAATCTGGAGAAAAGAAAGATGGGGAAGTTCATTTTACTGCTCATGTTGGGCTTGTAAAGTTTGGCCTTAGAATATCCACGGCATCAGAATGCAATGAAAAGGGTCGCTATTCCACCATTAAAAGTGCTTCTATGGGTTGTAATATAGGTGATAATAAAAAATACATGTTTTGAGTGGGTGTGTTTTAAATTCAGTGATTACCGTTAACAGGGGAAATGCTGCTGTCAATGGAGGAAACAGATGAGTCATGTTTAAGCAATATCACACAAGCAAGTGTGCTGTGGTCCTTAACACTGTAAAGCCAGGCAAATAACATTTTATACATGACTTTCTAAAGCGTCTACATCAACAACAATTACATTTATATGGAAAATAATGTTTAAAGTGTATCAAATACAGTAGGTCTTTAAAGAAAATTGGTGCCAATGGTTTCTATGTTCTACTTGGGCTTCTATGCTTTTGGGAAATGCAGCCCTTGCCATTCTCCATTGACCTCTCTCATCAACAATGCATTTCCGTCTGCAGAGCCTCTGCTCACTGAATTGTTTTTGGCACCATCCTGTGTCAATTCTAGAGACTGTTGTATGTGAAAATCCTAGGAGATCAGCAGTTACCCCCAATAGTTGGCAGGAAGGTTTTGTTGCCAATCTTGTACACTGATGGTGGAAGGATCTCAAGTAACATTTTCAGTGCCATGGTGCCTTTGGTATCTAAAAGGATATACACGTTAATTTCAGTGATCCAATCACAAGCGATCAGCACAAATTACAGGTGTAAATGGGGCCCAAAGTGTTATGTAACTGGATCACAAAAAGCATATACTGTATGGAGGTCATCAAAAACACAAGTGACCACATCACATTTTAGGTTTAAACACTAATCCATCCTCAATGCGAACTGGACAGTAGCTAAAGTACACATCTCAGCTCCTAAACAACTGCTGCACTAACAACAGTTTTAAACATTGCTGGTTCTGTGTGGCTTTCAAAGAATAGTTCACCTAAAATATCTAATACTTTCATAATTTTCTCATACTTATGCCATCTCAAACTTATATGTCTTTCTTACTTCTGCAGAACACAAACAAAGATATTTTGAAGGAGATGTCTGTTTGTACTTTTAATACAAGTCAATGGGGTCTGAAACATTCAAGTTTCAAAATTGACCTAAAGGCAACACGAAGAGTCCTGTGGTTTCATCCTTGTCATCTGATTCGATAGCTTTTGAGTAAGAAACAGACTAAAATGTAACTTATTTTTTCCAGGGTTCCAGATTGCAACAAAATAGTTCAACTGGTGTGACAATTTTGTTATAGGTTGCACACATCAACAATAATTTATTTGTGTTTTGCAGGGGAATGAAAGTTATTTGAGTTTGAGATGACATAAAGGTGATGAAATCAGAGACCATTCCCTGATGTCTCGCCTGGCCACTTGTGATCAACTCACATGAAACGCATCTTTAAATAAGCTAAACAGCATTTTAGTGTTTTTAAAAAGTGAGAAAAGAGAAGATCAAGAAGGGGCAAGTACTTTTAATGCAACTGTTTCTTCACATAATCACTAACCTGCAGATATGTTGTCTAAATTGAGGAAATCCATTTGTCGTCCATCACTTTTAGCAAAGGCCAGGATCTTGTCAGCAAATTCAGGCAACCAGGATGAGCACAATTTGTCAGCAGCATCAGGGTGAAGTACACTAAAGTCTTGAGATATCTGTAGTTGGAAATTAATATTATGACAATTATGATTATAACATCATAGAATTTTAGTGATAAATTCAATTTATTTTTTATTTTACTCATTGATGAAAGTGAGGCTGGCACTTTATCACGTGATTAATGTTATTATAGTTATTATAAAATCAAATTTAAAATCCATCTGCTTCAATCTACTAGGCAACAAAGCGAAAAAGACACTGAGGATATATTGCATTTACCATGCCTGTGGTATCCATTAGACGAGGGAACTCTGATAAAATCTCAGATATTGGTTTGGAGCTGTCCTGGCGAATCCAGTGAGCCCTAAAAAGAGCAGTTGCTTTCATTTACTGCTCAACCTGGTCCTGTGGTCTGGTATTGTTTTTAGCCATTCTTTTAAATGAATTGCTCTCTCAGGAGACAAAGTTGATGCTGTTGAGTGGTAAATTGACAAATTGAAAAGTCATATTGGTTCATTTACATCAGATGTACATGTACATGCCCTCCACAAATATTGCCACCCTTGGCAAATATGAGCTAAACAGGCTGTTTATCCTCTTGTTCTTTCATTCAAATATTCAAAAAAAAAATCAAACCTTTAAGTCAAGTAAAATTATTGAATAATAAAAAGTAAATGGGGAAAAAATCCACAATATAATTTTACTGGAGTATAAATATGAGGTGACACACACAGGCCAAATTTCTTCAGTCATAGAATGTATTGATGTGCAAAAAAAGGTTTACTGGTCCTGACCCATCTCCATAGCTGGTTTGTGGACATAGGCACCTCTAGTTTCACAGAACTCTATGCATGCTTGGAGCTAGATAATTATGAAGCTTGCCTCCAACTAAAAAAATATCCCCCTACCTTGACTGAAACTCCACAAACTCGAATAAGTGGAGTGATACAAACAGTGTATACACTCCTGTTTGGTGCATAGCATGTTTTTCATTTCATACATTCACATCATGAAAGTGTTTCCAAAGAATGGAAATGCTCTTATTAACCCTTTTTATGTTAATTTCTGTCCTTTAATCTGATTGGTCAAGAATGCAGATAATTCGTATAACAGCATTGGGAGGCTTCACTGTTTGTATCACTCCACTAATTCGAGTTTGTGGAGTTTCAGTCTGTGCGTTGTTAGTGTAATGCAAAGCTTGATGTTTTAGCTAATTTTTGAACTATTTCCAAACGCAGTTTGGAAAATAAATAAACATTGTTTTCAAAGAGCTTTCTGAATACACCCTATGCCTGCCATAAATCAAACAAAGATATAGTCCCGCTTCCAACTCACGCCATTGGTTTGAGCAATGTTGTCGGGGCGGGTCTAAAAGGGTCGCTCAATGAAAGAGGAAAGTTTTCAAGAAAATTTGCCTATGATAGCTCACTTATAGTTGTATCTGCATATTAAGATGGGACAGGAGAAAAAAAAATGAACACTGAAATTTTTTTTCCAGCCATCTTGATTCCGGAAGTATTTTTCTCATAAATTTTTCCCAATGGGTTTTCATAAAATTCCAAACAATTCTTGAGCCATGAACCACACCAACCAGTTCTGAGGTAAATCACAACAGTACAAATTTGATATGAAGCAAAAAAGTTTTAGAAAATCTAACTAAAAGACAAAGGTACAAGACTGTGTACATAACGTCTTTCATAAGGGAAGGAGCTACAATCCCATAAAGCACTGCAAATGAAGTAATGGAATTACAAACAATGTTAAGCATAAAACAATTTTAAATTTAAAGTTTTAAAGTTGTTGATTTTAAGTATAAAAAATATATATATTAAAATTGTATTGTAAAATATTCAGACATTTACAAATATATAATTAGTTTGAGAGTGTAGAGAGACCAACTTGATTATGTCATTCACAGTGCATCAAGGAAGTGGGCGGGTCTCTGCAGATATCTTTTGCCACATTTTTTTTTGTATTATTTTTTGCTGCAATTCTCTGATTGGTAGATCTTTTCTCTTAAGGATCATGGGTAGTGTAGTTCTTCACCAGGAATTCTGCTATTAAACACGATTTTTTTTAAATATTATGTAAAAAAAAAAAAAAAAACACACAGACTGATGGCTTCAACAGATTGATTGTTAAAAAACTGAATTTTTACTTCCGGAAACAGACTTTCTGTTGCACTCTATTGTTCTGTTGTTCTTAATATTCAGTACAACAACACTATTGCATGTGTGATATTAATTAACCCTTGAGCATCAATAAAAAAAAAGTTACTCAGAGGTCCTAAGAGGACAAAAATATCTGCGTCAAAAAACTGCCATAATAATATTATACATTAATATTATTTTCCACTTTCAATTAGTACATTTTTTTTAACCAACATAAGTCCTGATCATAACTACCAAATATGCATTGATTGTCAGGATTTTAACCTTTTAAATGCCAGTTTGTTTACATAATGCCACTGTTGTTTACATAATGCCACTGTTGTGTGTGTGTGTGTGTACAGGCAAGTCGCCTGCAGTGCTCTATAATACAGCTAACAGGAAAAAAAGCATGTATTTGCTCCACAGGCTAAACATGAGAAAAATGGTGCCATCTGGTGGAAAATATAAAAAAAATAAAATTTTTGAAGTCAGGGCTCCGGAATGAAAGCATAATGTCATAGAATTATTATTCTTTAATGGCACTGGGATCAAATATTGCAGTTTTAATGGGTTTCAATTGGGACATTTTTGTCCAGAAGGTCTTGAGTGTAACTATTTTGTGTACACAGTGTATTATAGATGAATTATAGGAACTGAGGTTGAAATATCAAAAATTCCCCCCAAAATACACACCTTAGGCAAAATCTATGCCAGCCAAAATAATTGGGAAAAAAAATTAAAAAGACAAAAATGTCCTGAAGGTCACACAAGTGTTAAATAGCCCTCACTTAGTTTCAGAGCTCGTGAAATCCTTTTTTTTTCACATCATCATCATTGTGTAAAAGCTTATCAAGTATTTGTAATCTGTCCCCTCTGTTTTCTTTAATATGATACCCCCTTCCTGTGTCTCTCAGCTGTGGCTGCGCATCGAAATGGAGAAGAAAAGCTTCAGAGGAGGACACGTTTGCTTTAGGAGACATCTTGTCTAAGAAACACCCTCTAATGAGGATCGCTGATGACGCTGTGTGTATCCACTATGACAGTCTCTCTGGCCCACTGTAGAGACAGATTCCTGTGTTTGCTGTCACAATATCTCAAACTGCCCACACACATTTACTTGGAAGACACAGTTCTGTATTGGTGAATTTTCATTTAATGCAGGAGAAGATCCAGAAGTCCCTGTGGTCCTCCTGGACCACAATGTGCACTGCTGATCGGGCATATGACTGCGCAGTGGGTTTATTGTGTGCTACAGTAGAAAGGTGTCCAAATTTTCTCATTTTACAACAGAAAGGGATGACCTTTACCTGAACCTTTACCTGCTACTGCAGTAGATGCATTCCTCAAAAATCCTTCTGCAATATTCAGTGAACTGAGCGTTGATTTATTAACACATCTGGATCTGCTCATCAAGAATGAGTAAAAGGTAATGCATGTGCCCAAGCACTGTTTATGTGCATGTGCTGTCTGTGTTGTTTTAGCACCCGATTCACTAAAGGAAGTATGCAAATCAAATAACAGCTCAAACGGCCAAATAATCTGTGCTGAATGCAAATTGCACATTGCAATTCCCCATCTTGCAGCTCAGTTCTAAGTGCTAGGTTGTAGACAGAGGGTAAGTGTCTCAAAAAAGTAGTTGAATAAAAATGACTAATTACTTATCTAAAATTGAAATCAGATTACTTAGTCAAAAAGGTAACTACATTACAAATAACTTCTAATTTACTTTCTTGAAAAGTTGTAATTTTTCTATAATATTAGTAGCATAGTAATATTTCGAAAAATATGTAACTCAAGCAATGTATTTAAAAGTTATTAACTTAACTGAAAGTCAGTAAATGTAATCTAATTACAAGAATTAAAAATGACCAAAAAGTAATTACTTTGTAATCAGATTACACCAAACACTGGTTGTGGAGGATGCAACACACTACAGTGATCTGGCACGCTTTATCAGGACTGTACAGCATTACTCCACACTGTATTTGATATATTACCTGTTTATAATTTATCTATTATTTAATTTTTTTTTTTTTTTAATAATTTATTTGACCAATTTTCACATTATACATACATTTCTGCATAACATGGTGAAATTATTTATTTTCCATATCCCAGCTAAGCTGGGGTCGAGTCGGGTCAGCCATGATACGCCCTGGAGCAGATAGGTTCAAGGGCCTTGCTCAAGGGCCCACAGTGGTGTCTTGGTGGTGTTGGGGCTTGAACCCCGACCTTCTGATCAGTAACAGAGCCTTAACTGAGCCACCACGCCCATGGCACACTCTTTCTTTTTATATACACTGGCAGCCAAAATTTTGGAATTTTGTACAGATTTTGCTCTTATG
This sequence comes from Xyrauchen texanus, assembly GCF_025860055.1. Classification (NCBI taxonomy): domain Eukaryota; kingdom Metazoa; phylum Chordata; class Actinopteri; order Cypriniformes; family Catostomidae; genus Xyrauchen; species Xyrauchen texanus. The sequence goes on along the minus strand of NC_068309.1, from coordinate 25,752,158 downwards.
GAAAGAAATTGGTACTTTTATTTACCAAAGTGGCCTTCAACTGATCACATAGTCAGGACATTAATAATGTAAAAAAAAATAAAAGATATCTAGAGCCAGGTGTCCTTTGTTTTTGAATACTGTAGAGTTTATATGAAAGCTTCAGTTTTTATTTTTTCAATTTCAAGCATTGTATAGCCTTCATTCCTCAAAACAATGATTGACTGATGAGTTTCTAGAGAAAGCCGTTTCTTTTTTTTGCCATTTTTTTACCTAATATTGACCTTAAGACATGCCAGTCTATTGCATTCTGTGGCAACTCAAAAACACAAAGACAATGTTAAGCTTCATTTAATGAACCAAATAGTTTTCAGCAGTGTTTGATATAATGGCAAGTGATTTTCTAGTACCAAATTAACAATTTAGGATAATTCAAGGATAAGGTGTTGGAGTGATGGATGCTGGAAATGGGGTCTGTCTAGATTTGATCAAAAATGCCTTTTTTTCAAGTGATAGTGCTGTTTTTTACATCAGTAATGTCCTGACTATACTTTGTGATCGGTTGAATGCCACTTGGTGAATTTAAGTACCGATTTCCTTCCGAAACAGCAAAATCTGTACATTAGTTGTTATTTCTATGAAAAGTCATTTTTAATGAATGAAAATTTACATTTTGGTAATGTTATTTCAACATATAAAATGTAGCCAACGTACATGACATACATTTATAAGATTACAAGGTAAATGAACAATTGACAGATAAAATAGTCCATGATGTAAATTTACAACTTGAAATGACAGTGGTGAATTAAATCAAATTAACTGTATAATTATTCTAAGAAAATAACAATAGGCTGTATATAGTAAAGGTTCATTAAAATATAACAAGAATTAGAAGTGCAAAGATGTAAAATTACTTATATTTTGAAAGCCTGACATTACTTAAAATATCAGGGTATACTTCATATAAATAATTTAGGGCAAAGGGGTTCAACACACTAAAAGGTTTGGGAATCCTTGGGTTAGATCAAATAGAAAAATATCCTTGATGTAACAATTGCAGGTTACCATTTTTTTTTTTTCATTGTGTGTAGTGAATTCACCCCAAATCAGATTTCAGAGAGCTGCACAACAGTTTTTATAACATTGCCAGCCTGCTCCCTTTACTAGCCTGCTGTTTTCTTTTTGGTCCTGTAAATGTCATGTGTAAATCAAGCTGCCCAGAAATTAAGCTTGACTCCTGAAGGATTCCAAGGAAAACCTTACAATAAAGTCATTTTTACTGTGCGCTGAACCACTGTATGAAATCATAATTCTTTCATCAAAGTGAGAGCAAAACAAGTTTTGTCATGGAAAATACACTGTTGAGGTAAAAGGCTCTCGTGAGAGTTGTTCGAAATGAGTAGTGATGTGATACTCTTTGCTCCATATGCAAATCTGTATCCACCAAAACAGTGTGATGTGTGCTTCAACTGAAAGGCATGGCATGAAACTTCGCTAGCGTTCAGTTCTACAACATAGTTCTGGGGAAAGCCATAATGCCCTACTATTCAGTGTTTGTGCATTCATTCATTGCACTCAACAGATTTATGGTTCCTTAGGTTTCTTGACAGTACTTGTATTTAGGTGTACTTATATACCTTTAATGGGCATGAAAGAAAGTCATATGGGTTTGGAACAACAAGAGGGTGAGTAAATGATAACAAAATTTCCTTTTTGGGTGAACTATCCCTTTAAGTGTCTTTTTGTGTTTATGTAACCCATGTGTCTGTTCAGTTTGTGCAAAAGGAGTTTCAGGAGGAGAGGGAAGAGAGGGAGCGGAGGAACAAATGTGAAACACACGCCCTGGCGGGACACTCTGGCTCAGCCGTGGTCCGTTTGAGGGCTAGCAGTGACAGCAACACAGTTCCAAACTGTCTTTTATAGTCAAGTCATTTTAATTTGTATAGCGCTTTTCACAGCACACATCATTTCAAAGCAGCTTTACAGAAAATTATTCTTCAACAGAAAAAGCTATAATAATAATGTTTTTGAGTCATAACAATGTGGTTTAAAAAAAAGACATGATTGTAAATTGTGCCTTAAAATAAATAATAGAAAATAAGTATACTTATATTTAGACCCCAGTGAACAAGCTTAAGGCGACTGTGGCAAAGTACACAAAACTTCAAAAGATGTTGGTTAAAGGAGGAAAAATAACCTTGGGGGAAACCAGGCTCACTGTGGGAGCCAGTTCCCCTCTGGCTAAACAGCATGAATGTAATGCCGATATTAGTTATTTGTGTGCAGAACAAGTCAAGATTTAAAATTAGTAAAATAAGTTTAAGTGTTAGGGGCCAATGTTTAAACAAAAATACATTGTATTAACTGTAAGACTAATGACTAAAGTCTTAGAATTTATATTCTTAATTAACTGTGGAAGTGCAAATAGATGCTTTGTCTTTTGTTATTTGGCTGATGAAGGCAGCAATTAATTTATTGTCCATGTATTCCTTTGGCCAAGATGATGCAGGCAGAGGTCAGTAAGGAGCACTGCAGTTTGACTGTAAGCTTGTGGCAGATTAATTTCCGGTGGAGTCCCTCTTAAGTCCAAGTTTCAGACAGTGTCCAGTAAAATATCCCATGTCTGATGGTTGGTGCTGGCATCAGTTTATCCTTTTTGAAGTTCATCGTAGAAGACTGAAGTGATATCTGGCTGGCACAGACAGCAGTTAGTCGCCATCACTCAGCAACATGTAGTAGTGGGAGTTGGTCATCATGCAGGACCAGAGCAGGATCTGGCAGACTCTGGCCATCTCAGGATATGTATCTTGATACAATATTTGTGTAGACGCCATTTACTTTAAAACAGGATTATAGAATATGCCGGTTCCGGCAGACCTAACTAATGCAGCATAACTATGAGTTGATAGATACAATTGTTGTATTCCTGGCTGAAAAGATGAGTCTTTAGTCTAATCTGAGAGAGTGTGTCTGATTCCAAAACCATCTTCAAAAGATTATTCCATTGTTTAGGAGCCACATAGGAAAAGGATTTACCTCCTTTTGTGGATTTTGATATTCTAGGTATTATTAACGGGCCATAATTCTGTGATCTTAGTGAACATGATGGAATATAGCTTGATAGAAGGTTGCATAAATACTGTGGAACTAGACCATTCAAGGCTTTGTAAGTAGTTATGAGTATTTTAAAATGAATACTAAATTTAACAGGTAGACAATATAGCGACGCTAAGATTGGGCTGGTATGATCATATTTCTTGGTTCTAGTCAGCACTCTAGCTTCTGCATTTTGAACTAACTGAACTTTATTTATGGAACCTGCAGGACATCCTCCCAGTAATGCATTACAATAATCTAGCCTTGAGGTCATGAACGCATGAATTAGTTTTTCGTCATTAGAAACAGAGAGCATATGTCATAACCTAGCAATATTTCTGAGATGGAAGAATGTTGTTCTACAAACATTAATCAGTAACAAGTTCCTCTTACCACTGCTAGTCCTGGGCCCTATCCATGCACTCTTGCAGTAAAACCTGAGCCAAAATAATACAGTAAAGTCATCATATCTATCGGCTCACTAATTTGTCCTCCTCTTCCTGATCTGTGGCTTTGTACAGAATATGCACATGAGTGAATGAATCAGACACATATGGTTGCCTTGGCCACATAACAGAAGAGGAACAGAAGAGGAATTCAAACAGTGTGGTACATGCATTATGACATGTTGCACATGTGGTATGCGACTGACAAAATGCTGAAATATTGCTGGACATAATTAAAGGCAAAATCAGAAATCCTGTCTAAACATGCTGCACAGCTCCTAATCCATGCTCTTGTCATCTCAAGACTGGACTACTGTAATGCACTGTTGGCCAGCCCCCCAGCTAGCATGATGTGACGAGGAGGAGGGTGGGGCCATGCTGTGAGGACACACGGCTGGCCCTGAATTGGGTTAATCAGCCGAGAGGGGGATAAAGGCAAGCCGGAAGCATGAGCAGAGAGAGATGCAAGCAGCCGCACTGCATGTGTGTTTTTGTATTAAGTTTTATTGTTTTAAGTTGACTTTTACATTAAAAGTTAAGTTTACTGTTCAGCCGATTCCCGCCTCCTCCTTGCCCGACCTTTTACTATTACAGTGGTGCCGAAACACCAGGGAGGGAGGAGGGATGCACTTTTGCAGAGTCCTCTCTTCTGCCATCCTCCAGGGGAGCAGCCGCGCCCATCTGCCTGGGGACAGAGGGGTAACTATCGGCCATTGAGACCTGGAGGAACTGCTGCCATCCACCGATGAAGGGGAGGAGCGGTTCCATCCGGCAAGGGTCGGACATCTCCGGAGGGGAGGGTGTCATGCCTGGGGTTTCCCCATGAGGACACATGGCTGGCCCTGAATCAGGCTAATCAGCCGGGAGGGGGATAAAGATGAGCTGGAAGCACCAGTTTGGGAGAGAGATACACGCGGCCGCGCTGCATGTGTGTGTTTGTCTTAAGTTTTATGTTGTTTTAAGTTGACTTTTACATTAAAGGTTATGTTTACTGTTCAGCCAGTTCCCACCTCCTCCTTGCCCAACCTTTAACTGTTACACACGATTAGGCCACTGCACATGGTCCAGAACACAGCAACCAATCTGGTCTTTAATCAGCCAAAGAGGGCCCATGTCACCCCACTCTTTATTTCACTCCACTGGCTACCAGTAGCTGCTCGCATTGAATTCAAGGCATTGACTCTCCTTCGATGCTGAAGATAATGCTGACTTTTGTATGACAAATCGCTTGTTATGTTGCTCATTTGTAAGTAGCTTTGCATGAAAGCATCTACTAAATTACTTAATGTAATTGCAAATGTAAATGGATAGTTCACCCTTAAATGAACATTCTGTAATTATTTACTCACCTTAATGTTGTTCCTAACCTAAATTAAATCTTTTCCATTGTGATCTTAGGCAGAATGTCAATCTCAGATACCATTCACTTTCATTGCATCTTTGTTCTGTACAATAATGGTTAATGGCAACGATTTAGGATTTTGGTCGTGTCTATGTTCAGTCCAGCCGCAGTATATATGGCATATCTGTTGGTTTATGTATCTAAAGGTTGTGTTTAGCTGCGGTATGCATCTATTGGTTTTTCCCCTAGGCTCTATTACAGCAAGTTTGCTGACTCATTGTTTTGTCCACAGTGGTCAGTAAATTAGAAATAGCAATAGTCCTTTTTTCCTTGCAATATTGAGTTTAAATTGCAATTTCCTATTATTTTGTAATTTAGAGTTAATAAACAATATGTATTCTACATTTGCTGTTTCTAGGGACAACAGTACATTAATGTGTTTTCTTTGTCATTTTCTGTGTGCTAGTTATCCAATAGCTCAGTGTTATATAATCGATTCAACCTTGTAGAGGTATTGCGATTCTTAAAAATGCTCAGAGAAAATATTAATTTCCCAGATTGCCTATGAGGGTGTTATTTAGACAAGAATTAATATACATGACCATCTGCTTTCAGACTCTTTTGCTACTTCTCTCAGTTCAGTGAATTAAAACGCAAGTAGCCTTTCCTCATTTGACCCACAATGTAAGCACAAACCACAAAACACTCAACTCTCTGACCTTCCCCATAAATGCAAATTCCAAAAGCTTGAAATCCATCTTTTGGTGTAATATTCTATTTTAAAATGCCATTATCCCAAAAAAATTTAAACAATTTGCTCCTAGTTTACAATTTGGATGCCAACTACAGGATAGGCAGTAAGTCGATCACCATGCGTAGAGCATGACAGCATGACCCATCTGGCTGAGCTATGGAGATGGAATTTAGAATTTCGATTAAACCACCGTCTGCCTTAACCACAGTGACAACCTAATTTCTTTACTTCATTCAGGGAAGCATGATAAATGGACGGAGTCCCAGCTGTCCTAGTGCCACCCCCCAAAAGAAAGTCTCTCTTCTGCCCTGCACTTAAAACTTCCCACAATCTGAGGTCTCTTTGCAATTATGTCATAAACGTAACCACAGCCGACTTTCGTCAACTGAGTTTAGAGCTTGTTTACTCCACTGACTGTTTAGGGTGGGGGTTTTGGTTAGGAGTAGAGCTAAATAAATGACTGTAATACATCACTTAATGTAAAACACAACTCTTTTTTGGCACCACTCTGTGGACATTTAAACTGTAAACTGGTCAACAACACTTTCAGCTTCGGCCACTGGGGGAGCAGTGGTTGAAATTTCGGTAAGCACAGACCAATTTCAGCAGCAGAACTTTCAACATCCTGTCGCCGAATTCACAGTGTGATCAGTGTGAACTGCTAGCATTTATTCATCATTTCAAAATTGATTATTGAGGCAATTAACACTGCAGTTTATAAGTGTGGGTATCTCAATAATCAAAGCAGTCAATTACTGGTACTTAAACCAGATTCAAAAGCCATGTGAGCTAGTTACCAATATTAAAATAAGTTTTTTTGCTCAAAAGCTCTATCCCATAATAAATGAAAGCTCTTTATCTCATTATAAAAGCACTGTGGTAAAGGATCTTTGCATGTTATTGCTCATCAGTGCACAGTGCTGGGTAGATTACTTCTGAATTTAAATCAGGTACTGATTAAAAATGACATGATTAAAATTGTTATCAGTAATTAATATGTTGGATTATATATTTAAAATAATCTAATCTGATTGCTTTAGGATTTTTTTTAAATATGATATCATATGCATTTGAGTAGGATAAGCGTGTACCATTTTGACACAATATTGCTTAGATGCATGAAAATGAGAATTGACATTATTTTTTGTGGGGGTTTTCTTTCCACTGTTTGACTTAAAAAAGACACAGAAAATGTATTTACTCTGGTAATGATTACGAACACCATCTATGTGTTGTAACAAATCAGGCCAGTTATATTTGTGAATCAACATAAAACATTTTTTGAATAGTTCACAAAAGTGCATTTATGTAAGCAATTTGCAAAACTAAAACTAAATTTACCACACTAATGCATTTGGTTCGGCATTTATGTGTACATTACTGCTCCATCATCAGTGTAATTATGGCTAGTGGGTAATATCAGGTCTGTGTGTGCGATTCCACCCCCCCCACCCCACCCCTCTCTATGAGTTCTTAACAATTTTCTGTCTCTATCTGATTAATATGTAATCATGTAATCTATAAAAAAGTCATTGGAATCTGATTACAAGTATTTTGAAATGCAATTTAATGTAATAACAAGTAACTGATGTTTGTAATCTGATTTCATAATACAGATTACATATAATCCATTACTACCCAGCACCTTTTGTATAAGGCTTATCATTGTATATTAGAGTACTCGTCTCACAGAGATGGTTGTTGAAGTAAAGGAGTTGACAAAAAGATGGCACATGATCCATTTCCTCTTGTGCCACAGAGATGCCTTTGTTATTTTTTTTCCAAGAACCCAGCATTCAATCTCACCAGGTGATATAGTTCAATAATCCACTAACTTCATAACAGAGCTGTTTCCCTACAGCTTTGTGGTCCTGTGAGAATATAATGTATGATATTAAAAATACTGTACAATGCCGGCTGGACTTATTTTTGGATATAAGACTCGAAAAGGGAGGAATGAGGAATGATTTCTATAACACATCATCAAAAAATTATCCACAGCTTTGAACCTTGTGCTTTCACATGGAGCTATTACTGTTACTTTGTTGAGTGACAGTAGATAATGCTTACCATCAATCATATACACAACCATGTGACAGTTTCAGAGAATTCTTCATTCTGAAATTTCTGCATTGGAAGTGGACATCTAAATCATCTCTGTGTCCTTCTGAAACAACATTCAACAATGAAACATGATGCAGTAATTGCTCTCCATTTGTCTTTCGGGTTTCAAATCAGAAAATCAGCATTATGGTCATAGCCATGAACTTTTAATTCACTGAAAATTATGATTCAGTTCACTATATTGTACTGTATATTGGCGTGTCAAGATTTGAATGTTCTTGATTGTTGTTTGGTGTATAGCAGTGGCCTCAAGAGGACAAGATGACTCAAAATATATTATATAAACACACAAACACACACACACACACACACACACACACACACACTTGTTGTGTTTCCATGTTTTATGGGGACTTTCCATAGACATAATGGTTTTTATACTGTACAAACTTTATATTCTATCCCCTAAACCTAACCCTACCCCTAAACCTAACCCTCACAGAAAACTTTCTGCATTTTTACATTTTCAAAAAACATAATTTAGTATGATTAATAAGCTGATTTCCTCATGGGGACCGACAAAATGTCCCCATAAGGTCAAAAATTTCGGGTTTTACTATCCTTATGGGGACATTTGGTCCCCACAAAGTGATAAATACACGCTCACACACACACACACACACACACACTTGTGTATGTGTTTTACATTGTTATTCCCAATGTTAATAGTCCAAAATTGCTGTATGCTTTTTAAAAATAAAGTTAAAAAGGAAGTATAACAAATACTAACATAAAATGTAAATATTATATAATTTATACATTTACTGTATGTATGCATATATATATATGTGTGTGTGTGTGTGTGTATGTGTGTGTGTGTGTGTGTGGGTGCATATATACAGTTGAAGTCAGAAGTTTACATACACCTTAGCCAAATTCATGTAAACTCAGTTTTTCACAATTCTTGACATTTAATTGTAGAAAACATTCCCTGTCTTAGGATCACTGTGTGAAATATCAGAATAATAGAAAAGAGAAAGATTTATTCATTTATTTTTCATCACATTCCCAGTGGGTCAGAAGTTTCCATACACTTTGTTAGCATTTGGTAGAATTGCCTTTAAATTGTTTAACTTGGGTCAAATGTTTTGGGTAGCCTTCCACAAGCTTCTCACTATAAGTTCCTGGAATTTTGGCCCATTCCTCCAGACAGAACTGATGTAACTAAGTCAGGATTTTAGGCCTCCTTGCTCACACATGCTCTTTTAGTTCTGCCCACAATTTTTTTTCCAGATTCAGAGTGAGATCAGGGCTTTGTCATGGCCACTCCAATATTTTGACATTGTTGTCCTTAATCCATTTTGCCACAACTTTGGAGGTATGCTTGCACTGTTTATTTGGTAGATCCATTTGCGACCAAGCTTTAACTTCCTGACTGATGTCTTCAGATGATGCTACATTATATCCACATCATTTTCCTTCCTCATGATGCCATCCCAACTGCAGCAAAGCACCCCCACAACATGAGGCTGCCACCCCCATGCTTCACGGTTGGGATGGTGTTCTTCGGCTTGCAAGATTCACCCGTTTTCCTCCAAACATAACGATGGTCATTATGGCCAAACAGTTCCATTTTTGTTTCATCAGACCAGAGGACATTTCTCAAAAAAGCAAGATCTTTGTCCCCATGTGCACTAACAAACTAGCTTAGAGCATTGACTTCTTCCTTGCTGAGCAGCCTTTCAGGTGATGTTGATATAGGTCTCATTTTACTGTTGATATAGATACTTGTCTACCTGTTTCCTCCAGCATTTTCACAAGGTCCTTTGCTGTTGTTCTGGGACTGATTTGCACTTTTCGCACCAAACTGTTGAGACAGAATGCATCTCCTTCCTGAGCGGTAAGATGACTACGTGGTCCTATGGCATCTATACAAGCTATAAACTATTGTTTGTACAGATGAACATGGTATCTTCAGGTGTTTGGAAATTGCCCCCTAGGATGAACCAGTCTTGTGGAGGTCCACAATTGATTTTCTGAGGTCTTGGCTGATTTCTTTTGATTTTCACATGATGTCAAGCAAAGAGGCACTGAATTTGAAGGTAGGCCTTAAAAAATATCCACAGGTACACCTCCAATTGACTCCAATTAGCCTATCAGAAGCTAACTGGCTAATTGCCTAAAGGCTTGACAGCATTTGCTGGAATTTTCCAAGCTGCTTAAAGGCACAGTTAACTTTGTGTATGTAAACTTCTGACCCACTGGAATTGTGATATAGTCCATTAAAAGTGAAGCAATCTGTCTGTAAAGAGTTGTTGGAAAATTTCTTGTGTCATGCACAAAGTAGATGCCCTAAATGACTTGCCAAAACTATAGTTTGCTGATATGAAATCTGTGGAGTATTTAAAAAAGGAGTTTTAATGACTTCAACCTAAGTGTCTGACTTCAACTATATCTTTATCATTGACTGTGGAGGGGGAGAGGGGGCTGGTCAAGGGAGGGGGAGAATGAGAACATATCTTCCACAGTGCACTTTGCAGTCAGTCTGGAAGGGGAGGGGGGAAGGAGGGGCAGCGCTCGCTGCTGGATCGCTTATCTGAGATTTCAAAGTCCGCCTTTCGCCCGTGTGCTCTCCCCACTCCGCGGACCTGCCATGGATGTTTCTCCTGGATGTGCATTCTTTATTATTTTCCTTCTCTTTCACTATGCGGATACTCTTTACATCGCCGACAATATAGGTACGTGGAGATGTTTGTATTGTCAATACTGTTCAGGGTTTGGCTACTTTACGCCGAAGATGCCGATCCGTTCAGATATCCACTGTTATAAATCAGCAACTCAGTTTCTTCCTTTTTCTTCAATGTTTCAGCAACTTATACTTTTATAGAACAGATATGAATGAGTTTTACGCCCAGAAGAATTTTAGTGTCATTAATATTTTCCATGACTTTTAAGTGTCTAAAGTTTTCACTGCAATTTCTAATTATAAATCTGTCTAACTTTTGTTACAGTTAAAAGAACGCCATAATACAATACCGTTATTGATACATTTATTACAAATGTATTATTCCCATCGTGTGACTGCGAAACTCAAAGTAAGAGCAAATAAAATCCACGCAACCTGTCAATGAATGTAAAACAGCTGACGGATCTCGAGACTCTTGTTTGAAATCATTGGCTTACAATATAGACATTACTGTCATCATGTTTCCGAAAGGTATACAGATTGCCGAATTGCAGAATAGCCAAGCTCATTGCTTTACTGTCAAATTTGACCTCATAAATAAATCACATTATCCTGGATTACTTTGCTGCAGTCTCTTTTCCTCATAAAGTGAAGGGCACTTTTGCATAGGACGCATAGACATAAACAAAGCAAGCAAAAGTGTTACTGCTTCTCTCATCAGCTTAATAGGAATGCATGACACACTATAACCATTTTCATATGTTTTCATATATTTCCTGTGTTCATGGGCGCTGGACTTCTACCTTTATGGAACATGGCTGTACCAGCATTTTTGAATCCATCTTTACACCTGTAATAATTTTTATTTTTATGTGTTCTCAATTTTCATTTGTTTGGCCAGCTGGACTGCCTGGATAATGTAACCATTGCTGCTGATTTAGAGACTGATTGAGTTTTGACAATTGGTGCATGGGCTGGGAAACCTATTTACGTTGTGTTTGCCTCTGTGTTTGTGCGTGTGTGTGTGTGTGTGTGTGTGTGTTTGCATTTGCAAATGTGTGCAACTGTGTGCATGCCCTTGGCAGATTCCCTGCAGCATGTCCTAAGGGAGTACGGGCTAGTGAGGCCAGTGAGTGTGGATGCAGACGGACACTTCCTCTCCCACGCCGTCTCTGCCAGCCGGCTGAGTGGGCAGTGGTCCCACCGGCGCTGGAGGCGAGAGGCCAACCAGCATGGAGAGACCAATGAGTCGGAGATTAACTCAGACCAAGACCACCTGAGGCACAATGAGACACTCTTTTATAACGTAACTGTTTTCGGGCAGGAGTTTCACCTTCGCCTCAGGCTAAATTCCAGGCTCGTGGCCCCAGGAGCCAAAGTGGAGTGGCTTGAGGACAATAACCAAACACACTCTGAGCCCTTACTGCCCAGTGACTGTTTATATGTGGGTTATGTTACCAATATGCAGGATACATCAGTGGCAATCAGCAACTTCGATGGCCTGGTAAGTCCTTTGCTCTATTACGTAAGGCAGTGGTTCACAAACAACCTTTTTAATCAACTGAACTCCATGACCTAAATTATTTTCTAGAAGTACCCCCTGAGATTTCAAGCAGTTTTAAGTAACAAAAAAAAATAATTATAATTTATGTTGCAACATTTTTTGCAGATGTGGCGCTGTTGTACAAAATATTTGGCATAATAATACATTTATTTTAAGAAATAATATATTTTTCTGCATCTTAAACTTGTTTTATGTCTATTATACAAGACAACCGTAGATTTTCATTTGGGAAATTCTTTAATTATTAAAGGGACACTTCACCCAAAAATGAAAATTCTCTCATCATTAACTAACCATCATGCCATACCAGATGTGTTTGACTTTCTTTCTTTTAAGATTTTTAGAAGAATATTTCAGTTCTGTAGGTCCATACAATGACAAGAACTTTCAAGTGACAAGTGGTGACAAGAACTTTCAAGCTCCAAAAATCACATAATGCCAGCATAAAAGTAATCCATATGTCTCCAGTGGTTAAATCCTTGTCTTCAGAAGTGATATGATATGTATGGGTGAAAAACAGATCAATATTTAAGTCCCTTTTTACTTTAAATCTCCATGTAAACTTTCATATTCTTTCACATAAAAAGTGCAATTAAAAAAAAGCAAATTGTAATCTAATGTGTTGCTGGTTGGATTAGATAAAGAGCATCGCTTATCATTTCAGTTAATTGTATGCCATTGCTTTGTGGTGTTGTTGATGCATTGGTTTGTAATAGATTACAATAAATGCAAAATATGCTGTCTTTTGTTTGATCAGTTTTGGTTTGCTGTTCATGTGAGTTAGTGAGAAAATATGCACAGCCTTTGACGATTTGTCTATATCTGGTTTGATTTCACGGTCACTTGAGCTTTTTGACATGGATGTGCACATTTTAATGGTGTTTTGTGCTGAGCCCGGTGAAACCAAGAAGATCTAGGGTGAAAGTTCTACCTGTCAATCAACTGCTGCGCTAAAACAAGTTTTTTAAAACTTTACAGGTTAAAGTGCATACATGCACAAATTTACTGAACTTTTTCCGTGTACCAAATATCAACATAAAGTGTCACAGATGAGAAGCACACACATCTCTAAATCTCATGTACTCCACTAAAATAACTCATCATATAAAAGAATTCTGCTGTAAACGTAATGTTTGCACTTAATATCAAATGCAAATATAATTGACAGAAACAATGTACAGCTTTTTCTGTGCCTTCTTTTAGTTATTATACTTTCTTCTGCGTTATTATAATGCATTAACATGCTGACATAATGATTGATGTATGCAGTCATGCAATCAGAGACCCTCTGACACATCTGGTCAAAAGAGACACATTATTACCAGGTTTAAATGGAGATGGTTCTTGTTAATACGCATCTTCACCAGGGAATAAATAGGGTCCGCGCGCGCACACACACACACACACACACACACACACACACACACACACACACACACACACACAGAGCGGGAGTGTGTAAGACAGAGTGAAGTCAAAACTGATGCACTTGGTGTCTGGATTCTTGATGCACAAGAATCTCTCAAAATGATATATAGCATTCTGTTGAAAAAATCTGTAAATGACGTGATGAAAAAGTTTCAGTTAACTCAACCCCTGACCTGTTGTGTTAAATGATTGTTTGTGCCCACCAGAAATAATGAGCCCGAGACACCACTGTTATTTTTTATTTTTACTGTGCAGTTTTCTTTAAAGGTGCACACAATAATTTTGTCCTCATTATAAAAGATTTACTCCTAAAGAAATTAATAGTACTTTTGAAACATATATATATATAACCATGACCACTCACATGAGATGAATACTGCAGTCATATCAGTAACCTCAAAAAATCTGATTTATTCTTCATGAAGAGGGTCCCCACATTCGGGCTTCCAAGTTGAGATCACATTACAAGCTGGATACTACTCTCAGTAATCTCAGTAACCACCCTGTTATTGGACTTTTTCAGTCATGGATCAAATAAATCATGGCTTACTGTGAATAGTGAATTTCAACAATGACATTAGTAAAAAAAACAAAAAACATACAAATATTCAGTTATGCATTGTGTCATGTATACATGGATAGACTGATGGAGACTGTCGTGACTAGGCAACAACCTGCTGCAGCTCAATTATAATTGCACATGTAAACGTACTGACTGATGTAGGGTATTACTATGTATGATATTCTTCCAATTAAATGTACAAATAGATCAGTGTGTTTTCAATTAAGGCTGCAAAGTTAGCTGTGATTCAGGTCAGTTGTGTGTAGTCATCACCATTGTTAGCAGCGTTGAAGAGGTTATTTAGCAACTACAGAATTGCTATTTTATTGGATTCCCGCCAGAGGTCCTTCCTGCAGGGCTGTACTATGTGCTTGTCTGTCGACTGGCATGGTTAATGCCATTATTAAAAGGAGGTTGCAACTTATTGACATTGCAAGAAATGCTGCAAATGGTTTGCTGTACATTTTGTTTACATGGCAAATAACACCACTCACATTTTACTAAGGGACGACCCCAAGGATTTACTTCCATTCTCCAATGTCAAAGCTCTCCCCACAAATTGCCCTTGAAAAGCTATTCGCTTTGGCAGTTGAACATGAATTTGACATAGATATTAATCATGTGTTTATATCTTGGATGAAATTGAAGGAATTCTCGTACCCTTTATTGGTTTGAATGTGGCAGAGAAGGGTTGATTTTTTTTTTATTCCAGCACAGTTCAACTCAGTCCCAGCTAGGTGCATTAGTTTTTAAAGGAGAAGTGTGTAATTTCTGCATCTCTATTTAACCAAATGGAATAGTAAAAATAGAAACTGTTCAAACAGATTTCCTGAACATTCCATTTGTCAGAAAAAAAGAGAGCCCCGCCCCAAGCAGAGTGTTTTGATAACAGCTGCAATGTTACTTTTTTGTGGGAATCAATCTACGAATGGCTTAATTATAGTTGTCTCTGAACATTAAGCTGGTATAGGAGAAAGATTCTAAAATCAAAATGATACACATCACCATGAGGACTGCAGATGTGGCCAGGGCAATAAATTGAATGTCCATACCTTGAGACACCTAAGACAGCGCTACAGGGAGACAGAAAGGACAGCTGATCATCCTTGCAGTGGCAGACCACGTGTAACAACACCTGCACAGGATCGGTACATCCGAGTATCACACCTACGGGCGGGACAGGTACAGGATGTCAACAACAACTGCCCGAGTTAAACCAGGAACGTTCAATCCCTCCATCAGTGCACAGACTGTCCACAAAAGGCTGGACTGAGGGCTTGTAGGCCTGTTGTAAGGCAGGTCCTTTTCAGACATCGTCGCCTATGGGCACAAACCCACCTTAGCTGGACCAGACAGGACTGGCAGTGCTCTTCACTGACGAGTCGCAGGTTTGTCTCACCAGGGGTGATGGTCGAAGGAATGAGCGTTACATCGAGGCCTGTACTTTGGAGCGGGATCGATTTGGAGGTGGAGGGTCCGTCATGGTCTGGGGTGGTGTGTCACAGCATCATCGGACTGAGCTTGTTGTCATTGCAGGCAATCTCAATGCTGTGCTTTACAGGGAAGACATCCTCCTCCCTCATGTGGTACACTTCCTGCAGGCTCATCCTGACATGACCCTCCAGCATGACAATGCCACATGCCATACTGCTCGTTCTGTGCATGATTTCCTGCAAGACAGGTATGTCAGTGTTCTGTCATGGCCAGCGAAGAGACTGGATCTCAATCCCATTAAGCTTGTCTGGGACCTGTTAGATCGGAGGGTGAGGGCTAGAGCTATTCCCCCCAGAAATGTCCGGGAACTTGCAAGTGCCTTGGTGGAAGAGTGGGGCAACATCTCACAGCAAGAACTGGCAAATCTGGTGCAATCCATGAGGAGGAGATGCACTGCTGTACATAATGCAGCTGGTGGCCACTCCAGATACTGACTGTTACTTTTGATTTTGACACCCCCTTTGTTCAGGGACACATTATTACATTTCTGTTAATCACTTGTCTGTGAAACTTGTTCAGTTTATGTCTTAGGTTTTGAATCTTTTTATGTTCATACAAATATTTACTTTAAGATTGCTTAAAATAAAAAGAAGTTGAAAGTGAGAGGACGTTTCTTTTTTTTTGCTGAGTTTTTATACATACATTAAAGGTTCAGGTGGGAATGGGGCTTTAAGAATCAAGGGAATGACACATTTTTTTGCCATTAGAAGTCAGTCTCACAGCGATGGATACAATAGCCCACCACTGTCTGTACTTGTAACTTTGTGGCGTTTCTCACGCAGAGGGTGTTATATTTCTGCTCCTGGAGCACGTGGAGTTCAGAACATGTCTCGGCAGCCTCGGAAAACACTCTGGAGTGACCTCACAAGTACAAGCTCCTGCTCCTCCACTCCAGCTGTCTCCAACACAGCAGGCTGAGAGGTGGGGTAAGAGTAGCCCCACAGTGAACTTCTTAGACCTATACAGCACCACAGGAGAGCAAGGGCTGGCTTTTAGTCGATGTAGAGTGGATTTCTGGATTATTCCATCTGACCCACAGGGATGTCACACCACAGGAGGAATCTGAAAGGAAAACAGTCACCTTTTTAGATTTCTCATAAAAAAGTAAAAAGGATTTAATGTTGCATTTGAGTAGAACTTCCCTGCAGCTTTGAAATGCAGTCTAATGCACTGCTTGTCCTTAGCAGTGCCTGAAAGTAACGGATTACATGTAATCTGTATACCTAATAGGTTACAAAAATGAAGTAATTGTAATTAGATTAAATTACATTTTAAAATACTCATAAACAGTTTACACTTACTTGTTATGGATTACATGATTACATATAATCAGGCAAAGGCAGTATATTGTTCATATTTGATTGATCCTCCTAACTCTTTTTTTGAATCTTTATTCATTTAATTCTAAATCAGTCTAATGCTGATATGTGTAAGACCATGCCTTCTCATGACAAATAATTAAGACAGTTACTAAGCATTGCTGATGTATAGCAGTGAAATACTATGTCTAGATCATATCCAGTGACCTTCACTAATTATTGAAATGGACAAAAAAAAAAACCTGAAAGATGATTGTTAAAAAAACAAATCCTCTTCGAAATAAGAATAATTCACAGACTTTTTCTGCCATCTTTGCCAGAAATAGCAAGTAAAATCCACGAAACCATTTCAGTTCTATTTTTTTTTTAAATTAATGGTTATAAAATGCTGTTAAGCAACATTATGTCAAAATTGCATGGATTGTCCTACTTGAGTTAGGTTGAGGTAATCCAAAAGTAATTCAAAAATAATCAAATTAGATTACGTAAAAAAGTATAATCCAAGAGATTACATTACTGATTGCAATTTTAGTCATGCAATTTGTAATCAGTACCAGATTACAATTCTAAAGTAATCTACCCAGCACTGGTCACTAGATAATTGTTTTGTTCTTAAGGCATGGCAACATTTGCCTTTGCATGGCGAAATTAAGTGGGCGAAGAAGGCGTGGGCAGATATTGAGCACGTTTGAAACCAACAAAAAAATTTACTTTATTAAGTTAAAAATAACTTTGCCACTGAAATGATATCCTTGTCCATTGTGAATTTAAATTGTAGCTGTGTATGAAGCACCACCCGCACAGAGATCACTGCCAAACAAGCACTTAAATTCCTACATGGTCAACATGTCAAAATTGCAAAACCACTACACATATACACTCAATAATATGTTCAAAACATGTAACCTCACAACCTTTTGATGCAGACATGTATATTCAGCACTAATATAATTTTGTTCTTTTACAAACTCCTTTTATATAATTCCAGGGTCTGTGGTAGTGGCTTAGACACATGCTGGCCTTTATAAACGAATAAATAATAAATGATCTGGATATACGCATTTGAAATTTTAAAATGCTAAAGAATTCATGAAGTGCTATTTTCTGTCATTTATTATCTTCTCTGAGGTCCACTGATAATATTATTAAAAAATATTTGCACCAAAACAATCATGATTTAGTAATATGTGATAATTTTCCACCCTCTTTTTGGCCCACTGTCTGAAACACTCAGTTTAGGCCTAAGCTGCTCCTTAAAACGCCAATGTAAACGCCCACCGTTATGATTGGCTAACATCGTGCAGCCCCTCAAATTCAGCAAACTAAATAAAAGAGTAAACCTGAATAAAATTGCAGGTTTACACATAACGCACATCCAACACATTGCATCTGAATATATTAAACTGTTCATCTCAAGCACAACTGTTAACACAATCAAACAGTCATGACATTTTAAATATTTATGAATGTTTACTTAAGTTTTTGATCGGGTCAAGGTGTTTTTAACTGCGTCATTGCCAATAACAGTTCCTTTGCAAAGCTTGAATGGTATTATGTTTGGTCCACAATGACAGGAGCCAAAAAAACACGCAGTCCAAAGCACGATGAAATGAAGCACACACATATTTTAGGCGCACTGAGGTGCACATCGCCCGGAAACGCATCGTAACGATGGTGTTTATGTTTACATACACCAACTTTGGACCCTTTTCACATATCGAGGTTGGAGATTGGAAGTAGATGCATAGCAGGGTAAACTTGAATGGTGGTGAATGGAGGAGCACAGCAAAATACATTTTTGCACACCCGTTTGCTTCCAACAGCAAAAACATTAATAAATAAAAAAATCCAACGATTCAGTTTCCACAGCTTTGTAAAATAAGTTAAAAATATAGAGTGCTGTATAACAGCAGTAAGAAGAGAGAAACAGGCCAAATTTTCTGTCACTCCATCAGCAGTTGTGTTAGAAGTCACATCGCAGCTATGGTAAATGATTTTTAAATCGTATACAAAGTACAACATTCTAAATTTACACTAAAGATTTTTAATATTGGAAAAATAAAAAAAGTTTGCTACATTTATGTTTCATAAAAGGTCTGTGAAAAGGGTCCATTAAAAATAGTGACGATGGTTGATATAATGTGTCCATGATGCATTTGTGCTCAAAACAACAAGAGGCAGCAGCTGAAAGACAGTGAATTGCTTCTCACTTTCAGAGTTGTAACTTGACACAGCATGTTTTAAAAGCAGCGAGATGCATGACAGCGGTCAAAGAGCCTGTGTAGTTCAAGTTTAGATACAAAATAATTCAAATTAGTCCAGATGAGTCCCCGTAGATGTTATGTTAGGAATAGTTATCCACAGAAAGTCTACTCACTTGAACTGCATGCCAGTGGGCGGGGACAAGGGCGCAATGACACATGTTGTGGGATGTGTAAATACAAATGCGCAATGTCTCATGACATCACAAATAGACAGATTTCAAAAACATGTTTCAGCAGGGTGGCAACTATACAGTAAATGCTTTTTTAGACTGGGGAGGAAGTTTGGATTTCTGAAATTTACAGTATGTTTTTATAGTATAGTTACCTCTTATATCAAGGAAAATGTTATTCGCCATTTCCTGAAACATTTAAGACCTCCTCCTTTATTTACTCTACATTCCTGCTGAGTTGAGTTCAAACTTAACTTGAGTACTCTCACACACTTCCAACCATAAAGGTGTGCACAGTTCTAGTATTTGTTTTGTAAGTGTTTCATTTATCCATCATGATCACAAGAGAACTTGACATGTTCCAGAATCCTCAGTACCCCATTTTGCCAAGTTACTTACAAGCCCCATCCCCCATCAGAAATCTTTTCATCAATTCAACTGTGTTTATCTTTTCTTGTGGCACTAGTGATAGAGTGTTGTTTGATTAGCCTCAGCGACACAGGTTCTGGTCCCATATAAACAAGGAAGTAATCTCGTACAGATAATCAATGATAATCTATTTTGAGGTTGCATTTACCCTCTAAAATGACATTTTGACTCCACTGACGGACAGGTTTAGGGTGTATGGTTAATAAGATATGAATTCCTGTTCACTGTATTAGATCTATAAAGGTAAAAAGCAAGTACAGCTCACTTTTGGAGTTCACATGTGCCCATACTTTAAACAACTCTTCCAGTTTTGGCCACTGGGGGCAGTAGTTTGAATTTCTTTAGCACATGGAAACAGTCTGATTTCAGCAGAAGAACTTTCAAACTACCACCACCAAATTCACTGTGGGATCAGTCTGAATTATCAACAGAAAAGCAAATTTACCTTGTTTTACACAAACGTGTATGCAAGCAGGTTTCATCGTCACGTAACATTGACATTATTTATGCATTTTATTAGCTTAAAAGTGAATGCTTATCATTATCTGTGCTTCCAAATTGTTTGTTTCCGAATTGAATGAAACTCTGCATTATCTGCAGGAAAGTAGATTTTAAGGAGTACTAGTTCATGACTGGCTGAGAACACTACCTCTGACCATGCCTATTCTACCCCTGAGCAAAAATCCTGAAGTTCAGAATTGCAGTCTACCATACTACACTTATGATTCGGTTATGTCTTTATATAAAATAAAATAATAAAAGTAGTATGGTAGTAGCCATTCCGAACTCATACATACATGTAATTCACATGATAGAACCTTTAAGTTTCCATAAATCCTTGGCTCTTCAGTGTAAAACTAAACATTCTGAACATCTCTTATCCCTTAATATGGCTATTACCTTGCTATTTGTATTTTTAATTGCACAATCATTGTACAACCTGTTGCGCAAGTTTTAACAGTCTGTAATGGGTACCAAACATTGGTATTGGCATTGGTATCATTGACTCATTTCATCCATGAGCTCCTCTTTGTGTTAACCCTATTTTACCCAGACTCATAGTCATTGTCATAACTGCAAAGAACTGTGTCCAAAACCAGAAGCAGCTGCCTCGCTGCCCAGTCAGTCAATGACATAACAGACGTTGTTTCATTATGAAGGCACCTTTTAAGGAAACTAGTTTCAGACCACATACAACATAAGTGAATGGTGACTGAGGTTAACATTATACCCAACACATACTTTTATGTTCCCCAGAGGAAAGAATATCATACAGGTTTGGAAAAACATAAGGGTGATTAAATGATGGCAGAATGTCAGTTTTTGGAGTGAACATCTCTAACAATGAATCGTCATAAAAGAAAGCTATTAACAAAGTTATTGTATAGGGTAACATAACTTATGCTATTTCCATGTGTCCCTTTTGTAGCTAAAATCTGAACAAGGACAACAACCTATAAACCTTGTTGTTTCCTCACTGTCATGCTTATGTTGTCTCCGCAGCAGAGGATCAGGCTCAAAGCTCATTGGTGCAGAGCCTGTCATGGAGCTCAGTAGGGCAGGTGCGCACTGTGAGGTCTGAACCCCTGCAGAGTGTGAAGTGAGTGGGAGGTGAACCACGAGTGTGTGCCTCAGTTCTCCAGCAGGGGCACAAGCTGTTGCTGGAGCCAAAGCTAGTTTGTAGCTGGAAGCCTGAAATTATCAGGATACTCCTACGCAATAAAGCTTAGCTCAAAATACAAGGGGATTATTTGGGTTTTTAGTAAAAGTGTGGCTGCCTCTGTAAAGAGGTGTGTGTTTTAGGGAATAGTTCACCTAAAAATGAAAATTCAAACATAATTTACTCACCCTAATTTTGTTCCACACCTGTAGACCCCTTTTCTCCTAATTTGGAATGCCCAATTCCCACTACTTAAGAGGTCCTCATGGTGGCACAGTTTCTCACCTCAATCTGGGTGGTGGAGGGCAAGACTTAGTTGCCTCTGCTTCTGAGACCATCAATCTGCACATCTTGTCACGTGGCTCACAGCATGTGGAGGCTCATGCTACTCTCCGTGATCCACGCACAACTTACCAAGTGCCCCATTGAGAGTGAGAACCTGTAATCGTGACCACAAGGAGGTTATCCCATGTGACTCAACCCTCCCTTAACTAGTGGACTGACAGCATGCTGCGGCTGTTAGACAGTTTGTGCGGTAAAACCCTTTTCAAAAACTTTGCATCTTTAAATTCATTCCCAATGAAATACCTCCGCAACAGCCATACACATTCAGATGGATGGCTCTGGCCATTGCGTCATGTCTCACACTGTTTTTTATGATGGCAAGTTTAAAATGTTAAAAAGTATCAAGTTAAAAATAGTCCAACTTTTAAAAGGATGTCTCGAGGTCTCGGCATTCTGTTCCATTCAGTTGTTGTCAGTTTAGCTGGTTTTGAACGCAAGAATGCATCTTATGTGAACGTGAATTTTCAACTTGGAAAATTAAATGACTGTGGCAACCTTTTAGCAAAATTATATGAAGTAGTTAATTACACATATTGCAGCAGTTCCGAGGTGAAATGTCCACTGTGTGGCACTAAAAGCGAGTTACATTTTCTCCCAAAAAGATTAGGGCTTTAAAGTAAATGGTTTAAAGTAAATCGCCTTTTAAATCAACAAAACCTAACATCCTATCCTAAAACTTAAAGGAAAAATTCACCCAAAAATGAAAATTCTCTCATCATTTACTCACCCTCATGCCATCCCAGACATGTATGACTTTCTTTCTTCTGCTGAACACAACGATTTTTAGAAGAATATTTCAGCTCTGTAGGTCCTCAAAATGCAAGTGAATGGGTACCAACATATTGAGGCTCCAAAAACACATAAAGACAACATACAAGTAATCCACACGACACCAGTGGTTAAATCCATATCTTCAGAAGCAATATGATAGGTGTGGGTGAGAAACAGATCAGTATTTAAAGGGTTAGTTCAACCAAAAATGAAACTTCTCACCTTTAAGCCATCCCAGATGTGTATGACTTTCCTTCTTTAGGAGAACTGAAGTAAAGATTTTTATAATCACATTTCAGCTCTTTTTGCCCATACAATGCAAGGTAATGGGTGCCATTAGACTGCTGGATATTTGTCGGTCCTAAAGGTATATTTAGGCAGCATAAAAGTCATTCACGTTACTCCAGTCAATTATTGTCTTCTGAAACTAATCGATACATTTGTGTAATAAATATATTGATAATTAAAAATTTACTTTTTAAAATATCGCTTCCTACCAGCAATTGAGAAATCGGAAGCGCGCTTTGTATTCAACAGAGGAACAAACGTCACGCAAGAGTTAGGTCATTTCAAACAAAATTACAGCTCTGAGTGGAAGCAACGATTTAAAGTTAAAAACGTTTTAATTATCTATTTGTTTCTTACACCAACTGATCGGTTTGCTTCAGAAGACATTATTTGATCGACTGGAGTCATGTGGATTACTTTTATTCTGCCTACATATGCCTTATGGACCATCAAATATCCAGCAGTGTAATGGCACCCATGATCTTGCATTGTATGAACATACTGAGCTGAAATGTGATTATAAAAATATTCACTTCGGTTCTGCTGAAGAAGGAAAGTCATACACATCTGGGAAGGCTTAAAGGTGAGTCAATCATGAGAGAATTTTCATTTTTGGGTGAACTATCCCTTTAAGTCCTTAATACTATAAATTCTTCTCCCTGCCCAGTAGGTGGTGATATGCACAAAGAATGCGAATGGACAAAAAAAAAAAGGATGTGAAAGAGATGAAAGAGAAGTGGAGACTGATAGTAAAAAAGGACTTGAATATTGGTTTCTCACCCATACCGATTATATTGCTTCTGAAGATATAGATTTAACCACTGGAGTCATATGGATTACTTTTATCTGACTTTGTGCTTTTGGAGCTTAGAAATTTTGGCAACCATTCATTTGCATTTTGAAGACATACAGAGCTGAAATATTCTTCTAAACGTCTTTATTTTACCTGACTCCAACAGTCAATACAATTCTGTCTCCCCATTCTAACACATTCACCTTTGATGAAACCGAGTGTACATTATCTCTGAATCAGGATCAGACCGATAGCCTTTAATCTTCCAAACACACTCTTTTGATGTCAGGTTTGTTCATTGTGGGTTTAGGGAGTGTCTTAAGAGTGCTGGTTTTGTGCCTTTTGCACAAGCTTAGCATGCTGAGTGTCTCTAGTGACCTAAGCTGTCTCAAATGAGTAAAAAAATGCTTAAATTGGGAGACCAGGCACCGTTTTATGGAGCCATCTGTCAGACTTAAGCAGCCTTGATGGCACTTTCCAGTGTGTGTGTGTGTGTGTCAGCGCACTGCATCGAGGGATGAAAGGGGAGTACTAGTCAGGTGGGGTTGCTCCAGAAATCTCCTGGCACCTGTCACCTGGGAATCTTTTGGAGTGCTTTGATAATGTCATTAACATTCCAACAGCAAGGCTCTCCAAAACATAAAGTGTCAGAGAAAATAATAAATAGTTAGAACAAAATGCCAGAGTGCATAGCTCAGTGTGCCGAAGTAATAGAAAAATGAAAAGTTAAAGGGATATTTCACCCAAAAATGTAAATTCTTTCAATATTTAGTAGCCATTATGTCGTTCCAAACCTGTATGACTTTCTTTTTTCCGTGGAACACAAAAGGGGATGTTATTTAGTTGTATGCTATCCTCAGTCAACATTCAGTTTCATTGTACAGAAAAAAAGATTCTATGAAACTAATTGGTGACTGAAGCTAACATTCTGCTGAACATCTCCTTTTGTATCCACTGATAAAAGAAAGTCATATGGGTTTGGAACAGCATGAGGGCGAGTAAATTATGACAGAATTCTCATGTTTGGATGTACTATTCCTTTAAGACTCCTGTGATGTGGCAGCTGTGAAAGAAAGAGAGTGGAAGAGTGGTCTGAGCTGCATCAGAGTAGTCTCCTGATACCTTAAACACGCGCCTCTACTTCCTGAGGAGGGAATAACACAGACTGGACTGACACACACGCACACACACGCACGCATGCACGCACGCACACACACACACACACACACACACACATACATGTTCAGGGAGGACTATGAAGGGAAACAAAAGCTAGATAAGGAGTCCCTCCCTAAGGCTGTACTTGAACATACTTTGAGAACCTCATACCAGAATTCCTAAAGTTATTGGATGAATTGAATGGAAATGGTTTGTTGGAGACAAAGAGGTGCTTTCCGTTAAAATGTGGAACTTAAAAAAAATAATCTTTGCTTCTCTCTCTTTTTTTTGTTCTATTTCATGCTCTCTCTCTCTCGCTCACCTCTCCATCTTTCTCTCTGCACTGCAGAAATATTTTTCTTAATCAGTATTTTTGTCATTTCCAATAAAATCATCTAAACATCCTTTTTATTTCAAATGTATGTACATTTTCTAAATTTACTTACAAGTAAAACTGAATAGGAGATTAAGACTTGTTTTCAGAGAATATATCATGAATTTAAGTAGTTTTTTCTTGTTTTAAGCATAATTGAAACAAAAATCCAGCAAGGTTTATGCTTATAACAAGAAAGAATCTATAAAACAATACTTTTAAAGGGGCATTCAGTAGTTATCTAGCTAATGCTAGCATTGCTCTTCTTTGTGTACTTTAAAGGAATAGTTCACCCAAAAATGAAAATTTGCTGATAATTTACTCACCCTCAGGCCATCCAAGATGTATTTGAGTTTCTTTCTTCATCAAAACAGAATTTAAGATTTTTAAGATTTCATAAACTCTGGCTTATCGTGCTGAATCTGGATATTAGTACACCCCTATATTCTCTCAAATATTGGAGGGTGTGCAGTGAACATTTTACCCTTGAGGATTTCAGACCATCGAAAGAAACAAAGGGTCGATATCTGAATTCATCGGCTGTGCCTGTGCTGTTTTTCCAGCGAACTCAGGTATGTGTGAAAACGTTGCCATAGTTACGCCTCCCTCAGGCTCTCTCAGGTTATTTACTGCAGTAATGTTTTTTTATTATTATTATTTGGAAATTATTTTGTTTTTGAAATTGTTTTGTACTGTTTTGGTGAATGGCGGTTGGTCTGTGGTCTGTGCAAGTTTCTCTTGTAAACAATGACGTGCTTCCTGCCGCCTCTTCCTTACCAACGAGCATACGTCATCCCTCTCATGAGCTCGCAGATGTACGGAAGCGAACATTTGGAGTTAAAAAGTTTATAATATTGTTTTTTTTCTAATAATAATATCTTTTTTTGTATTCAGAAGAACTTTATTTGTTAATCTGGAGTTGTGTGGATTATTTTGATGCACCCAAAAAATGAAGTACATTCACTTGCATTGTTTAAAGGCAAGGCCTGAAATGAAACCTTAAAAATCTTAAATTCTGTTTTGATGAATAAAGAAACTCAGATACATCTTAGATGGCCTGCGGGAGAGTAAATTATCAGCAAATGTTCATTTTTGGGTGAAATATTCATCTATCATCTATCGACGTGTATCAACATGATCGTCTCAGCAGCCCCCTCCAGCTCTGTGAAATATTTTTCTTTCAATAAAATCTGCTGTTCTGCTTCTTCAGCAGTACAACTACTGACTCTGCTTCTAAAGCACAATAATAAGTTTATTCCATTGTGTTCTTTTCACTCTTCACATCACCAAACAACACTGTGCTAAAGTGTAGCGTAGTGTATCTACACAGGCGGCAGCCAATTATTGTGAGGATTCTCTTCTTCGACATTTAGTGAAACACAGCTGACAATGCCATTTCAACATGGTGAAACACATTGAAAGGGAGACCCACACCATGTAGAATAAAGACACGTTATTCGGCACGAGACAATTTAAAAGGTCAAGGTGGCAACAACAACTTTAGGGACACGTTGAAGTGGGTTTCGTCCAGGGCAAAATAAGAAAACAAGCCTTATTATCTTAAACAATTTTGCTTCTCAAATGAACCTATCTTTTTTTTTTATGTTTTGATATTTTAACCATAAAACAAGACAGGTATGTATAAAATACCATCTTGGAAAAAATCACCAAGTCCGTTGTGTTGAATGTGTGCTGTATTACGGTTTTACAGTGATATTTTGCAATATTGAGATTTCTAGTCGATCAAATTGGCATAGCCCAGTTGATGACAGTGTTTTTCAAATAGAAATCTGCATAAGTCAGTAGACAAGGCCAGCAGGATTTAGAACAAAGGAGTAAACCCACATTTCCTCATTCCTTGAAATATGACATCAACACATATGCATTTTGTTGTTTGTGTGGCTTTGATTTAATCTCTTCTTTGAGAATGTGTGCAGATTTAACCTTGTTTTAAGTGTGAAAGTGAGGTGTGAGTATCCACTTTCATTCTGTTTAAGAACAAGAGAGGAAAAAGACAATGAATTCCTCTCTGGTGATGATGTGGCGAAGAGCCTGTAAAATGAGATCATAGGTTTCAGTTACCAATAAAGAGCAGAATTCTCCAAAAGCCCATTGAAGGTTTCCAGTGAAGGGTAACTTAATGGGAAAAGTTTTGGAAATCACAGTTCTGTTTAAATATATTTAGATTTCCATTTCCAAAGGGATAGTACACCAAAAAAATGAAAATTCTGTCATAATTTACTCACCCTCATGTCATTCCAAACCTGTATGACTTTCGTTCTTACGTGGAACACAAAAAGGAGAAATTTTGAATTGTACTGGTCGCTATTACAAGCAGTTAAAATGAACGGGACTTCATAAAGAATGTACAAATCACTATAAAATCTTTTGAAACAATATAGTAGCATTATGTGAGGAACAAACAAAAATATAAGTCATTATTCACTGAAAATCTTCTTGGCGCATTTATGAGAGTTCATGAGAGAAGTACAATGTTTTATTCATGACCGAAACTTCATGAAACAGTTAATGAAATATATCTGAATGATTCATTCATGAATCTGAATCGGTTTTCACCAATTGAATGATCTGATCTCAGCGGAGGAGCGTTTGTTTTCTCTTCATAAAAAATAAATAAATGAATAGTTCTTTTTTTTTTAAAAAAACACACTCACTTGAGGTGAAAACTTCAGACATATCAGTGGCCTAATAAAAGCTTGTAAAATGCTCCATTTTATTTTACATGGAGTGGGTAGCCTCATGGGGGCTGCTATGTTGAGATCACATGACCAGCTGAATATTACTTTGTTTTATCCCTGTAGCCTACCTATTATCGGACACCTGACTCACATAATAAATCAATCATGACTGACAGTGAATAGCACATTTCTACAATGGCATTGGTATTGGTGTTCCATTCAGAAGTGATCATCCCTATGCCCTAATCCCTTCGAAGACTTTACCATCCACTCTGAGAGCTTTGGAGGGTTGAAAGGTGTGGGGCTAAAAAAAGTTTATTCTGTATGAAGCAATCTCACAGCATGGGCATCATGATTGTTCTCCATTCTAAGTGCCCTTTGGAGGAAGTTTAGGTCTCAGCGGAACAATAATGGGTGTTTCCCAATCTGTGGGCATTTTCAAACCAGGATGGGCAGTTCTCAACTATCCAATGAAAGTAGGAAATCTCAATGTATTAATCAGTGGGTGTCTCCAAACCATGATGGTGGTTTCTAAACTATCCAATGAAAGTAGAGAAACCTAACGTAGTAGGCAAATCGTGTAAAGTGGTCGAAAAAATGCCTATCCCGGTTTGAAAACGCCCACCGATTGGGAAAATTTGAATTTGTTCTGCTGAGACACAAATTTCCCTCGGAGACTGATTTATCCTGTTTGGAACACAGGGAACAACTATTACTTTTACGCGATGCTGCATCCACACCACTAGGTGTCAGTATAAGTCCAAGGCAACTGCCAGCTTACATATTAACAGCTACATAAGTGAAGGATTATCAATGAAAAATTACTTAAATATAATTGTATGACCTGAAATAAAGCTCACAAGTTGTGTGGACCACTTTTATGTTGCTTTTGCATCCTTTTTGAAGCTTGATAGCATGAGTTTCCACTTTTCCACTAATTGTATGGAAAAGTGCAACATGTACCATTTTCCTGTTGTGTTCCACAGAAGAAATAAACTCATACAGGTGTGGAAAGGTATTAGGGTACATAAATAATGACAGAATTTTGAACTAGTAACTTTAAATAGGTTATAAGTTGTAGCCTAGAATTTGA
Organism: Xyrauchen texanus; assembly: GCF_025860055.1. Classification (NCBI taxonomy): domain Eukaryota; kingdom Metazoa; phylum Chordata; class Actinopteri; order Cypriniformes; family Catostomidae; genus Xyrauchen; species Xyrauchen texanus. The sequence goes on along the minus strand of NC_068309.1, from coordinate 25,723,378 downwards.
CTGAACTTCCTTATGCTCTAGTTTGCACTTGAGAAAAATGTGAGTTCTATAAGTAATGATTTCCGAGACTCGACCACTGAGATTTGCCCAGATCTCTGACAGAAAACAGTGTGTGTGTGAGGTCTGACCTGTGATTAACATACAGTGCTTGTGTGCACATGTGTATTAAATACTTTCCGGTGTTTAGCACTGCCAGCATTGCTTTATCGCATACACATTCCCTCTAAAACTCTTTGCCATAATTGAGGAAATCTGGCTCTCTTTTAATATTTTTTCTACATCTGCCATACTTTAATGGCTTGGTTACCTCAAAAAACCAGAAAGAATCTAAGAAGCAGTTCAGAGTGCTTCCTCCTCTCTAAGAGATGCCAATAATCCCTGTCAATTGTTTAGTGAAGAGAATGTCTATATGAAATACAGGCCAGCCATTGTACAGGCTGTAGAAGAGCAGCAGATTTGTCTCAAAGAACGTGGTTCTCTTTGCCGAGCTCAGGAGATAAATGATCAGATGGAACATGTAAAGCTGTGCCTCTCTCTCTGTGGGATGGCTCTTCTGGTGGCTTTTCCACTCCACTGTGTCAGTTCATGCATGCTCATGTTTCTTGGGATCAAGGCCTGTCTTAAATAAGGATTCAATAATGCTTGTGTAATCTGTCTTGAATCACTGGATCGGCAAAATCTGCCACATTGGTAACGCAAACTGGCATGACTCAAACTGACATTCAAAATGAGACCCTAGCATTGTGAATATTAGCAAATGTGTATATAGCACATTAAAGACTTGTTTCAAAAGAGAAAGGAAAATGTTGTTTATAATGCCTTTAATATATTTAAAAGATTATAATAATACAATTTTCTAAAAGAAAATGTAGAATGTAATATTACGAAAATATTGCACAAAGCACTGTCATTTTTTTGGCTTAGTATATTTGTATTTAATTTTATAAAGTTTTTTTCACTGTAGACTGTGATATTTGATATAAACAGATTAAAGGTAGATAACAGATAAGAACAATCGTCTCTGATGTCCCAACAAATACACACCTGAGAAATCTGAGTACTTCATAAGTCTGATCTTAAATCGTCAATAAATGTAGTCATGGATCAATACACTCAAATCCTCAGGGTTGGCATTGGTTGAAACAAAAATTATGAAAACACTGCAAATGATCCGTATGAATGAAAACATGAGTCACTGCGTTAGAAAAGCAGATCCTCTTGCAGTGAAGCAAAGCTTGTTTAAAAACAAGGTCATAATCCCGTTTTCCTAAACCAGGTCTAGTTTGGAGAGCATCCAGATCTGAGCTTGAATGAAACCTTAGCTACCCCTCTTCCTTCCCTAGGCTATTATTGAATAACAGACCATCAGGAACTGTGGAAAAATGGCTCTCATCTGGAAGCCAGAGGGCCAAGAATCATACGCAGCTGGTTTTCTGTTCAATATTCAAGGGCATTGGAACAATCATAAAAGTGGGGAGGGGGCATTCTAAACTTTATCAGCTTGGCTCATAACTATTAATTAGGTGATGTAACATTCACTCAGAAGTCGTCATTCTAACTGAATTGATGAAAGACAGATGGGAGCTAGCCATAGTAGGATTACCTCTTACCACTTGTGGGTTTGTTCAGTCCACTGTGGACACAACCAGTTGGCAGAGATGCTGCTGTTTGGTCTTTAAATCGTAGTTTTTTGGGGCCAGATAAATTTTTTCTTTCGCACTATGGCCAAGCAAAATTAAACTCTTAAAGGAATAGTTCACCCAAATATTGAAATTTGACTTTCTTTATTCTGCAGAACACAAAGATTTTTAAAAGAATATTTGAGCTCTGTGGTCCCATGCAAAAAAAGGTGGCCAGAATTTTGAAGGTCCAAAAATCAGATAAAGGCAGCAGAAAAGTTATCCATATGACTCCAGTGGTTTAATCCATATCTTCAGAAGAGATGTGATAGATTTGGGGTGAGAAACAGTAGTCTCTTTTTACTATTTATCTCCACTTTCACTTTCCTATTCTTCTTCTTTAGTTTTTTGCGATGCACATTATTTGTGCATATCGCCACCTATTGGGTAGGTAGGAGAATTTATAGTAAAAAGGGTCTTAAATTTTCCCACCCACGCTTATCATGTCATTTCTGAAGACATGGATTTAACCACTGGAGTCATGTGAATTACTTTTATGCAACCTTTATGTGCTTTTTGGGCTTTCAAAGTCCTAGCCACCATTCACTTGCATTGTATGGACCTACAGAGCTCAGATATTCTACTAAAAACCTTCGTTTGTGTTCTGCATAAGAGAAAAAGTCATACACATCTTGCATTAAGGTGAGTAAATGATGAGATCATTTACATTTTTGGGTGAACTATTCCTTTAATAACCTTTCTGTTCTTTACAGTCAGTTGTTTGGCCCTGTTTTGTTTTTGTAGATGAATAAACATCATCCTGGCAGCTTCATCTTTTCATTATGTACATCAGGGATATAATAAAATTAATTATAACTTTAAATAATATTTAGCCTTTGGCACACATATTTGGTTTTGTTTCGATGAAGGTGTACTTAAGCCTAACTAATGGTGCTGTGGGGGCACTTACAGCAAAAATGTTGTGAAACACTTGTCTAATCAATGATTTACTCATCTTCCACAATAATATAAAGTCTTTGAATAATGTGAATTATACTTATAAGTTGGGACATTTCTCAGTAGATTTGATACAGTATATATAATTCATTGCAATTAATTTGTTTAATTAATCATCCATGACAACTCATGTAGTTAATTAAATGTAAAAAATATTGTTCTAAAATGACATTAAAGTGCCATGAAGTCCACTTACTATATTAGTAAAAGTTGCACCAAAAAAAGATGTCTCTGTTAATTATGTCTGATATGATAAGCTAATCTTTTTCCATGTAAAATGAGTATCAACAATTTTGTTGTTTTTGGGTTTCAGAGGAGCATTTTAATATCTTCTTTCACATTTGTCTTGGTTCACACTCAGGAAATATCCCAGTGCCTTATGGAGCAAATTGGTATGATAAGTGTAATCTGTATGTCATCACTAGTGTTTAAATAAAATTATGCACACACACTTCTCTTTTTTACACTTTATAAACAGCCAGGTTATATCCTCCTGTGTTGTCAGTATCTGGCCTCTATTGGGCCCCAATGCTGGAGAAGGGCCACACTGCACTTCCTCTCAGTATCAAGGACTGAGCTCAGACTAATCCTTCATCTTTCTCTCTCTCTGTTTGTCTTTCCCTCTGTGTGTGTCTCTGTCTTACACACAAGCACTTTGTCTTGGCTCCATCTCTGTTCTAACTTGAATTGAATCAGCCAGCTAAGAGGCAAGAGACTTTGTCTTATGTCATGATGGTGCAGGTTTTTGTTTTCCAATGTGAAACCTAAATTCAAAGAGAAGCTTTGAAATTTACTGATTGTATTTTCTGCCTGGTGTGGATTGGGTGTAAATGAAAAATATCAGTTTTTCCTCTTTGAAGTGGTAATTTCTAGGAGGCGAAACATTGAAAAAATCCTTTCTAAAGCATTTAGGTTCTCCTGTTAAATGTGAAAATAAGAAGTTATTTTGGAGCTGAATGTCCACCTGGAGTCATGAAAACTTGAGGCAGTATGTAGTGGACACAAGAAATCAGAAATTGTGAAATATATGCCAGCATTGTGAAGAGCCGCAGACACAAGCTTTTCACACAGAATCAGAGTACAGTTGTCAATCCATCCCAGGTTCATGCAAGTTATAATAATAGTACGAGATGGCAAAATCATAAGAAATCATACAAGTTGGCTCAAACAAAAATGGTGCAGCTGGCCTGTCTTGTTCTGTTGGAGGTGTTGTTCTGTGTTTCTGTCCAAAAATGTATGTCTCATTTGTATTTTTTTCCTGTGGATAGACTGCAACAAACCAGAAAATGTATAGTTTCTTCCAGAGATTCCGCTAAGACATTTTGGTAACGGCCAACGTGTCCGTGATTTATAAATTAGAAAAATCTGGTCAACTCGTTTCAGTGTTAATTTTACACTGTAACATAATGAAATACATAATATGCTATATAATAATGGAACAATCAAGTCATAATGTTTGTTCATTATAGCTGCTTTTTCATTTAAAGGCATGACATGAAGAATCAAATTTACTTTGATCTTTTGAAATATGAGCCATTGTACTATAAAAACATAGTTTAAGTTTCAGAACTCAAAACTTCCTCCTCGCTGAAAAAAAAAGCATTTGTTTAAACCAAGTTGCCAAAATGACTCGTTCTCTACGTCCTCTGCATTGTGATGTCACTCTGTGGTAGACATTTGCATCCGACTGCCTCCACAACACCACATCAATGGCTAATTTACCTTATCACTTCCGTAACCTGCCCAGTAGTGGTGAGAAGTTAGTTGGCAAGCAGAGGGCAGGTCAGTCAACAGTAGAGTGTCAATCATAACAGTGAGCATTTACTTTAAGTCTTAAAGGAGAAGCAGCACAAAAAACGTCTAGGTTATAATTGTAACCTCCGTTCCCTGATGGAGGGAAGGAGACGTTGTGTCAAAGAAGCGACACTAGGGGTCTCTCTTGAGAGCCTCATGCATCTTTGAACTTGAAAAAAGGCCAATGAGTAATTGGCAGACAGAATTTGCATGTCCTGCCCCCGAACATATAAAGGGAGAGAAATGCATCTGTCCATTCAGGATTTTGCCCTGAGGAGCCAAGAATGAGGTTCGGCCATAACAGTGGCTCGGTTCAGCATCGTGGAGTGGAGGACACAACGTCTCGTTCATTCCATCAGGGAATGGAGGTTACAATAGTAACCTAGACGTTCCCCGTCTGTCACTCACTTCGATGTTGTGTCGAAGAAGTGACACTAGGGGTCCATATTTAATCACGCCATGCACTGAACATGTATGTGTGCTGCTGACGCAGGTGCGGGCAGTCAGTTGCGCGCCAACTTGCGTGCGTCAGACTGTACATACCCTTCCCCAACGCCCCATAAAATCGTCATAAACCTTTTAGGTTCCCAGCACCCGGAAGGGGGGAACAAGGCGACGTGTCAAGCATGGGAGCAGGCCGCGCCAGCCGTGCCTTTTCTCCCTCTATGTTTCTCGGATAAAGTCAAAGCAGCTGGGGCCATCTTAACGCTATTTTATGCATTGGGGAAGGCATTCTTTTCCAACTCCTATTCTCTCAGGGGGAAAAGACCCAGCGGAGACCACTCCTACCCAGGCTGGGGGAGGTAAAGAGTGGCGGGAATACATCACATGGGTTTTCAGGCCACATGTGGAAATGGCACAGTGGTAGATCCTACCTGCTGAGAGTGAGGAGTTGCTATAAACTCTGCGACCAGGGGGGCAGCAGGGACTACCCAAGGGAGACGCAGGGTAGTCCCTGCTGAACTTGATAAAAGGCCGCCTGTAGAGGGACCGTACCGCAGAAAATACACACATGGGGATAATCCACACAGGAGCCCATCCTGTGGAGCACCTATTCCAGTACAGAGTAGTTTCAGTACCAGGTAGTGGGTCTTGTCGTGTAATTCTTCTGCTGAATTTGCGGACCAGAGGGCTAGGGAGGAGTCATCCATGGAACCGAGTTAGTGGGATCTCCTGGGATAAGAGCACACGTGATCACCTCAGTAGAGGGGAAAGGCACTAGATGCAAGCAGTACACCTGGTCAGTTGTTCTGCGTTACCGAGTTCTACCGGCTCAGACCTGAGAAAACACGGGACAAGACCGACTCAGCCCTGAGATTGTAAAATCCCGTAAAAGTATTGGGTGTACGCTGCGCTGCGCTGCATATATCTGCTAGGGAGGTGCCATTGGCCAGTGCCCACAAGGATGCCACACTTCTCATCGAGTGTGCTCAAACCCTTAGGGGGGTGACCCAGTGGGAAAGCCTCTGTTTGAAGACAGCGTTCCCTTTCCGCTGTCCACCAAAGCAGACAAAGAGCTGCACATTTAATGCTCTGCGTGCATCAGTACCTTGTACTGATACGCCTTGCCATCGAACCCGAACAGTAGAAGGGGTCGGTGTCCAGGCAAGATAGAGACATGGAAGTATGCGTCCTTCAGATCTACAGCTGCGAACCAATCTTGATGCCGTATTAGAATATATCTTTGCGTGAGCATTTTGAACGGGAGTTTGTTTAAGGCCCAGTTGAAAACTCGCAAATCCAAGATCGGTCGTAAGCCACTGCCTTTCTTGGATATGATGAGACTGTGTCATTGGGTGCGTCTTTGAGTAGAAGGGTCGTGATATCCGCAAGCAGGGTGTTGGCATCTTTGCTGTGCACCGAGTTAAAGCAGACGCCACCGAAATGGGGCGGGGCCCTGGCGAACTGAATCGCATAGCCGAGTCGGATAGTCCTGGCCAACTAGCGCGACGGGTTGGGAAGTGAAAGCCACGCATCCAAGCTCAGTGTGAGGAGCACTAAGGGGACAATCGTTTTCGACGTACCTGGTGAGTCTTCGTGGCGGGGCGGGGCAAGTAGTGTTGCGTCGGGAGGCAAAAGCGTTTCCCGAGGCTCGGGTGCTGAGAGAAGACTCGAAGCACTTACCTACCTCCACCCACCCAGCAGGGGGCGGGTTAGTGACAGAGGAGGAGGTCCCAGTTAGGCGTCCTCAGGACTCATCAGAACCGGCCGGCCGGGGGACAGCCGTCATGGGTCCAGAGGCAGGGGGTCTGCATCTGGGGTGCCGGGACTGCTGAAGTGTAGCACCGGGTTGCCGTGAGGACGGCATTTGTGGGCCAGGTGACCCAGGGAGAGAGGAAATTGCTCTATTATTGAGAATGTTGGAACCGAAGCCCATAGGGGAGTGTGGCAAAAACATACCTTTAATTGAAATTTCTCCTCCCAACCCTCCACCGGGGGATGGAGTGGTCTGCTTACCAGCTCCGGAGCAAATGTCTCATTGCCTGGTTCGTCCGTCTCAGGAACGCTTGGGAGCCTTCCGGGTCCTCGAGGTCGTTCGGGAGACAGGGTGTGTGCGCTTCCTGCGGGGTGCTCAACGCTGGGTTGAAGCGGAGCTGCCTGACGTTAGGAAGCCGCAGGGGGACGCCTCGGCAAGCAGATGGAGCAAGGACCCACGTTGGTACGGCTGCGGGGCATAATGTGGCCTCTGTCTGTTTCTTCACCGCTGAGAACTGCTGGGCGATGTCGTCAACGGTGTCACCGAATAGACCGAGCTGGGAGACGGGGGCGTTGAGAAAGCGTGCTTTGTCTACCTCCCGTATCTCGACCAGGTCCAGCCATAGATGACACTCCTGGACCACGAGGGTGGCCATCGCCCATCCAAGTGCCGGCACTGTGACCATCGTGGCCCCAGGGGGTGTGATCGGTCATCGAGCGCAGTTCCTGCAGCACATCAGGATCAGGACTACCCAAGTGCAGATATTCAAGTTCCTTGGCCTGGTGGATTGCAGGGGGGCCATGGCATGCAGGGCGGAGACAGCTTGAAGCAACTCCACCGTCGAGGGTAGTGAGAGCGGAGGAGCGAGGTAGCCGGTTTTGGGCAGTAAAATGTGTCATATACGGCTTCGTCAACTCGTCATGCACCTCCGGGAAAAAAGGAACCGGGGGCTGCCCAGTCGAGTCATCGGCATCAGATGCCGGTGTGGCAGCCCAGTCGAGTCATCAGCATCAGACACCGATGTGACGCTCTCCGATGCAGCTGCGAAATCATCATCCAGCTCGCGGGGTCTGAGGGAGTAAACAGACTGGCCGTGAGGCAACCTGCTCTCACCTTGAACCCAAACGGAAGCAAACGAGCGTTCTGGGAGCGGGTGGTTCGTGGGGATTTATCCGGTGAAACCAAGCCACTGTATGTCCTAAATCACCTTCATCGCCAGCCGTGCCTGCCCCAATCCCGTAGGAAGTGGCTTTCTCTCTTGAGGAAAGAAAGCCACGACCGCAAAGTTGCCATGGCTATGTTCTCGCACTGAGAACATGGACCACTCATAAAACGCTGCCTGCGTGTGATCGCAGCCCAGGCACGTGAGGCAGCACTTATGACCATCAGAAGTGGAGAGAAATTTGATTGCATCTAGGAACTACACAGGGGTGGAAATACATCTTTAAAAAGACACATCCTGTAAAGGATGTTCAACGCCAGCTGTGTATTGCTCTTTTAGAGAAAATAAACTCTTTTTAGTGAAAATAATCTCTTTTAGAAGCGCTGTCGAAGCATCCAGGGGCAAAGCTGCACTATTGTGAAGAGAAGGAGAAAGCCGCTGATATGCGCCATAGATCCAACAGCATATGCTCTGTAGAGATGAAGTGAACAGTCAGTGAATGCAGCTGATCACACAACCGCTCGGCTCCGAAGAAAAATTCTGAATGGACAGACGCATTTCCCTCTCTTTATACCGGTATGTCCGGGGGCGAGACATGCAAATTCTGTCTGCCAATTGCTCAATGGCCTTTTCTCAAGTTCAGTGATGCGCGAGGCTCTGAAGAGAGACCCCTAGTGTCGCTTCATCCACACATGTCGAAGTGAGCGACAGATGGGGAACTGAGCATTTTGGACAGAGGGTCTGAATGAGGGTGGAAAATGATCAAATATATGACTGCTTGTTTTGCCAAAAACTTTACTGATATTAAAAGTGAACCTCAAGGAACATATACAAATTTATAAAAAAAAAAAAAAAAAGCTATGTCATGAACCCTTTACAAAACAGCATACATACAATTAGCTTCTATTTAAAAAACATTCAAACCAAAAACATAGGGCAAAGCAAAAGTTAAACTTCAGTTTGCTGCATATTGTTTTGTTCAGAAGAAATGTTAAAATAACAAAAATAATTAGGTTGTGTCATTTAATTTCTCACCTTATACTAATGCTAATTTCTCTTCATTTTTATGACAGTTTTCCTCCAATTTTACAGTACATAGCACAGAAGTGTTTTGCTGCTGAAGTGAAGTCAAATGTGTGCAGCGTATCTCTACAGCTTCAGATGCGCATAAGCCTGGAGTCGTGGTGTGCTATTATAATTGGGATGTGGTCGCATTGTATACTGTACTTGTGGCATCAACTAAAGGGTTACTGATGCTTCGTGTTAATATTTTCACCTAACACATTGTGCCCAAAATTGTTTTTATTTATCAGACATTGGGATGTTTTAATGGTCAAAAACCTGTATTTACCGGCTAACAGAAACCCTAGATTGATCATACATGACCATTGGAGCCTAAAAATGTTAATGCTCTGCTAGAGAGTTCAACAAGGAAAGATTGGCTTTGATTTTGATGATAGGTTCCAATTCAGATTACTGGATCTGGAGATGTCTCAGAAATGTGTTGGTTGAAACAGACTTGTTTGATTATCCAGTAAACCCTATGTTGACTGGTTTATCCAAGTAGCTAGTGACACAGGCATAAAGAATTTTCTGTTTTGCAGAAACATTCCATTGGAAACACTGTTTTGTACATTGGCTCAGGACAGGAATCAAAGTTATACTATAGTTTCCAAAGTGCAAAGATGAATTTTCTTGTAACATGAACACATTGGACGTCTGCTCAGGTTTATTTGAAATTAAAATCTGGACTGAAATGTATATTTTGCTTAACATAAAGAGCAGACTGCAATAATCGTTAATAATTCTTAAAGGAAACTTTAACAATCATGTTGTATGCTCACATCAGACAGTCTGGGAAATGAATTAAAGAGAAAAAGAAATCAAATATCACACCATAATGTTTATATGTAAATTATTGCAGATTTATGTCAACAGTGTCATACCACATGACATGAAAAATTTACCATGAACTTGCTAAAAGGTTAAAAGTAAAAACTCAACTTAGTCCAACAAGCCAGACTTTTTGAGTATCAGCATAAAGGTTAGTGCACATTTTATAGTATGCTGAGCAAGAACTGTGCCAAAGTGCCAGTGAAGTATTTCAAGAGCTTTATTCTGTATCTTTCTAGTAGCCTATCTATTTTTATGTTACATTTACATTTACATTTATTCATTTGGCAGACGCTTTTATCCAAAGCGACTTACAAAAGAGGAAAACATAAGTGAATCATCTTAAGGAGACAGTGTTGTTACTAGTACTTATTTTTAGTTACTACTAAGTATTCAAATAAGGATACGTATCTTTTTCAATTTTACTAGTATTTATTCCTTTGCGATAAATCATTATTCAATTAATGACCAATAACTATTCCATTGTTACTGGTAACAAATTGCTTAATTTTTTTCATTGAATTCTATGGGAATCTGTGGTTCAGATATCAACAATTCACTTCTGACTAGTATGTATTTGTAATGCTTGAGCAACGAGGCAGACGAGGAGATGAGGATCCAAACGCAGTTTTAACTTTATTTAATTAACAAACAGAACACAAACTAGGTGACAAGGTGATTAACAGAAACCAAAGGCAAATTAACAAGGGCAGGTGAAAACAATGAACAGTGAACACGAGGGAAAACAAGACTATGGAGGTACAAGGGTGACAAAAGTGAAAACTAAGGAATGCAAAAGTGACAAAAATGGCAAACAAAAGGGCAACAGTGAAACAAGACAGGGTATACATAACAGAGCCCCCCCTCAAAGGATCGGCTTCCAGACGATCCTAGAAGACAAAAAACAAAAGACAAAAACCCACAAAAGCAACATGAGGGCACCAGGGGCAAACAGACAGTCCAAGTGGGCACATGGGCAGACAGACAGACAGACCAGGGGGGCACAATGGGCAGGCAGGAAGTCCGGGGGGCACAGAGGGCAAGACAGGCAGGTCATGGAGGTGCAAGTGGCAGACAGGAAGTCCAAGGGGGAAATGAGACAGTCCACGGGGGCACAAGGGACAATTAGGCAGTCCATGGGGGCACAAAGGGACAGGTTTCGATGGTCTGGGAGCTGGCCACAGGGCAAGGACAGGTTTGGGGGACCTGGGAGGAGGCCACTGGACAGGGACTGGGTCAGGAGGCCAGGGGGGAGGCCTCAGGACAGGAACAGGGTCAGGAGGCCTGGGTGGAGGCCACAGGACAGGGACTGGGTCAGGGGGCCTGGGAAGAGGCCACGGGACTGGGACTGGGTCAGGAGGTCTGGGGAGAGGCCACAGGACAGGGACTGGGTCAGGGGGCCTGGGAAGAGGCCACAGGATGGGAACAGGGTCAGAAGCCCTGGGAGGAGGCCACAGGACAGGGACGGGGTCAGGAGGCCTGGGAGGAGGCCACAGGATAGAGGCCGGCTTTGGTGGCCTGGGAGGTGGTCGTGGGCCAAGGGCCGGTTCAGGGGACCTGGGAGGTGACCACAGGACAGAGGCCGATTTTGGTGGCCTAGGAGATGGAGTGGCCACAGGGGAGGCCGGCGGAGCCACGTGAGGCGGAGCCAAGGAGGACCTCTGAGGCAGAGCCGAGGGAGGTGTTGGCTCAGAAGGCCCAGAAGGCGGAGCTGAGGGAGGCTCAGGAGGTGGAGCTGAAGGAGGCTCAGGAGGCAGAGTCGAGGTAGGCGGCGCCGTGGGAGGCTTTAGGAACGGAGACCAGGAAGGCTCTGGAGTCTCTGGGGGCAGAGACGTAGGAGGCTCTGAGGGCGGAGCAGTCGAAGGCTTGAGTGGCTCGAGAGGCGGAGCCGCAGGAGGCTCGAGAGGCTCTGGGGGCGGAGCCGTAGGAGGCTCAAGAGGCTCTGGGGGCGGAGCCGTAGGAGACTCGGGGGGCGGAGCCCTGGAAGGCTCGAGAGGCGGAGCCCTGGGTGGCTCGAGAGGCCTGGAAGGCGGAGCCCTGGAAGGCTCGAGAGGTTCAAGAGGCGGAGCCCTGGGAGGCTCGAGAGGAGGAGCTCTGGAAAGCTCGGGAGGCTTGAGAGACGGAGCCCTGGAAGACTTGAGAGACTCAAGAGGCGGAGCCCTGGGAGGCTCGAGAGGCTTGAGGGGCGGAGCCCTGGCAGGCTCGAGAGGCTTGAGAGGCGGAGCCCTGGAAGGCTCGAGAGGCTTGAGAGGTGGAGCTCTGGGAAGCTCGGAGGACAGAGCTCTGGAAAGCTCGGGAGGCTTGAGAGACGGAGCCCTGGAAGACTCGAGAGACTTGAGAGGCGGAGCCCTGGGAGGCTCGAGAGGCTTGAGGGGCGGAGCCCTGGAAGGCTCGAGAGGCTTGAGAGGTGGAGCCCTGGGAAGCTCGGGGGGCGGAGCTCTGGAAAGCTCGGGAAGGCGGAGCTCTGGAAAGCTCAGGAAGCTCGGAAGGCGGGGCTCTGGAAAGCCCAGGAGGCGGAGCTCTGGAAAGCTCAGAAGGTGGAGCTCTGGAAAGCTCAGAAGGCGGAGCTCTGGAAAGCTCAGAAGGCGGAGCTCTGGAAAGCTCGGAAAACTCGGAAGGCGGAGCTCTGGAAAGCTCGGGAAACTCGGAAGGCGGAGCTCTGGAAAGCTCGGGAAACTCGGAAGGCGGAGCTCTGGAAAGCTCGGGAAACTCGGAAGGCGGAGCTCTGGAAAGCTCGGGAGGAGGAGCCCTGGAAGACTCGAGACTTGAGAGACTTGGGAGGCAGAGCCCTGGTAGGCTCGAGAGGCGGAGCCCTGGAAGGCTCGGGAGGCGGAGCCCTGGAAGGCTCGGGAGGCGGAGCCCTGGAAGGCTCGAGAGGCGCTGGCTCTAGGACGGGCATGACCACTGGCGCTGGCTCTTGGACGGTCCTGGCTACAGGCGCTGGCTCAGGGACGGTCGAGGCTACAGGCGCTGGCTCAGGGACGGTCGAGGCTACAGGCGCTGGCTCAGGGACATCTGAGGCTACAGGCACTGGCACACTGACGTTTGAGGCTATCGGCACTGGCTCACTGACGTCTGAGGCTACAGGCTCTGGCTGGGTTACCGTGGTATGTGCCGGCTTGGGTTCGCCGGGCGCTGAGGGCAGAGCCAAGGGGGGTTTAGGGCATGGGGCTGCGGCAGGCGGAGGCTGGAGTGCAGAGACCTCTCCTTTTTCCTCTTCCTCCGGCTGATGCGACTGGCTAAGCTGGGATGCTGTTCCTGGTCAGCGTGGCTTCAGGCTCACTGGCCGTGGTTGACGAGGGCTCAGGCTCGCTGACCGTGGTTGACGAGGGCTCAGGCTCGCTGACGGTAGAGGCCGTAGGCGCTGGTTCGCTCACTGTGACATGCGTGGCCGCTGGCTCGCTCACTGTGACATGCGGCCGCTGGCTCGCCACTGTGACATGCGTGGCTCGCAGACCGGGCAGGCGTGGGCTCTGGCTCGCAGACCGGGCAGGCGTGGGCCGGGAGGCGGAAGCCTGTCTTTTCCTCCTCCTCCGGGTAGACGAGCGGACTGTGCAGGTTCAAGGGAAGCCACTGGCGTGGGGGTTGCTCGCTGACAGGTGAGGCTGGTGTGACAGGGAGCGGTGAGCTGCACGCTAGTAGGGTCGTCTCCAGGTAGTCGCGAGAGTGCAGCCGGGCGTTGCCTGTGGCACCCGCTCCCTCAGCGCAGTGATTTAAGCTGTCCTTAAAAAACCACCAATGCGAAGTCCGGGAAGTCCGTAAAGGTCGCCAGGAGGAGAAAGTAGAGAGCGTGGTCTACCAAAGGCTGGTCTTCTTGCCGCAAGTTGAGCAGCCGGCATTTGGCCCGTATAGCTGCTGGATCCATGTGTGGTCTATCGTTCTGTAACGCTTGAGCAACGAGGCAGACGAGGAGATGCGGATCCAAACGCAGTTTAAACTTTATTTAATTAACAAACAGAACACAAACTAGGTGACAAGGTGATTAACAGAAACCAAAGGCAAATTAACAAGGGCAGGTGAAAACAATGAACAGTGAACACGAGGGAAAACAAGACTATGGAGGTACAAGGGTGACAAAAGTGAAAACTAAGGAATGCAAAAGTGACAAAAATGGCAAACAAAAGGGCAACAGTGAAACAAGACAGGGTATACATAACAGTATTCCAATAGTGACTCATATAATTTTGTATTTGATTTACTAGTACTTATTCCAATAGTGACTATTATCTATTCCAGTGTCACTGGAATAAGTATTTATTTATTAGAGACTAGTGTCTATTTCAATTGTTTTTTATTTTATATAATTTTTTTATTTTACTTAAGGGATAGTTCACCCAAAAATGAAAATTCAGTTATTGTTTACTTACCGCTGTGTTGTTATATCCCCATATGACTTTCTTTTTCTTAACACAAAGTGAGAAATTATGAAACAATGTTATGCTCAGTGATGTCATACAATAAAAGTTTATGAGGTGACCACCTCTTTGAGCTTCAAAAGAGCACAAAAGTATAATTCAGAAGTATAATTAATCGTTGTATGCAACTCATGTCTTGTTCTGAAGGCATACAAGAAGGTTTGGAGAGAAACAAACCGAAATCTAACGTATTATTTAGTGAAACTCTTGACTGACCATTAATCTCCTGTGTGCTTTCATGAGAGTGCACGAGAGCAACAGAATACAAAGCCTATGTCACGAGATGGGGCATTCAAGCATAAACTCTAAAAACAGGTCTGCCTCAGTGATAGAAACAACAGAAAAAAGTTTTTTTGAACACGTTTTTTCCCTAACAATGCCCTTCAGCCGTGACTATATTCAAAATATAGTATGGCCTCTCATGCCTTATTGCTTACATAAAGTAGCCATTCTGACTAAAAAAAACAAACAAACATAAAAACTGTTGGAATTGAGATGATAACTGTTAGTCTGTCAGTCCTCTAATCTCCGCTAATATATCCTTTTGTGTTCCACTGAAGAAAGTCATATGTGTTGGGATAAAATTTAAGTGCGTAAATGATGTCAGAATTTTCAATTTAGGGTGAACTTTCCCTTTAATCTTTCTCACCACTCACTTTTTCCCAGTTGTCGGATGTCTGGTAGACTATTCAGGTCATTAAAAAAGAACATTCTTTAAGCTATCTGGTGATAATGATGTTTCAAGCTGCTTCAGAGACAACACAGGCCTGTTTTGAATGGATTTGGGGGAGAACTAAAGTATGTGACTCTGCTTTGCTTTCAATCCGGGTAGTCTTCCTCCGTGACTATGTGCAATGGCAGCCCTTTATGCAGTTGGGTCGATTTATGCAGCGTGCAGACATTTCCTCTGTAATTAACTCTCAGGGGACACACGAGGGAGTGAGGGAGGTGGACATGACGGCTCTCTGTGTAATATTTCCTGGGAGACCGATCTAAATGACTAAGTCAGCGGCCTGGCCCAGCCTCTGCGGTCTGCTGGGCTTACATTTTGTGATGACTGAGGGAGCTCCGACGTTACTTTAACGGCCACGCTTGAAGTTCACATTTGACATTCCAGCACATCAGAGAAGGGGGCTAACCTTGCCATCAATTTGCACTCTCGTTGGAGCTGTATAATTTGCTATGGAAGCAAAGGGAAAAGACCCCTCTTTCTTGCAGTGAAAAAGTCAATAAGTCGTAGGGACTGCTATGTGTCCCATCCATGCTCTTTAGTCGATTAGCCCTGTGTGTCTAAAGCCCTGTAGACTATCTCTCTCTCTCTTTCTCTCTCTTTCTCTCTCTTCCTCCCTCTCTCTCTCTGTCTTGTTATGTGCACAATGCCCCTGGCAGTGGACGCAACCTGTCACTCAAACAGAATGAATCTCAACTAAACACAGCACGAAGTGAACATGAGCTGTCAAGTATATCTGTCAGTGAGTTTGTTCACTCTGGCAGAGAGATTCATATTGATTTTGGCTCACAGTTAGAATTTCCCACTTTCCCCTCACGGACTATTCTAATTGTCATCTTTAAGTAGCTTAAACAAGAAGATCTTGTGTTTGGTCCATAAGAAACTGGTAGATTGTTCAGAAATATAAGAATGAGTTTGGTTTAGATTGTGACAGGCAATGCCACTCAGTTTTAGGGATGGCTGTGACCTGAACACATGAATTAGAGACAGAAAGAGGATGGATCGATTCGGAGATCAGGTTGCCCGAGGGTTTTTTCCAAAGCTGATGAAAACATGATATAGCAGGCTTACAGAAATAGCCCTTATAGCTGATTCACTTAATGGACTTGATGTGCAAGCTTTGTGCTGTACCTGTCTTAAAAATACAGTGGTGTTCCAGAGTCCACATTGAAATTCTGTGATTCCAAATCTAATTTAGACCTGGAAATAAATAGTTTTGTTTTATAACATTTCTTGCATGGTTACAGTAAGTCCACAAATTAGGGGGATTGTGTTGTTTTTCTAATTTGGAGTGACTATAACCCTAGAAGTATTAAAGATATCTAAAAGGGATAGTTCAATCAAAAATGATTCTCTGATAATTTTCTCACCCTCAAGCCATCTGAGATGTGTTTGAATTTCTTTCTTCTGCAAAACACTTTTGAAGATTTGTAGAAAAAGATCCAGGCTCATCATGTCCTTAGAATGGGAGAGGATGGTGATTAGATATTTGTAGGTCCAAAAAGCGGTGGCCAATATAGTTCATATAGCTGCTTTCTTAAACAAATATTTTTATCAAAGAATATTTGACATTATTATTATATATTGTCAACAAATTCTTGAAATGAACACTGAGAAAATAAAGAATAAATACACATACAATAAATAGCTTAAAAACATCAGAACTGTATGTTCAGTATCAGTCAAATGCTGACCATTTAAATAAAGAATAAATTAAAATAAAAGAAATAGCTTAATAAACATCAGTATTATTGTTTAATATCAGTCAAATGCTGACTATATTAATACTGCCAGTCAATTAGCGGTAGATTGTTAAAAAATAGAAGCATTTATACCTGCCGAGTCATGAGAAAAACAGTTTCAACGGTGGAAAACCAGACTTTTAAATATTATATTTTGTAAATGCAACGACTGGAATTGTTCGGTTGAAGGGGTACCAAACTGCGAATCCTGAACAAAACCATTTGGTGAATACATGTTTACACATTAGCTTCCACTCAGCGGACAAGCAATGAAAGTAGCTATGAGGTTAGCTAGTTAGCTATAAGCTAGTTGTCACGGAGAGAAAAGATGGACGTTGTTTATTTACTTTTCAGCATTGCGTCTCACCAACTACATACAACGTAGCATAAAATCAACACTAAACAGACACAATCCACCACCGCACCATTATCTGCTGTGCAGCAAAAAGATGCTCTGATGTTTACCTTTCAATATGCTACATTACTGACTGCACTGACAAACTGTATAGCTGGCTAACAGCAAACAGTTGTGATAAAGATGAGTTACATGGTAGCCAGGGACAGGGTTAACGTTACATTAGTTTTATGAGTTTTATGGACATTATGGGGTCATTGTATATTATCTTTACAGTATGTATTTCTCAAACTAGTTAGCAGCCTACCGAAAAGACACTACTCAACTCTGCACCACTTAACTCCGCCCTGTCTGCAGAACCACCGTCAGCTCAGAGTCGACGCATGCTCTGTTATATCAACTTTTTATAAATGTTATGACACCAATTCTGCCCATTTTCAATGGTCGAAAAACACGTGTTCACATGGTATTAATCTAGTTTTTCCTGTCCAACAAAAAGTACAAATTCATTTGAAACTAAAAAATGTACATTTATTTATTTACATTAAAACAATAATCAGAAATTTTACTTTTCACTCCAATTGTGATGCTGATAATATTTTTTTAATGAAATAAACTGTATTAAATTAGAAAAATGTAAAATAGCAGCATCTTCACCAGTGGAACCTATTGTATTGTAAATGTACATATTCTCTCCCATTACTGGCTATCTTTGCTAATGTCTCTCTTTCTCTCTATTATTCTCTCTACCTGCCCTGCATTCTGTCAGGCGGGGATGATCCGTGCAGGTCAAGAGGAGTTTTTTATCGAACCACTGGAGAGAGGAGGCGATATGACAGGAGAGGAGGAAGGAGGGCCTGGGCGACATCACATTGTCTACCGCTCCTCAGACATCAAGAGGCCACCTGTCAATCAGCCTGCTGACTTTCAGCCGAGAGGTCAGATCCATTCACCCTGCCTCTTTATAACACAACACTGGTCATGAAGCTCTGCAGTGAGTCCCGCACATGCATGCTGATGAACAGCGAGTAATGCTGAGGAAACGGATTGGTTAAGTTTCCTGCTGTTGAGTCTCAGATTTGAGTGAAATGTTAAAACATTCACATTAATTTGAGATTTTTTTAGTATTTAACATACCTTTTGTTGATGACAACACTTGAGCTGGCATGGACTCCACAAGTTTGTACAAAACCTGGTGATCCATGTTATCCCTGTGTGCTTTGAGAATGTTCCAAAGGGCTTCATTTCAATGGAAGCAAAGAAATGTAACCTTTGTACAAAGTAATTAATATGGTCAATGTCTCAAATTTGATTAATGCTCTCTGTGAGATAAAGTATTTTGCAAGGGTGTAAAAAATTATGTGTGAAGCACATTACATTTTAAAGAATGTTAAATGTTCCCTCTTAGCCAAAGTGTGCAGTCTTTGCAAATACTGCTTAGTCTGTATCTGGTCCATTTTCAATTAGTTTAAACCTATACAGTAGCTTCAATGTCTTTTGAAGCCAACAGCTATGCATGCTCTGCCTTATAGTTTGAAGGGTTATGATGAGTAAGAGCAGAGACATTTGACATTCTTGATTGAAATAGTCTCGCAGCATATGACCATGAGCTTGGGGCAAAGTGCCATGTTATTGTAAAAGGGTTATTATAGTTTTGAAAGAATCTCTAGTTTTTATTTTAATTTTGTTTTGTAATTATGATTTACACCAGTTTAATTATTCATAAATAGTTTTGATTTAATTTCTATCTTTGGAAATGTATCGTTTTAGTTTGGTTTTTATTTTATTTTCAATATTAGCGTATTCAGTATTTTATCCCTAATGATACAGCAGCAAAAATTTATTCCATCTGCCCGTGGACTACACATGTGTAGGCCTACTGTTTGGTTGTGTTACATGTCAATTAGACCGGCTGCTTCTTCTCTAATTGGGTGATACTTTTGACAAAATAAACCAAGACTGCATCATGATTCGCCTACTTATACTGCACCTTAATAGTATGTACTCGTGTTGTGATGGAGTGTATACTTTTTTATGACATTGCCTACTATCTTGTCGTAAACTTTTGTCTTGAAACCACAGACCCCTTGGTCCCATAGTTACGCTCATCCTCCATACACTGACCTGTCAATCATCCTGTTACAGTTTTCATGACATGCACATTCCTAATGTAATTTATACTATCATACATTTTTTATTCCCCATTCCATTCCATTCCATTTCATTAACACAACACAATATTTCCTAGCGTCGTTAAAGATCTGTCGTGGGTCTTTAGTTCAGAGTGCCGCTGATGTTTTTGATTAGAGCAAATAAACCTTTATGAACAAGTTAAATATGTAGCCTAATGATTTACCATAAACTAAAGTAAAAATCTACGATTAGCTACTGTAATTTACTTGAATGTTAAACCAAGATGGAACGACATTGTCCTGGATCAATTTATTTATTGTTTGTATGTTTTTCAGCAGCATCACATTACTGTTGCATCATTACAACTGTCACTTGAAAGAGAACCTGACATATGCTATATTTCAGTGATACAATAAATAGTGAAAATAAATTAGAACAGGTAGTTAATTTGATTCATATTTCTGTTTTGGATTTTGGCGCTGAGACATTACCTTAAAGGGGTCATGCCATGCATTTTTTTTATATTCCTTGAGGTTCACTTATAATATTAGTAAAGTCATTTCACAAGTTCACCTCCTTGCCTGATCCGGAAGAGGTAAATATTATGATAATGGTAAATGTGTTTGGCTTGCTGTCCAAGGAGGGCTTGAACGAGAGAGATGTCCCGATCTTAGACCCCCCATTAGTTAAAAAAAATTAGTTTATTAACTAATGGATGATGACAATAGATGGAGTTGGGAAAGTGGATGGTTTTTAGAAGCGATGAGGGCTGGGAGAGAGGTGAGCTCTGCTATATATGTTTTTTCATAATTGATTAATAGGATCAGATTAGAAGGCTCCTCCCAAACCTTTGTTTATAACATATATTTGTAGAACATGATAATTTTCCACCCTCATTCTGACCCTCTCCCAGAAACGCTTAGTTTTGGTGCTGTTACTCCTTTAAAACCGAACAGTACACGGCTACTGTTCTAATTGGCTCTCTGCTCTTGACTGACCTGCTCTCTCTTCTTGCCATCTCACTGCTGCTACTGGGTGGGCTAGAGAAATGAAAAAGTAAAGAAGGTATTTATGTGTTGATGTGGAGGCGGTCAGATGCAAATGTCTACCACAGTGTGACATCACAATGTGGAGGAAGTAGAGAACAGCTCTCTTTGCAGTGAGAAGGATGTTTTGAGTTCTGAAACTGCAGAAGGTCAAGAAAAAAGTACTTTTAACACCATTCAACCATTAAACATTTGTGACATTTAAATTGTTTAAACATGTAAGAACCGATGAAGCACCAGCGGTCTCACTGCCATTATTGTAGTTCTCTTACGAGAGGTTCTCTCGTATTGCGTAAGCTAGC
This sequence comes from Xyrauchen texanus, assembly GCF_025860055.1. Lineage (NCBI taxonomy): Eukaryota > Metazoa > Chordata > Actinopteri > Cypriniformes > Catostomidae > Xyrauchen > Xyrauchen texanus. Next base: position 25,702,973 of record NC_068309.1, on the reverse strand, counting down.
TTACGCTACGGGAAAGATTCATCTTTTCTGAGATATTGAAGCCAAAAAATTATCCTTAATTTTGTATCATTTGTCAACGCAGTGCAGCAACTGCAGACCTTGAGCGGGCTAGCTAGCGAGCTCATTGGTTGCTCTGCGGCAACTGCTGCAGCCTATAGACGAACTTGGGTGAACTCGCGTCCAATGAGAGGCGTCCAGCGCTTACTGCATCAAAGCCCGCCAAAATGGGCGTGGCTAGAGTGCATATAAGCGTAGTTCGTAGGCTGGAACCCTGATTTTCATCTCTTCAGCGAAGCTCTTCGCATCTCTGAACTGGAAGCCGCGTCGCCGTTCGAGGGGCATCTAGCAAGCTTGGACAGCGCTCGAAGAAGCCGGCCGTCTCCGCCACCTTCAGCCATCCTGCGAGCTACGCCATCCGGCGAAGTATCCTTTTTTAGAGCAAGCTAGTTCTTAACGAACTTCACAAAATAGTAACGAGCGTCTTTTTTAAGATGCCTCGCACCACTTGCGCTTCATGCCGCGCCCCTCTCAGCGCCGGAGACCGCCACATCATCTGCGCTCTCTGCCTGGGACTGGGGCATGCAGAGCTCTCCCTCGCTGAAGGTGGATGCGACCTCTGCGAGGAGCTTCCGATGTCGACCCTGCAGGCTCGACTCGAAGCACTCAGAACCGAAGCCGCCACGCCGCCTTCCGTTCCGCCGCGCAGGAAAAAGCGCCGCTCCCAAAGGCTGCCAGAACCAGTGATAGAAGCGACTGCCTCGCCGGAGCCTCTCCCTCGAGCATCGTTCTCACCCTCCCCGCCCCCCGGGACGCGCAGTTGCCGCCCAGCGGCCGCACTGCTGCCATCTCGGAGGACGAGGCGGAGGATAAGGGCTGTTCCATCATGGCTTCGGACAGCGAGGAGTGGTCAGGCTCCCACGCCTCCTCCTCGGCCCAGGAATCCAGCAGGACCCGCGCCGGAGTCGAAGGGGAACTAACACGCCTCCTCACACAGGCCGTCGACCGCCTCGGGCTCAAGTGGTCACCGCCCCCTGAGCAGGCTCCCAACAGACTCGACGGCTGCTTTCTTCAGAGCCGTCGCCGCGCAACACCCGCGGCCCGGGCCGCTCCCTTCCTGCCGGAACTCCACACTCAAGGGCTACTCCTCCATCCCCCCGGTCGAGGATTCGGTAGCAGCACACCTTTGCCCGCCCTCCGCGAGATGGCGGTCTAAGCCAGTGCTCCCGTCTAAGGCCTGCAGAGCGACTTCCGCCTATGTTGGCCGCGCCTATTCCGCCGCCGGCCAAGCCGCATCTGCTCTGCACTCCATGGCCGTCTTACAGATCCTCCAAGCGGACCTTCTTCGGAGTGGGATGAAAGGCAGGCACCCAGAGGCTGTTACAGATCTAAGAAGCGCGACGGACCTCGCCCTTCGTGCCACCAAAGCTGCAGCCCAAGCTCTAGGGAAGCGCATGGCCTCGCTGACTGTGACCGAGAAACGTCTGTAGCTAACGCTAGCCGACATGGGAGAAGCAGAGCGCTCCACGTTCCTCAACGCACCGCTCTCTCCGACCGGTCTCCTCGGCTCCGCGGTGAGTGGCATTGTTGACCGCTTTTCAGAAGTCCAGCAAGCCACCCAAGCCATGAACCTCTTCCTGCCGCGTCGCGCTAGCTCCTCTGCAGGCCGCCCACGTGACCAGCCTCCTGCACGAGCCTCTTCACAGCGCCCAGCTCAACAAAGTCAGACTTCTCAGCGTCGACAGGGCGGCCGCCCTCGATCGTGCTCAGACAGCCGCCGCAGACCGCCGCCCCCCCCGCGGGCCTCGGTCTAAGGTTGCGCTGAAACCTGAGCAACCGAAGTCCTCTTAGCCTTGTTGAAAAACGACGGCTCAGTCCCGCCGCGGCCGGACCACCGTCAAAGCTTCGCCCCCTGTCAGTCCCCTTCTCTCAGGCTACTACAGTGGTGGATTCAGCAGCCAACAAGCCGGTGATACTGCCCGCTTGCCTGCACTCAAACGCCGTTTTCACGGCGACCCAAAGAAATCTTGTAAAGAGCAAACATGCCTTATGTGTAGAAAATGTGACCACAATCCAGTGTTCACCCCTACACACAAGCATTACACTTCCCGTGTTCCTATCAGAGCTCACTCATATAAAGCGGACACAGCCCGCTTGAGTGTTAGAGTCAATAAACGTGCCCACGAATCCGTGCGCGCGCCCCTCCTCTGGCCGCTCTGTCACATGACCAGCCTTATGTGTAGAAAATGTGCCCACAATCCAGTGTTCACCTCTACACACAAGCATTACACTTCCCGTGTCCCGATCAGAGCCCACTCACATAAAGCGGACACAACCCGCTCGAGTGTTAGAGTCAATAAACGCGCTCACGAATACGTGCGCGCGCCCATTCTCTGCCCGCTCTGTCACACGGCCAGCAAACACTTCTCTGTATGTAAGTCCCGTGCCCGTGACTATGCTCGCGCATCACTTAACAGATGTGACTCTTTCCCCATTCACCTCAATCGGGAAGTCACTCACAGAACAGCCTGTCCCTGCTGTCTGCGAGCAGTCATGCATAAGCACAGTAAGCACGCTCACACATTCTGTTCAGCGCGCTGTGTGTGGCAATCAGGGCAATTTGGCCATTCACCCTCTAGCGTTACGCTTCAAAGCATGGGAAGCTATCCCAGGGATATCCAAATGGGTGTTAAGCACAATAAAACAGGGCTATTTGCTACAGTTCGATCACCACCCTCCCCGCTTCAGAGCGCGGCTCGAAACTATTGTGAACACGGAAGCAGCCTGCATGCTTCGTTCAGAAATAGCAAACCTTCTGTGCAAAAGGGCCATAGAGAAAGTGCCGCCTTCGCTGAGCGAGTCGGGGTTTTACAGCCGTTATTTTCTTGTTCCCAAGAAAGACGGCGGCCTCAGACCAATATTAGATCTCAAATTAGACCGTTCAAAATGCTTACAATCAGGAAACTCCTCGCGCATACGCGCCAGGGGGACTGGTTTATCTCTCTCGATCTGAAAGATGCCTACTTTCAGATTCAGATAAATCCCCGTCACAGGCCATTCTTGAGATTCACCTTCGACGGCCAGGTTTATCAATACACCGTCCTTCCGTTCGGCCTGTCTTTAGCACCCCGTACTTTCACGAAGTGCATGGATGCGGCGCCCGCACCCCTGCGGAGTCAGGGCTTGCGAATTCTGAACTATTTGGACGACTGGCTGATTATGGCACAGTCACATACGGAGCTTCTGTCTCACAGAACAGTTCTCCTCGGCCATCTGAACAGTTTGGGTCTTGCAGTCAATTGGACCAAGAGCTCACTACAGCCCAGTCAGGCAATTTCCTTCCTTGGAATAGAACTAGACTCCGTGGCAATGACGGCTCGCTTATCTACACAGCGCGCGTGCCGTGTTCAGCGACTAGCCGCGTCCTTTCAGATGAACAGCCTCACGCCTCTGAAAAAATTTCAGAGAGTGCTAGGTTACATGGCCTCAGCCGCAGCAGTACTTCAGCTGGGTTTACTGCGCATCGCCCGCTTCAGCATTGGCTAAACACCCGCGCGTCTCGCCGGGCTTGGGCCACAGGCCGCCAGCCGATCAAGGTGACTCAGACCTGTATTTCAGCTCTGCAGCCCTGGACAGTGGCCGAATGGTATCACCGGGGAGTGACGATGGGAGCTGTATCTCGCCGAAAAGTCATCTCGACAGACGCGTCCAACACGGGTTGGGGCGCGGTCTGTGAGGGCTCTCCGGTTTTTGGCCTATGGTCAGTTCAGGAAAAGCTCCTTCACATAAATTGTCTGGAAATGATAGCGGTCGAGTACGCGCTTGTGCGCTTTCTCCCGGTCATTCAGGGTCACCACGTCCTGGTCCGTTCGGACAACAGATCTGTGGTCCATCCATCCATCCATCGTCAACCGCTTATCCTGTGTACAGGGTCGCGGGGGGCTGGAGCCTATCCCAGCTAACATTGGGCGAAAGGCGGGGGACACCCTGGACAGGTCGCCAGTCCATCGCAGACAGATCTGTGGTATCCTACCTAAACCGTCAGGGCGGTGTCAGATCCAGGAACCTCTTCCATCTGACGAAACGCATACTGAGTTGGTCCCAGTGCCACCTGCGCTCGCTGAGGGCGACGCACGTGCCAGGCCACCTGAACGACGGCCCAGACAGAATGTCCAGAGACAATATTCCTCCAGGGGAATGGTCCCTGCACGCTCAAACAGTCCAGAAGTTATGGCGCATATTCGGCAGAGCAGAGATAGACCTCTTGCGTCAGAAGAGAACTCTCACTGCCCAATATTTTTCTTAAAAAGCGAGGACGCGCTGGCTCAGGACTGGCCCAACCGCCCGCTTTACGCCTTCCCTCCCGTCTCGCAATTGCCACAGGTAATGCAGGGGATCAGGGAAACACGTCACTCGGTGCTCCTCATAGTCCCGCGTTGCGAGAATCAGACATGGTTCCCGGAGCTTACGCAGCTGTCACTGACAGCGCCGTGGCCCATCCCAGTGAGAGCAGATCTCCTCTCTCAAGCTCGCGGCACGATCTGGCATCCCCACCCAGAGCGCTGGGCGCTGCACGCGTGGGTGATCAACGACTACCCGTCGCTCTGCCAGAAGGGGTAATAAACACCATCATACACGCTAGAGCCCCTTCCACGAGAAGACTCTATGCGTCAAAATGGTCTGTGTTTTCAAAATGGTGCACCGACAGAGACCTGGACCCACGGACATGTGGGGTGTCGTCGCTGCTCGTGTTTTTACAAGAGCTGCTGGATAAGGGCAGATCCCCATCCACGCTCAAAGTGTATGTGGCGGCCGTCGCGGCGTTCACTGAACCCCTGCACGGCCAGTCACTGGGAAAAAATGAGCTGGTCATCCGCTTCCTCAAGGGAGCTAGAAGGATGTACCCCCCGCGCCCCCCATCGGTTCCTATCTGGGATCTTTCTATAGTTCTCGAAACTATGAAAGCCCCCCCTTTCGAACCGCTTCAATCCGTGGATTTGAAATACCTTTCACTCAAAACCGTTTTTCTGACTGCCCTGTCATCAGTCAAACGCGTGGGAGACCTTCACGCGCTGTCTGTCAGCGCTGCATGTCTTGAGTTCAGACCAAGTGACTCCAAAGTCATTTTAAAGTCTAGACACGGCTATGTTCCCAAGGTGATCGGTACTCCTTTCAGAGCACAGGTCATTTCCCTATCGGCGCTGCCAGCATCCGATAGCAAACGCGACGCCAATCTCCTTTGCCCAGTCAGAGCACTGAGATTGTATACTGCGCGCTCCGCCTCTTTCAGACGCTCTGAGCAGCTTTTCGTTTCGTTCAGAGGGCGCACCAAAGGTCTCGCCGCCTCGAAACAGACACTGTCTAGATGGATAGTGGACGCTATTGCTGCCGCATACGCATCAAAAGACCTGCCATGCCCGTTGGGCATTAGGGCTCACTCCACTAGAGGCATGGCCTCATCGTGGGCATGGTCCAGCGGGATTTCCATTCACGACATATGTGTGGCAGCTGGCTGGGCTTCCCCCTCCACCTTTGTCAGATTTTACAATCTGGAAGTGCCCGCCCTGCTGGCAAAACTACTAGCGGTTTAATACGCTACAGCTCCCCTGGTGAGCTGCACTGATGGGACTCATTCCACACAGACCGGCACCGCCGCTCTGTCGTTCCCTTCCCACTATGTGCTTATGTATTACACACACACTGGCCCGCACTCTTGCCGGCCAAATATTATTTCCCCACTCACAAGGGCTCCCCCGGGTCCCCCCACCCCCGGGGCTCATGCAGTGGATGCTTGGCGCGCACGGCGTTGACAATGGGTTCTCGTAGCGTAAGCTAGCTTACACAATACGAGAGAACCTCTCGTAAGAGAACGAATCGGTTACCTAACGTAACCTCGGTTCTCTCTAGATGAGGGAACGAGTATTGCGTAGCCGGCCGTGCTCGCGCCACGGGTGACTTTCGTTTCATTCAATGAAAACCAGGGTTCCAGCCTACGAACTACGCTTATATGCACTCTAGCCACGCCCATTTTGGCGGGCTTTGATGCTTTGAGCACGCGGACACCTCTCATTGGACGCGAGTTCGCCCAAGTTCGTCTATAGGCTGCAGCAGTTGCCGCAGAGCAACCAATGAGCTCGCTAGCTAGCCCGCTCAAGGTCTGCAGTTGCTGCACTGCGTTGACAAATGATACAAAATTAAGGATAATTTTTTGGCTTCAATATCTCAGAAAAGATGAATCTTTCCCGTAGCGTAAGCTAGCTTACGCAATACTCGTTCCCTCTTCTAGAGAGAACCGAGGTTACGTTGGGTAACCGATTCGTTTTTGCACATTCACAAATGTACTTCTGAAGCAAACCTTATGTTGAGCAAGAGGTTGTGGGCAATATTAGCTGAAAAGTCATGCAGTAACATCGGAAACAGTAGACCATCCATGCAATTTTTGCACACTCTTTTACTTTCGTTTGAGACACACTAATTTTCATCTCACACACTAATTAGGGCGGATAGTATGACAACTGAGACGCATGGCTGTAGAGCCCAATAGTCCCTGCCCACTTTTTCAACCATCTTGGTTCCGGAAGTATTTTTCCCATTCATATTTTTTATATAGATTTCATAAATTCCTTCATAAAAGAGTTCAAAGCCATGAACCAAACCAACTAGCTCTGAAGTGAATCACAACATTACAAACTTTGATTTGAGTCTAAAAAAAAAGGCAAATGTACTATGCTGTATATGTTTAAACATGTAAAAACTATGGAAAAGTAGAAAACTATGAATTTAAAGTATATAAATAGCATATTTAAAGTTTATTGCAAAATATTGAGATATACACAGACATACAGTATAAGTAATTTGAGAGTTTAGGGAGACTCGATTGCTTCATTCGCAGTGCGTTATGGAATTGGATGGCCGCTGCAGAGCTCGCTAGCTGTTGTTTTGCTGCGCTGCATTCAACTCGAAAGTCGGAATATCCAACTTCCTTCTAGTAAAAGTGCAGTGGAGTGCGCGTTTGTGATGTCAAGCAAAAATAGCAGCACCCAGGCAGAAGTACAAATTTATGATAATCATTCATTTTCTTTTCTTTTCTTTTGTTAATATCCCCCCTCTCTCTTTCTTTCTCTATCTTTCTCTCTCTAAAATCCCTGATTATCTGTTTGTTTTCTCTATTCAGACAAACTGTATATTGCTTGTTTTTTTTGTAATGTGTGTGATGATAATAGTAATAAAACAAAAATGAATCAAAGTTCCTACATTACAACATTATAAATTTGTTTGGCAAATGTTTCCAAAAGCAGGTATGTAAAATAAGATAAATGGTACTCTCTTTTGATCGTTGAACAGCTGTAGAACAAATGCTTTGATTACACAGCATTGTTTCTCCTCCACAAATCTATTGCTAGGGGACTACTCTGTTGATCTTGAACACCTGGTAAGCTAACTGGAATGTTGCAGTTTTGTTCCCTTATACGTCATCTTTTGAGCATCGGCCAATGGAAGGCCTTTATGGTCAGAGATCGGAGATATCAAATAGAATGCAGCATTTGTTTACCACAATTCTCTGTGGATCTTTTTTCCTCAGAATCATGGGTGGTGTAGTTCTATAACAGGAATTCCTCTATTTACACAACATTTTTTGTATTATTATTAAGTTGAAATAACACAGAATGATGACTTCAACAGAAGCATATACCATTGTTTAGCAACCTCTGAGCTAATGGTAGGTCTGTCTTTGAAGATTTATACTTTATCGTCAAAAATCAATTTCCTTATTAAAAAAAAAAATATTCTTTGGAAGAAAATAGATTTTTACTATATAGACGAATAGGTTGTACTGTATAGACTAAGGTCAGACTTGGGATATTGATTGAAAATATAAAACCTGTCATCGTCAACAGTCAGATTTATTTTCTCTAATTTTGTTTTTCGTGTATATTCATAATATTTTTGTGCACATTTCAGTTTAGTTTTTGTTCTGCTGCAAACTCCTGTTTTCGGGTTTATTTTAATTAACTGAGTTTTTAATTCATTTAACTTTATGAATGGGTCAGAACTGAGATACGTGGATCAAGTGAGCACATTTCTCCAGGGCTGAGTCACTTACCAGTCTGTTCTTAGTTCCATACTCCCTTCCCCTCCCTCTCTCTCTCTCTCTCTCTCTCTCTCTCTCTCTCTCTCTCTCTCTCTCTCTCTCTCTCTCTCTCTCTCTTTGTCTCTCTCAGCATCCGCTGTGTAAGATGTGTGAGGATGTGTGCACCAGAGTGACTAGATGAAGTCATAAACATCTCTAAAAAGGATTCACATGTCACTTTGAGTTTGAGCGGTTGAGTTCAGCCGGGAGATATGGGGCGGCTCGACATGTGTCACAGTCCCTTTGCGTTTTCATTTTTCTTCTCAGGATGGTTGTTTTGGAGGGCTACATGAAGTGCTTAACTTCAAATCCATATGACAGAATCCTCTCTGGTAATTGAATAGATTTTCAGTAATACTTTGGGATTGTTACATCCTGTGTCTTTGACAAAATACTTCATACTTTCAAAAGGAATTTAATTTTAAATATGAATATATTCAGTTTAAATATTTTGTTTGAAGACAGCAACCCATGATCACCCAAAAATTTAAATTCTGTAGTTATTAACTGTCACTTCAAACCCATATGTTGTTTTTATTATTTTGGAACCTAATGTGAAAAACAGTGACATTTTAAGTCATTATTCACTGATAAACTTCCCATCAGCAAAAGTGCTCTGCTTGCTTGCACTAAGTTTGATGTCATTGACACCAAATGCCAATTGTTCTCACATGTGTCATCTTAGCACACCAGTTCCAATATGCAGAATAAAAAACTTGATTTGACTGCTACAGCTGATGGAAGAAAATAAAATTTCGGTCTATTCCTCACACAAACCTACTTTTATGTTACTTTTTATGATAGATTTATTGTAGCAGATGGTCACTATAAACTGTCGTTGAATTAAAAAAAGAGCTGCAAGAAGTTTCTTGGAAAAAAATAGCAGCTTATAGGTTTTGAACAACATGAGTGTGAATAAATAGTGACATAGTTTCCATTTTTGTGGGAACTATTCCTTTAAATCTATATTAATCAAATGTCAGATGTGTGTGTCTGGTTAGCAGAAAACAATATGCTTCACAATTCACATTGCCCTGTGGTAGAACAGATGTGCCAAATACAAAAAAATAACAGGACAACATGCAAGTAGGTCTTTAGCGACATCATTATAGTGCGTGTGTGCATAGAAGAATGTTGAGAAGCTGCGGCTCTCAGTGAATTCTAGCAGAGGCATGCTGGACTCATGTAGTCAGTGTCTACGTGGCAAGTCTGATGAGAGTTTAAGCTCTACTTGGCAAACGTGGGACATGCAAACTTCAGAATTACTGTAAAAGTGGTGGGAGTTGAGACACAGAAAGAACAGTGAGAAGTTTTTTCCTTACAAATGGACTGCAAAATTGAGTTTCATAATCAGCCTGCTGGAGAAAAAACAAACAAAAAACTCCTCTGCTCTGTTTACACAATTGTATCATAGTTTAGATGGTTCAGTTTCATTATATATATATTTTTGTGAATTGCCATGTGTGGAGCAAATTTGACCATAATTTACCCTGCCGAAAAGACCAGCCTAGTGTAGAAGGAATTTCTATGCTGACAGGCTGGTTAGTGCTGGTTTGGTGCTGGTCTAGTTGGTGGACCAGCATAGTCATGCTGTTGTATGCTCTAATACTGTAATGAAGCTCTAATTGTGAGGACAGTGGTGAACATGTGATTTATCAGATTGATGTCTGATACAGGCGTATGAAAATATTTAGGTACCCCTGAAAATTTCCATGATTTTCATTTATAAATAATTGGGTGTTTGGATCAGCAATTTCATTTTGATCTATCAAATAACTGAAGGACACAGTAATATTTCAGTAGTGAAATGAGGTTTATTGGATGAACAGAAAATGTGCAATATGCATCAAAACAAAATTAGACAGGTGCATAAATTTGGGCACCCTTGCCATTTTGTTGATTTGAATACCTGTAACTACCTAGCACTGATTAATTGGAACACACAATTGGTTTGGTGAGCTCATTAAGTCTTGAACTTCATAGACAGGTGCATCCAATCATGAGAAAAGGTATTTAAGGTGGCCAATTGCAAGTTGTTGTTCTCTTTCACTCTCCTCTGAAGAGTGGCAACATGGGGGCCTCAAAACAACTCTCAAATGACCTGAAAACAAAGATTGTTCAACATTATGGTTTAGGGGAAGGCTACAAAAAGCTATCGCAGAGATTTAAGCTGTCAGTGTGCACTGTGAGGAACATAGTGAGGAAATGGAAGACCACAGGCACAGTTCTTGTTAAGGCCAGAAGTGGCAGGCCAAGTAAATCACCAAGTAAATATCGGAGAGGCAAAGGCGAAGGATGGACCACCTCCAAAGACCTACAACATCATCTTGCTGCAGATGGTGTCACTGTGCATCGTTCAACAATTCAGCGCACTTTGCACAAGGAGAAGCTGTACGGGAGAGTGATGCGGAAGAAGACTTTACTGCACACACGCCACAAACAGAGTCACTTGAGGTATGCAAACGCACATTAGTCATAACTAGGGGTGTTACGCATGGCGGCAAAAGAACACAGCGTTCCAAGACAAACACTTGCTACCCACAGTAAAATTTGGTGGAGGTTCCATCATGCTGTGGGGCTGTGTGGCCAGTGCCAGTACTGGGAATCTTGTTAAAGTTGAGGGTCGCATGGATTCCACTCAATATCAGCAGATACTTGAGAATAATGTAGAGGAATCAGTCACAAAGTTGAAGTTACGCCGGGGCTGGGTATTTCAACAAGACAACAACCCAAAACACTGCTCAAAATCTACTCTGGCATTTATGCAGATGAACAAGTACAATGTTCTGGAATGGCCATCCCATTCCCCAGACCTGAATATCATTGAAAATCTGTGGGGTGATTTGAAGCGGGCTGTCCATGCTCGGCAACCATCAAACCTAACTGAACTGGAGATGTTTTGCAAGGAGGAATGGTCCAAAATACCTTCATCTAGAATCCAGACACTCATTACAGTCTATAGGAAGCGTCTAGAGGCTGTTAGTTCTGCTAAAGGAGCCTCAACAAAATATTGATGTGATATTTCTGTTGGGGTGCCCAAATTTATGCATCTGTCTAATTTTGTTTTGATGCATATTGCACATTTTTTGTTCATCCAATAAACACTACTGAAATATTACTGTGTCCTTCAGTTATTTGATAGATCAAAATGAAATTGCTGATCCGAACACCCAATTATTTATAAATGAAAATCACTGGAAATTGTCAGGGGTGCCTAAACTTTTGCATACGCCTGTATTTATATGACCTCAAAAGAGCACCTAAGCTATAGCAGCACTCATTCTAAAGACCTCTGATTCACAACTGAAAGATCACTTACAGAATCAGAAAAGGACTTCCTGTTACTGTAACCTGAGAAAAAGGGCTATCCTTTACAACCCTGATTTATCAATAGTTTCTGCTTTGTCTTCTAACATGGCTTCTGGCATTTTTGTCCATTAAGCTAAGAGGATAATACACATAAATTCAGAGGGTTCTTCTTCTGTGGACGATTTGTCATTTTAAATCCATTATTATATGCTAATTATTACCCAAAAAGTTCACCCAAAAAGGCAAGTTGAATGAAATGTGCAATACCCGTATGGCTTACTTCCTTACGTGGAACACAAAAGATGTTAGGCTTTACGTTAGCCTCTGTCACCATTCACTTTCATTGCATCTTCTTGCAATGCAATGAAAGTGCTTGTTTTTCAAATGTTTTCTATATAAACAAGCACTAGATGGAAGTTATTGACTGTTGCGCCAAGTTCCACTGTTTTTTTTTCAGCATCTCGTGCAAGAAGAACTTGACATTTGAAAAACACGTCTCGAAACACCTACGTTCTGTTCCATTAGTTGCAATGCATCAAGCTTTTTTAGCGCCAGAACGCATTTGGTCTGAACTAGCGCTGACAATCAATTACATTTTTTTAGCATATTAATTACATGACATGCCGATTAATTAATTGGAGAAAAAAAAAAAGCAATTAATCACGTACATAATTATTTGCTGAGAAAGCCCCCAAATAAAGATTACTCTTAAAAATAATGCATAATAATTCAAATATTTTATTAATAAAATATATAGGGCATAAAAGAAATATATTTAAATTCAGTTTGAAATAAATTGCATTATTGTGGCAGATGAATAAAGCATTGATTAGATAACCCAAAAAGTGGCTTAAGAACTCAATATATTGTTTGTTTTATTCTTATATCATTGAACAAACCTACATTTGACAGCAGTCTGTTTTGTATTTTGTTAGTCAATGTGTCCATTTCTCACAGCATGCATTTTTGCATTCTGTCTGCACTATTTTTAGGGCACCTACACACTAGATTTAACGCTGCATCAGAGAACGCTGCAAATGCATTGATTTCAAAGGGAATGGTGCAGCGGAAGGATGGGCAGGGAAAACGCTATAGGATAGTGAAGCTCTGTCATATGATCAAAAGTTGAGAACATTTCAACTTTTACTGCAATGCACTCTAGTGTAGGCGTCCATTGACCAATGAGAATCTCAGAGAGACGGGACTAGCTGCACTGTGAAATTGAAAAACAAGCTCAAACATGTGGTGTATTCATTCCCTGTCCTATATTATCTTTCTCTGTCAGGCTAAAAAGATTGGAGAGAGAGCCTTGAGAAGAGATTCAATGTTTACTGGTACATTGTCAAATAGATATATTTTAAATAGCCATCTCTATCCATTACCACCTCTGTTGAGCACACCTTCCAAACAGACCTTTCACAGTCCCATGCGTCCAACGCTCCGGCTGAGCTTTCCCTAGTGTGTAAGCACCCTTAATTGTCACTTATGTACATGCTCAGATGGACGCGTTTTGAGCATCTCACTGGTATTCAGCATCATAAACCCTTCTTTTTTTGGATGCTGTGTCAAGTCAAGTTAAAAGTAGTGGAAAATTTGAAAATCACATCTCAAGATTCCTGTATTCTGATGTGTTTCGCCCACCTGTTGTGCTTCCTCAGTGAGAAGTTCTCATTCTGTGTCTGCGCTGCATGAAAATTCATACATAATTTATGAGTTGGCACTCGTGCGACTTCATCAAGTGCAAATTCATGGATGTCTAATGCGGAAGTGCGAGTTATGTGCATTAGGCGTTAAGGACATACTTATTTATATTATGCCCTTATCCAAACCCCTCAGCTAAACCTTTCCGACCAGTAGAGTGTGTAAACATGAGAGGGAGCTGTTGTGTGTGACAGAAGCAAGTAATTTTCACGTAGTAGATGGAAACGACATAGAGCGAAGACATTGGCTGTAGTGAAAGTCATAGGAATTCAAACGAGTGCAGTTGTACCATATCATATGAATTAGCCATATTTAGAAAAATTGTACGAAGCATGATGAGCTCGTATGGTATGAAAATCTGTTATTTATTACAGAATTTACGTTCGCATCAGTAGACATGAATAACTGCATTCATTTTTGTTAACGCAAAATTTTTACATACAAAAATCCAACAAAATTGTTGTGTTAAATCAACAGCCCTTGTCTGAATGACCCCTAAACATTCCTTTCCAGGGAAGATAGAAGGTATTTTGGAACAAGATGAGAGTGAGTAAATAATGACAGAATTTGTGATTGTACATGAGATGGCTGGTGGAGTTAAGGGTGCCCAATTGTCTGTGCCGCCCTAGGCTGCAGCCCTTGTCAAAATCCGCCACTGGCGGCCACTATGAGGCAGCCCAGATACTGAAATAATAAAACAGCTTTTAATAGGCTACTGACTGGAGTCTTCATCTCATGTGAGTGGACATAATTTTAAACATATTTTTCAAAGGTATTTTTCTTCTTGTTAGGTGTAAAACTTTTTGAATTAGGAAAGAATTACTGTGCACCTTTCAACATAACTGAAAGTGAAATGTCTCATAATCCTTAATACAATTGGAGATGACCTTCCATTCTCTATACCTTCCTCACCCTTACATTACAGCCCACACATCACACCGCAGCATCCCAAATGTGCTATAATGCCTCCAGCTAGCTATCAGAGATCATATAAGTTTATGCGTGTAGCTATGTGTGTGTGTGTGTGTGTGTGTGTGTGTATGGTTATAGAATATGTGTGGACTGCATATGTTTTTCATTTAATGTTTTCCCATCCCACTATTCCACTGACTAATAGCCTCCAGTGCTGCAAATATCTCCATTTGTGCTGGGCCACCTTTACAGCAGAGCTACTTTTAAAGTAGCAGCAGAATACATTTGTCAGTTTTGTTTTAGAATGAATTACGGATCTGTGCACACTTCAGTTATTAGTCAGAGCTACAACTGCCTTCTTGATTCTTTGATAGTCATGTAATTTCACTCTGTAACCCGACCCTGTAAACTGTTGTGTGAACATGATAATTCAAGAGTCACACCTTTTAGTTAATACAGTTGTCAATCCCAAACACCGACTGTGTAAACATTAGATAAAGTAGGAGACTACTGCCATTCGTCTGGAATGGAGAATGATCTTTCTATGCCTTGGAGCAAGTGCTCAAATTCTGGCCTGTAAGACGAGCTAACAGAACAATGCTGGAATAACTCATGGTGCTTAGGTGAATAAGACAGTAACTGAGATATTACAGGGTTTCACTGACTCTTTGTTTTAAGATTGATGGGCAAAGGGACTGTGTGTTGTGTGGCGGTGCTGTTAAGATGGTGGTTAAGAGATGTGAAAATGAGGTCAAGAGGATTGCGGGCTGACATCTTCAATGGAGAGGCCTCAGATTCATGATTTCGTCCTCCCCTGTGACCAGAGGAATGTGTGTATGTCTACATTTGATTGTGAGCTAGGGATTGTATGATAAATGCTGTGGCCTGGAGGTAGCTCAACTGGTGGATGATGGCTCTAGCAACACCAGGTTCACAGGTTCAATTATCAGGGAATGTAAGGAGTGATAAATGTATTTGAATGTACTGCATATGTGAAGATATTTAGAATAATATTTCAGCTCTGTAGGCCCATACAATGCAAGTGAATGGTGGCCAGAACTTTAAAGGTCCAAAAAACATATAAAAAAATCACTTTGTGAAGATATTGATTTAACCACTGGAGTCCTATGGGTTACTTTTATGATGACTTTATATGCTTTCTAGACCTTCAAAAGTATTGACGTTGACTACCACCCCTGGATTCGTGAGTTTGAATCCAGGACGTGCTGAGTGTCTCCATCCAGGTCTCCTAAGCAACCAAATTGGCCCGGTTGCAAGGGAGGGTAGAGTCGCATGGGGTAAACTCCTCATGAAGTGGTTCTCGCTCTCAATGGAGCGCGTGGTAAGTTGTGCGTGGATCGCAGAGAGGAGCATAAGCCTCCCGTGCTGTGAGTCTCTGCGATGTCATGCACAATGAGCCATGTGATAAGATGTGCGGATTGACTGTCTCAGAAGCGGAGGCAACTGAGACTTGTCCTCCGCCACCTGGATTGAGGTGAGTAATTGCGCCACCACGAGGACCTACTAAGTAGTGGGAATTGGGCATTCCAAATTGGTAGAAAAAGGGGATAAAATAAAAATAAAAGCCGCTTTCCACAATAGGGCCAAATGGTTCTGAACATGGTACGTAACTTACAGTAGCATTTGAACTTGAGGATGGTTTGGCAATGCACACTTATAAACCATTCTTAGCCTGGAATTCTCGGCATGGTATGCTACCACTCTCAACCATGCTGGCGGAATTGCTTTAGTACGTGTCGACTCGTTTAGTGTATCGTCATGGTTTTATTATGATGGTTTTTAAGGAATAGTTCACCCAAAAACAAAAATTCTCTCATTATTCACTAACCCTGATGCCATCCCAGACAAATTAAGATTTTTAGAAGAAGATAGAGTTCTGTCAGGTCCTTATAATGAAAATTTATAATGAATGTGCACGGTGCCAGCACTTTGATGGTCTAAAAGTCATATTTAAGCAGCATAAAAGTAAGCCATGCTACTCCAGTCAATCAATGAATGTCTTCTGAAGCGAATCAATAGATTTATGTAAGAAACAAGTAGATAACTAAAATGTTTTTAACTTTAAATCGGCGCTTCCGTCCAGGGCTCTGATGCGGTTTAAAATGGCCGAACTCTCGCATTATGTTTGTTCTTCTGTTGTAAATAAGCGTTGCTTCCGAATTCTTGCATGAACACGCTTTCGTCATGCTTGGAATCAGCTGCTGGCATGTAGCACTTTTTAAAAGTTAATAATAGTTTAATTATCAATTAATTTTTTACACAAACGTTTCAATTTGCTTCAGAAGACATTCATTGACCGACTGGAGTGTGGATTACGCTTCCTAAATATGACTTTTGGAGCATCAAAGTGCTGGCATCCATGTACTTCTAAAAATCTTAATTTGTGTTCTGCTGAAGACAGTCATACTCATCTGGGATGGCATTAGAGTAAGTTAAAAATGATAGAATTTTCCTTTTTGGGTGAACTATTCCTTTAATTGGCATTGTAGCCTACATTTATTTTTCTAAAAGCCTTTTCCATCAGGGAAGTAGATTACTAGCTCTTTAAATTCAAAATACAACAATATATTCTCATATACTATTTTAATATAGTGGTGGCGTAGTGGCTAAAGCACAGGGCTGTTAATCAGAAGGTCACAGGTTCTAACCCCATGGCCACCACCATTGTGTCCTTGAGCAAGGCACTTATCTCCAGGTTGCTCCGGGGGGATTGTCCCTGTAATAAGTGCACTGTAAGTTGCTTTGGATAAAAGCGTCTGCCAAATGCATAAATGTAAATGTTAATAAAATACTTATAATATTTTGTCAATAAATATCCTTTGTCTGGGAACTTTTATATTTCTGCATGTTCGTATCCGGTGGGCAAACACATGCCCTCAGCAAAAAATGGTAAACCTCTCACCTTTTTCTCTTTCCTTTTTGTGACATAGTCTGTGTCTTTGCTGCTTTTTAGCAGAGTAAAACTAGAGAAAAAAGTATTCCTAAAAAATGGAATATGCGATCATTCTCCATAGCGCACTCGCTCCAATGTTTACATTTCACACCGTTGCCAACAGATGGATCTGTTGCATACATTCTCCTAATTTCACTGCACCACAGTGGAAAAAGAAACTGTATCCATGCCAGCTGGCCCAGATCGGGACAGAACTGTACGGTTTTGCGATGAGAACTGTTCTGCCCGATGGTGGCCACTGTACACTTTCATTGTATAGACCGGCAGAACTGTGATGTTTTTCAAATTGTTTGAGTTCAGCACAATAAAGAAAGTCATACACATCTGGGATGGCATGAGTGTGAGTAAATGATGAGAGAATTTTCATTTTTGAACGAACTATCCCTTTAAAATGAATAGGAGAAATTAGAACAACCAATATCGGGGCGTAGAAAAGGAAGTCCCACCTCACAAGTAAAAGAGCCAATCGCCTTTCAGATACAGACATTGCCTGCCAGTTAATTTGAGAAATACCATGTGCATTTGCAGGACCAGCCTAAAAAAGAAGAGTGTGTTTATCGTAATCTGAGATAAAGAAGCACAATTTATGATACCACTGTTTACAGATTTTACTGCTGATTTTATCAATTTTATTTGATTGTAATCTTGACCAATTGCTTTGGAGAATTCAGTCTTTCCACATTCAAGTAGATAGGAGCTGTACTTTTACGCCACTTTTATCCATCGAAAATTGCTGCCCGGAAGCTTTCCCAAGATGGCTGCCTAGTGGAATGACTTACCTACAAAAGGACTTTCATTCTTTTATGTTAAACGGCATTTTAAAAACGCTGCGCTCCTACACAAGTTGCTGAAAAAACAGTGCAGGTGAACCCTCTTATGAAAGAAACAAGATATAACATTCATTAACAACCCAAAACTTATGCAACAGTCATAATCATGGGTTTATTTATCCACGTACAACAAGTTGAGGTACAGCAGTTGCATTAATGTGACATTGTGCCCAACTTTGTAGAAGTATGTGCAGTTTGGAGCGTAAGGAAATTTGCTTACAGCTTCTCTTTGTTTTCATGTCAAATCCATTAACTCACTGTGGTTTCATTTACTTTAGCTTTCCATTGTTTTTCCACACTTATCACATCTTTATTTTCAAGACTTCTCAGTGCATATTTTTCCAGGGGTTGCCATAAAAGTTAAATCTGGGAGCACTGAGAAAATGGCAAGCTAAAAAAAAGATTTCCGCATGGAAATGTGTTTTGCCTCGCAGTGTGTTTTGCAATAACCATTTAGAATTTGGTTCAAGATTAACTTTACGATTAAGAATTTGAAAAGGGAAAACAAGGGGGTTCTGTGGCATATTTATATGAAAAACAAGTCGAAAGACTCTTCTAAAGTGTATCCAAATTTCCACTGCCATATTCAAAGAGGATTTCTCCAGTTGTTAGCAGATCTGAATGACTTTGATTTCATTTTCAAAGCAAAGATTCTACTTGAAAGATTTAGTTTTCATTTTATACTTGCAGTTATTCGTGATGTGCCCATTTCCTGAATACGAATACCCCTTTTGAGCCTTAAATGTCAGAACTGACAACCCCAGCGCTCATTGATTTCTAGGAATTATGATAATTGGCAACGGTTACTGACTGCCCAGCCTACAATTTAAGCAGCAGTGTCATAGGTCAAGGCATAACTAGAAGCAGACTTGATCTCTCTGCTTGGCAACCAAAAACACAGGAACTGCTTATATGTAGCTTTCTATTTTCAGTCAATAGCTAAATAACTCTTTGGCACATTGAATGCTGTTAACCTTGAAATATGATGACTGTGGTATACAAATGGGAGTGAGCTGACATTGTAATACTCAACTGACTGTAGCAATGAGAGTATAGTGAAGTGATGCTGACTGATTGTTTTGTTTTATTGTCACTTTAGGTAAACCTTAATACCAAACTTGACTAATCTTAGTTCTCAATGTGTATACCATTGTATTGCCACGTACAACTACTAAAAGTCATTACCCTTACATAATTGAATTTAAGAAAGTTTTTAAAAGCAATTACATTTCTTAGTTTTATTCAGCCAACATGATTTAGTTGAATTAGGTCAACTAAATTACCCATGTAGTAATTTTAACTTAACTTTATTAGGTTCACCAAACTAAATGTATTAATGTTTAATTTCATTCATTTTCTTATGTTGCTCCAACTTAATTTGTTTTATTAATCTATTTAAATAATTAATATTTAGTACTCTATATGCCATGTGAGCAGGTGTAATGACAGTGAAACTGTTGCACTGTCAATTTAATAGCAACTGCTTTTAGAGATAAGCAACACTCAAATTAAGTATCACCTAAAAGTGAAAGTCCATCCTAAATCGGAGCACAAATCGCCAATCTTCACTACAATGGTAACCCAGCATAACAGACACTCTTTTTTAAGTACCAGTATAACAGAACATTAAACATGAACAAATCTCTTACTATTCTCATCTTGCTCAAAAATGCATAAAATAATACTTAATTTCAACATTTGTTCACCTCATCCAGTCCCAAGCAAAGCAAACTGGAAATGGAAATCCCCTGCCCAGTTTATTCAATGCTACTAAGAGTTTGCATGTAGTTCCAACTCAAATGGAGTGAAATCAAGTTGTGTAAAAATGTTCTAGAATTGTGTTGCTTTGTTCATTAAGGTGAAATCCCAACATCTGAAAATACAGTATGTAGTTTCTCAATATATAGTAACGGTATGTATAAAGCAGTATGTCAAATGTATAGGATTTTCACACTTGCATGCTTAGACTAGATTTAGACTAGGGTCTACATCTTTGCTCACTGGTCTCACTAGCTGCTTCTTCGGATGACACTTAACCCTGGAATTAATTGTGTGGTCAATCCTAATGCTACTTTGAAAATAATTTTTATTCAAAGACAATGTTTAACCTTTTGCCATGACCTTTTGTCTTGATGTCCTGGTAATTGGCTTTTGTCCTTATCACTACAAAACTAAAGTCACCCTAACATGCTACTGTAGCTTTTGGTGTCTATTGTATAATTTCACTTTAAAAAGAAAACTATGAATATCTTTGGTTTTGCTGTTTAGTTAGATCCTTGCCATTTTTGGGGATTTCCGCCTGGATTTGGCCTACCCAAATTAAAAAGCTTCCCATTCCCACATACTTTGGCCTAAATACACAGTTTTGGTGTCATTTTACAGGAAACCCTTTAAAGTTGCATAAAACACTGCTAAAAATAAAAAAAAAATTAAATATATGTTGTCTGAACAGTAATAACCCTCCTAAAAAAGAGAGCTTTTTGATTTTTTTATATAAATTCATTTTTGAAAGTGTATAACTCAAGCCCTGTAAACCCTAGCAGCAAGCAGACAGTTTTGGCTGTTTCCACTAGATGTCAGCAAATACCTGAAAAAGGAATTTTGTCTGTATCATGTTTTATTTAATATCTATTTCAATTTATTTGAAGGGAGGAATATTACCTTTTTTGGTGTACTTTCCACCTACCCAAATCTAAAGTCTCCCCATACCCATATACAGTGCTATAAATGCAAAATCCCAGTGTAATTTTACAGAAAACCCTTTGTCATTACATAAAACACTGTTGAAAGTGGTAAATATGCGCTCTGGTGTCTGGTGAGGCAGCGTCTGTGTGTTTTGGGCACGTAACCTACCCAGTGATCACTTCACAGTCTGGATGCAATATCACAGCCCCTGATTGGTCTATTTGATCTTGAGAGACATTGCCGGAAGCGGAGGGTCTAAGCTTTACGGCAATATATGCTTTATCCGGATCGGATGTTTACATATTTTCCTGGATTGTTGAATATCATATAACATTACTTTGTGGTGTTTCTGCACTCGAGGGATTACTTGGGCACACAACCACAGAAAACACTGAAAAATGGCTCATTTTGGAGAGAATAACCTAAGGTAAAGGATTATGTAGCATTTGTGGCTAACTGTGCTGTCTAGTCGCGAGTAGCACGGCAAATATTCAATAATTTCACTTGTATGTTTACAAATGTTGATTGTATACTTCATGATTCATTCGAAGTGTATTAGATATGTGATTATACCTCAATAAAAAGACTTATTGGAACTTCTTACTGGCAATGAGAGCTTTCATTTGATACATGGTTTGTACATGTGCGTCATATTTGAGCGATATGAGACATATATGTATTCAAAAACGCATCATAATTATGACACGACTTTTGATGGGTGGAACTATGTAATTTATTGTAAATAAGTTACTTAGTGTAAAACAAATGCCAAAGTGATGCATATCTCAAGAAAGTAGACATTCTAAGCTTTCAAATGGTACCAGATATTAGGGCTGTCAACGAATATTCTAAATTCGAATATATATTCGAATAGTTTTAAAAAACAGAAATTCGAAGGTGAAAATTAATATTCGAATGTGGAAAAAAGCAGCCCTTGGTAGCAGATGTCGCGGCTGTCTGCTTTAGCAGTGGGCGTGCTGCCTGAGGGTCTTTGTTGTCACATTTCTCGAATTGTGTGCCTCATTTTATTTAACGTTAAACAGAAACATGACTAAAATGTAAGGCTACTGTACTGACTGAATAGATGTTGCATGAATAAGGTAGGTTAGATACAGCAGTTTCATGCACTGCAGGCTTCCACTGGTTTGATTATTTACCGTTTCATGTCAAGGAAAAGTTCCATGTTTACCACAGCACAGCTGGCTCGGAGCGTTCAATGTCGGTTCTATATACTGTAAAACTTCAATTAATGTTAATAATTTGTTTTAATCACTGAATGAAGCCTGCTATATTTGGGACAAGAGTCGCGACCTTATATTGCTTGCACAAAACTCTTGATCAGCACTCAACATTTGTTTATTGTTGTTGTTCTTTTAAACCGTTATGCTAGAGAGCGTGAGGGCGAGAGAGAGAGAAAAGTGCCTGCGGCGTCGCGGCAGAGTGAGGTCTTGGCCATTAGTTGATTTACTTGTTTTTGTGTAGGTAATACGTTGTCAAATATGTTTAAACTTAAATAAACTACCTATACAAATAGTTATGTCTCTTTGTATTAATTTGTCCTGTTATTGGCGTAATGGCGTCATTGACCAAATCGCTAACCAGATATTCGAATAGTTGAATATATGTGTTTTTTTAGAGGGAATATTCGAATGTCATTTTTGAGCAATTTTGACAGCCCTACCAGATATGAGCTCATAACTCCTCCGCATACATTTAAAATTGGAAGTACATTATTACTGACGTAATTTTAAATCCCGGATCCGGGATCGTGGATTTTAACTGGTTAATCCAACTGTACTGTGCTATTAAATATGCAATATGATGATTACATTTTTTTTTTTAAATAGATTGCACAAGCAAAACCTGCTCATTTCTATTTTAATTTGTCATGTTTAACAAGCTAATAAACATTGTCAGATGACTGCATGTCTTGATTGAAATTTATGCTATTATTGGTCTTTCATACATGTGAATGGAGGGCTGCCAATTTCATCTTTCCGTGGATACATTTACATCATTTTCTCTGAAGTAACAGTAGGTTTGTTAATGTAATGCCAGCAAACCTTCCTAATTCTTTTTGTTCATTTGTTTGACAGCCCATTTAATTAATATATAAAGGAGATCTGGGCTAGTTGTCACGTTGAGAAGTTACGTCCAGTTACACAAATGTGTGTTTTCTTTAGCAGTGGTTTTGCATGTGGAGTTCAAACTCCTTTTTTGATTAATTAATCCTCCAAACTAGAGTTCTACTATTATCATATTTTTCTAATAGCTGTTTGGAAAAATAGTGAATACAATAAAACCACATTAGCAGACGTTAAATGATGAAAATTCTCTCATCATTTACTCACCCTCATGCCATTGCAGACATGTATGACTTTCTTTATTCTGCTAAACACAAATGCATAAAAAGGCAGTATAAACGTAATCTATGAGTCTCCAGGGGTTAAATCCATATCTTCAGAAGTGATATGATAGGTGTGGGTGGGAAACAGATCAATATTTAAGTATTTTCTTACTATAAATTCTCCTCCCTGCCCAGTAGGTTGCAATATGCACAAAGAATGTGAATTGCCTAAACAAAAGAAGAAAGTGAAAGAGAAAGTGGGGATTGATCATCAAAAGGACTTAAATATTTATCTGTTTCTCAACAACAATTATCATATCACTTCTGAAGACATGGATATAACCACTGGAGTCTAATGCTGTCTTTATGTGTTTTTTTTGGACCGTAAAAATGTTGGTACCCATTCACTTGCATTGTATGGACCTACAGAGCTGAAATATTCTTCTTAAAATCTTAATTTGTGTTCAGCAGAAGAAAGAAAGTCATACACATCTGTGATGGCATGAGGGTGATTAAATAAGGATGATGATAATGAGAATTAAAATTTTTGTGTGAATTATCCCTTTAAGGCGAGGGTCAGCTGTATAATGAAGATTGATTTTTATAGAAAAGTTAAACTGTGTTCTCAGGATGAGACTGTCAAAAATTTTCACATTTTTATTGAGGCAATTTGTCTTATATTATATTTAAAACATGTATACAATTTATTAATTCCAATATGTGTTTTCCAAAAATATGGTTTGATACTTTTGTACATAATTTTTACATTTGTGTAGCCGCTTCATAAATAGTTTTGTGTTTTTTAATAATTGTTTTAATGTTTACATTTAGCTGAAAAGCCTATAATATGCTTTTAATGGCAGGTTCCATTGTGATAACTTACCCCATATAGTCTGGCAACATGCCCTGGCATTGGAGTGCCTTGTCACAAACTGTCAACCTGTGTTCTATATACCTCTTTAATTTAAGAATCTTTGATCCCATGTAATAATGGGAATGTCCAATACCTTTTTGTGGCCAAAACTTTAAGCTATACAGACACTGACTTTAAAGTATAAACCTACCCTGAGAAATATTCATACCCTGAGATGTATAAAAAAGGTGACAACTAACCCTGGTCTCCCCTACATATAATTTGTAGTCAACCCTGTAAATGCAAGACTTTCATTACAAGTTCACCTGATTTAAATTAGATTGCTTAAACACAAGCCAGAAGGCAGCTATAGTAGAAAAAGATTTGCTAAGAACTTATGAAAGCTCTAGGGGCCTCTCTTTATCATTAATCAGAGAATGCATACTGCTTTTCCTCTCCCTAAACTAGAAACATTAGCCAAGATCCCTCAATTCTGAACCATAATAGACTATATTTACATAAATTACTCTAAAAGTGCTATACTATGGGACTACACTCTTAAACAAAGGAACTGAAGAAGAACATTTGTTTGAATTAGGCTCTACACAGAGAGAGAGTGTATTATTTGTATATGCTATGTACCAAGTGTACAGTGTCTAATTGGTGTGTATTGATCTGAAAATCCCAATTGCTGATCCCAAGAAAGAATGTCAGTATGTGCTTCTATTTAATTCATGTTTTCACCCAAAAAGGTTGGTCCAGCTAGTAACTACAGAGTAAATGCATACAGTACATATGTATTCTTAACATTTGTATATCATAAATATACACACATTACGAATATATACAGTATGTACTTTATGCATGTTTGTGTGTGTATGTATATATATACACATACACCTTGGAATATAAATAACATACTATATTAAAATGGTAATACGTCTGTACCATAGTGTATATCAAAGTGCCATGGTCATCAACATACCAGGCTGCCACCACAGTACTTTTTTTACTTTTAAGGGGAGTCAAAGGCAAAGTCATGTTTCATCCATTTTAGTTCTCTCTCACCTCACTCTGTCCCTCACTCAAGCAGTTTTGGCACCGGCTGAGTCTGAGAGACATACCTCAGTGGTACCGCATCTGAACATGAAAGCTTTTTGAGTTGAGAGAGTGATTGTGCTGTGTATAAGGTGACAAGAAGGAGAGCAAGGAAGAGGAAAGAGAGAAAGAAAGAAATATAGAAACAGAGAGAAGAGACTGCACATTTTTGAGAGATCACAAGGACATGTACTATTTTCCATTTTGTTTGTGTATTATTGCACATTTCCATAATCATTAATGGACTGAATAAGGATCTTAAAGAGATAGTTCACCCAAAAATGAAAATGTAGTAATTGTTTACTCACACCTGTGTTGTTATAACCCTATATGACTTTCTTTATTTTTCTTAACACAAAGGGAGAAAGTGTAAAAAAAACTTGTGATGTCATACAATGGCAGTTTATGGTAACCACCTCTTCAAGCTTCAAAAGGATACAAAATTATAATTCAGAAATCTAATAAATTATTAAATTAGAATCATGATTGTTATGAAAGTATACGATAAGGTTTGGTAAGAAACAAACTGAAATCTAATGTAGAATTTAGTGAAAATGTTCACTGACAATTTATCTCCTGTGCACATTCATGATAGGGCACGAGAGCACAGTTCACATGGCCTCCTCGCAACATTGGGGCATTCAAGAGAAAATTCATTTGTTTATCTAAAAGCAGGTCCTCCACAGCGATAACACAGCAGAGCATAACACAGAGAAAATAACTTACTGAACATGTCTAACTTTGTAGTTTGCAATAATTGATGCATTTCTGTGCTCAGCCTTATTATTTTTTTAAACGTTTTTGGACCGGTGACATTTCACATTGGACGGAGTTACCCCGTGCGATGCTGAAAATAGAAAACAAGCGAAAGATGGTATGTACCACTGCTCGTCACGGCTGGTTAGGACAAAAACTCTGATTAGCATAGGTAAGATACCTTTTATAGCATGTTGTTTGATGTCAGGTTAGGACATGCTGTAACTGTGGCTGCCTTTAGCCTCCTCTATGTTTCTTTTTGATTTCTTAGTACTCCGTTAAAAAAAATAAGACTGGGCATACAAATCCATCAAGTCTTCGACTACAAACTCTTAAGATATGTTAAGTAAGTTCTGTTCTCTGTTTTGTGTGCAGCTGTGTTGTGTTCTATTGTCACTATTTTTGTGGAGGACCTGTTTGTAGATAAACAAAACGAGTTACAATAGCTCTCCATTGCACATTCATGAGAGTTCTTGAGAGAAGTAGCGATGTCTGATTCATGAACGAACAGTGATTTTGAGTCAGATCTTATCAATGAATTGGTTGATGCAGTTCACAAAACTGGACCTTGATTAATTCATGAATTGGACTGATCTGGCTCTCGAGTTCAACTCCCTTACTCAAATATCCAGTCGCAGCAGTTATTAGCTGACTAAGAGAGGAGAAGATTATGAGTGAATAATGGCTTACATTTGGTGTGTTCTTCCCACAAAGCTATAGTATAAATTCAGAATATTTGGAATATAGTGGATGAGAGTAAGACTTTACAATAAGGTTCCATTTGTTAACATAAATACATTAGGTATTATGTACTAACAATCAACAATATTTTTTACAGCATTTATTAAGCTTTGTTGATGCTAGTTAGTGTTACTATGCATTACGTTTATGGTGCTTGTTTTTGGTCATTTTAGGGTTTGACAGCCCTAGTCCTTTTCCACTTTTTATTATGTAGTAAAGAATTTTTGTTTTTGGGTGAACTATCCCTTTATTCTACATTCAAAGGCCTTTTGGCAGCAGTCATGATGTCACATTTGAATAATACTCTTTGATTGTAAGGATCTGTGTGTGTTCTACTTGAAGGTTCTCCTCTAGGTGGTCTGAATGGAATGGAGTTCTTACCTCACAGTTTTAAGAAGAGAGTAAAGAGTAATACACGAGCACGCCGAGAGACTAATGAAGATGACATCTTTAACATCGAGGTTCTGCTGGGGGTGGACTGCTCTGTGGTGATGTTCCATGGCAGAGAACATATCCAGAAGTATCTGCTGACTCTTATGAACATTGTAAGTTTCCCTCAATCTATTATGTATTCACAGTGTTCACTTCTTCACAACTGGTGTTTAGTGATTGCATGACTATGTTCACCCCAATAGGATTTCATAAATATTTTTAGATCTGATATTTGGGGTGGTAGCTTAATGGTTATTGTTCTAAGATACAAAGGCATTTTTAGGTTTGAACTCAGGTGGGGTAACCCATTAACCAATTAACTGAAACAACCCTCTTACCATATCACTATAGCCCTTTTTACACTTAGTAGTACTAGGGTAATATAATCTGAATACAGGTGTAAACAAGGTGCAAAAAATCAAACCACATTTGGAGGTATGCTGCACCATGGTAATATCTGACCATGATTATATCAGACACAAACATTCACATGGATGCCATCATTTGTCACCATTTAATATTTGGTTAAACCTGGTGTAAGCAAAATCTTTGGGAATAAAACACTTGGTCTAGGGAAAGTAGCATAACTGTACACTTCAGGGTTGGAAACTAAGCAAGCTTAATGCAGAACCTCCATCTGTCTCCTTGACCACTACTCAAGTTAAGAAATTCCACCCACATCCCTGACAAGGTTTTCTAACTTAAAGATTGAAGTAGTTGAGATCCTGGACTAGACCTGACTTGGCAGTGAACCTGCACAACCCCTAAACTTTCCCCCCAGTATTTCCTTGTTTTTCTAAAATCTTTATTTTCCCATTTTATTTTCCAATTTTTAAACGAATAGCTCACCTCAAACTTAAAATTGTGAAGGCATTCCAAACCCATATGCAGTTATTTTTTCTATGGAATACAAAATTAAAATGGTGGTGGTGGCATAGTGGTCTAGAGCACATATCCGGTAATCAGAAGGTCGCTGGTTCGATCTCCACAGCCACCACCACCATTGTGTCCTTGAGCAAGGCACTTAACTCCAGCTGCTCCGGGGGGATTGTCCCTGTAATAATTGCACTGTAAGTCGCTTTGGATAAAAGCGTCTGCCAAATGCATAAATGTAAAATATAACATTTTTGATAATCTTCTCACAGCTCTTTCCCACACAACCATAGTTAATTGAGAAGACATTTTTCAAGCTTCCAAAAGCAAAAAACAAACAATCAAACAATGCTGGACAAAGACAGGGAGAGGTTCAAACACACAAGCACTAACTAGGCAACAAGTGCATCTGGAAACGGTTAAGGGAGACACTAAAAACAAAGACACAACAAGAACTTCAAAGTAAAAGTCATACCTCTAGTGACACCTACTGTCCTCTAGGGGAAAGTCCCATATGTTAGAGCTATTGTAAGCCTTCAGAACCCATATAATAACTGTGTGACAAAAGAACCAAAAGTTAGTAATTATTCAGTGATAATGTTTCCATCCGCCAAAGCTCCGTTTCTGATTGTGACCAAAATGCCATTGACATCTGAGGCTTTTTTTTTGGTATTTATTTATTTTTATTTTTATTGTGTGCCATGGCAAAAAAAAATCTAATAAAAATGCATTCAGGTTTGGAATGACATTAGGGTGAATGACATATAAATCATGCCATAATTAGAATTTAAACTGGACATGCTACCAAGGTATCAATTAAGAAAGCTCTTCTAATGTCACTCCATGTCTTATTTATTTCCAGCCGTATAATTCTTTCATACACAGTTTATTCTTGTTTGTGTGGTGGTTCCATTGCTAAGCAGAAGGTAAGCTCAGGTGGAAGACCTTGCTGCATTATTAATTTAGTCCTAATGATTTTCTGCCACTTTGGCCTCATGCATGTCAATTAGCTACCTGCCTGCTACTAGCATACAACTGGACCAATAAAATACTTACAGGGTCATGCAGAAGGCCAGAGACAGTGCTAATTAGCAAAGGCATTAGTTCTGTGTAAATGTGTGTGTTTGTGTGTGTGTGTGAGAGAGAGGGGGTGCATACAAACATTATAAAAATGTCCTAATGAGAGATTTTTTTAAGCATTGGTTATAATAGTCATTTATGTGCTGGATTAAAGAGCTTGCCTAGTGGCTGAGAATGTTTTGGGTAGAGACAAAGCTTCAGGTGGGTACAGCGTTACATAGCACTGTTTCATAGATATAGCTACTTGTGCTTTTTCACCCTTAGCAACAATGATCATGAACTGTTATATTAACAAGTCATACAAATGTCATGGGAAATAAGAATATTAACAGTGGTTCTCATTCTGCGGTTCATGAACAACTGGTGGATTGATAAGTCTACCAACTTTCAATGAAATAAGAATAAACCTTTCAAAATTATGGATTGGTAAAATTGAGGCAATTTCATGATTTAGGTTGTAAATAATTCATAATATATATATATATATATATATATATATATATATATATATATATATATATATATATATATATATATATTTTTTTTTTTTTTTATTTGTTTACCCTTTTTTGGTCCAGTTTTGATGTGTTAGATCAGGTGTTTTTTGATGCCAAGGACTCCTAAATTGAGAAGATCCCCTTGCGAGAGACCCTCAGTTAAAAAATGTAATAATTGGCTTTTATATTTTTATCCAACTAAAGCCAAAATAAATTATAAAAATATTATCTGGAATATATTTACTTATTATTAAGTTGACAGTATCTTTCTTAAGATGGAGTTATGCTATATGTGTAAACACATATAGCATAACGAAATATGTGAAAATGTTCAATGCCATTCAATTAAAAAAAAAATAATACTTTATTTTAAATATTTTTATATAAAAGTTAGTTCCAGTTCTCGAATCTTTCATTACTTTTCTCTCACTCCCTGGACATCTACCCAGAGCCTCCACACCTCCTTACAGATGTCTCTCCATGTTGCCCTAAGGCGTTGTATAAATGAGTGAGGAGTTGTAGCCAGGTGTGAGCATAATAAAAAATTATGTTTCTTTTCTATAGGACCATGTGACAGTGAAATTCAACTGTATAGTCTATCAAGTCTATCTTGTAAGAAGGGGGTTACAGATGTGCACACATGTTCAAGCACAGAAAATCATGATGAGAGTTCAAACTTCAACACCACATCCTTCTGAAGATGACAGTGATGTTAAGTGCTGAGCTTTTTAGCTCACTGGCAGTAAACTGTGTGAGCTCTGTGCCTGTAAAACTCTATAAGTCTTCTCAGTTCACCCCTGGCTATGTTTTTCCCACATACTTGATTTTTTTAGCTGTGTTATTGTCCAGAAGAATTACACATCCATCCGTCACATCCAGGCACTTAGTAGTAATTTCATGTTTATTTCTTTTATTTTCTCATTGTTTGTGCTTTTTGTTTTTCTTATGAATTGTTCAACAGGTGAATGAGATTTATCAGGACAGCTCTCTGGGTGCCCATATTAATGTTGTGCTGGTTAGAATCATGATGCTCTGTTCCTCCAAGGTAAGACTGTACTCGGCATCCAGTTTTCTTCTCAAAATTGTTGGATGACAATAGATGTATTAACAGAACTTAAAAGTGCAAAAATGTCTCAGATATAAAAGATATGAAAATCTACTAGCTGTCCAACAGAGATAGTATTGATTTTTCTAACATATATAGTGATACTGGTTACTGTAGTAAAACCATGGTTAATTTTTGTAAGGTAGGATTAGGTGTAGGGGTAGGGTTAGGTGTAGGGGTTAACAAACATTTAATTGATAGTTTCCAGGAAGTGGTTTCTGAAAATAAATGTTGTCACTTTACAGTGTTGTATTAACTGGCATTTTGTGTTGTTGATGTTTTTTTTTCAGTCCATGGGTTTGATTGAGCTGGGCAACGCCTCTCAGAGTCTAGAGAATGTGTGTCGCTGGGCCTTCCTGCAGCAGAAAGAGGAAAAGAATGATGCTGAATATCATGATCATGCTATTTTCCTTACCAGACAAGAGTTTGGGCCCACTGGCATGCAGGGTAAAATTAGTCCTTTGACATTCCATAAATTTACATGAAAACACTAACACCAGGATTTACAACCTGGGACCTTCTGCAGACTTCTGGGGCCATAAAGTTAATACAGAGGTGCCATGGACAGATGTACAAAACATAATTGATTATTTTTCACAATTCCGTTTGTTGACATTAGTGGCACAGAAATTACACACTTCAGCTTTTTTAAAGATTGTTTAAGTGCTTAAGAGAAAATCTAGTTTTTTATATTTGTTTAAGCTCCAGTCTGGCCTCAAGCATCTAGTCAACATAATACTTTTAGGTTTAATTGAGAATGTATCTTCCAACTGTTTGTAGGTTATGCTCCTGTAACAGGCATGTGTCATCCTGTGAGAAGTTGCACTCTGAATCATGAGGATGGCTTCTCCTCTGCTTTTGTTGTGGCCCATGAGACAGGACATGTGTGAGAAAAACTTGACCAGCACTTCCACCATAACATCTACCAATCCTAACATAACCTTTAATGTTGAATCTCATAACTTCAATTTGAATGGACATTTAGCACATGGTTCACTAAATTCAGTTTTTTAAAAGTGTATCACAGTTTCAATACACACTGGATATATCAGTTTTTAATGTAGATTAAAAGAAGCTACGTATACAGTGACCCAAAATGTATTTGGACATTTAAAGGGATAGTTCACCATAAATGAAAATTCTCTCACCATTTACTCACCCTCATGCCATCCAAGATGTGTATGACTTTCTTTCTTCTGCTGGACACAAACAAAGAGTTTTTAAAGAACATTTCAGCTCTGTAGCTCCAAACAATGCAAGTGAATGGTGACCAGAAATTTGAAGCTCTAAAAATCACATTAAGGCAGCATAAAAGTCATTTATATGACTCCAGTGGTTTAATATATGTCTTCTGAAGTGAAGATGATCACTTTGGGTGAGAAAAAGATCAATATTTAAAAAACATTTTACTTTAAATCTCCACTTTCACTTTCTGAATAGGAAAGAATGTAAAAGTGGAGATTTATAGTAAAAAAGGACTTACATATTAAACTGTTTCTCACCCACACCTATCATATCACTTCTGAAGATATAGATTGTACCACTGGAGTCTTATGGATTACTTTTATGATGCCTTTATATGACATTTGGAGCTTCAAAGTTCTGATCACCATTTACTTGCATTGTATGGACCTACAGAGCTAAAATATTATTAAGAAATATTTGCTTGTATACTGTAGAAAAAAGAAAGGCAACAAGAAAGAACCAAAATATACTTAAGTCTTAATTTTGAATTATAAATCTAGTGTTTTATCAAATTTGAACTTCTGAAATGGTTGGACTGAAAAGTGTGCTTGTGCTATCTTTCTTTATGCTATACCATGTAATGTAATGACATTCATATATTTTTAAGTTTGGCTTAAGTCTCCAAATACTTTTTGGTGCCACTGAACAATACATAAAAGCACATTCTCGAACATAATTTCTTTGAGCACAGAAAGTGACTAAAGATTTAGTGAGTTATTTGTATATGTGTTTTGTGGTCAGGCTGGGGATGGAACATGATGGCCAGGCGAATGAGTGTGGAGATGAGGTGCCCATGGGCAGTATAATGGCTCCTCTGGTTCAAGCAGCCTTCCACCGCTTCCACTGGTCCAGATGCAGTCAACAGGAGCTCAGTCGATACCTCAAGTGAGTTATCGGGCCTCCTATCAGCTGTAGATCTCCTGTATCTTGTGGATCACAGGTCTGATGCGATGTGTAAATGAACTCACACTCGTGATGTACAAGTTTTTGGGTGGTTCTTTGCAGCACCTTCTTATCAAGAAGATTATATAATTGTTTTTGCTGAGTTGGCTGTATGGTTCTTTGAAACTTAAAAAAGTTATCCTGTGGCATCAGTTTGCAAAGTTTATTTTTGTTGTAAGCGATGGAGTGTTCTGGAAAAGTTTTAAGAGGTAAAATATGCATTAAAATATCTTAAATATCTTTAAACAATTGTTAGAAAATAAGCACGTTTATTATTGTGGTCTTTGCGGTCGGGATCCAGTAATATAGGTAATTTCCAACAGACATTTCCCATGACCTGGTTTATATTTATGTTTTTCTGCAATAATGTACAGCTAATTACTGTAAAATTACATTGTTGTTATGAGTTTTCAGACTTTTTGGCCATTAAGAATAGTATAGTAGGCCAGTGAAGATTCAGATTTCTTTTCACTGCTTTGTACTATAAGAAAATATTCTTTTGTTCCTTTAAATTGATTACAACCCCAAAAATAGTTATCTTTCTCCTGTAGTACATATGACTGTCTCCGTGACGACCCCTTTGATCACGAGTGGCCAACTCTGCCCCAGCTGCCTGGTCTCCACTATTCTATGAATGAACAGTGCCGCTTTGACTTTGGAATGGGCTATATGATGTGCACTGCGGTGAGTGAAAGAGAGACACCATCCCACTGACAATGTGACATGCCATGATTTCTCCATCTCACTCCACATAACCTTGATTTACTGTTTTTAAATCTGGTAATGCAGTTTACATATTCAACATTTTCCCAGAAAGCATTAGAACAAAAGAACAGTGTAAATGTTTTAGGTAAGTTTGGGTTTTAGGTAAAGTTAACTATATATGGTTAAATAGATGCAAGACAGGAAGATCAATCACAATTTAGTATGCAAATAGATGCAAGAATGAAAACTGGTCATAATACTTGTGCGAATATTACAATTATATAATCGCTGTCAGTTCGATTTTGAATAGTGAACTTCTATCAACGTAAACCAATGGGACAAATTTTTTATTTATCTTTAACATTTTTCAAAATCTTACATTTCTTAAAAAGAGTACAAGTTACAACAATAAATAAATAAATCAATAAAGAAAATAGGCTTAAAGCTAATATTATTAGCCAGATAAGCAGTTACGTTAAACAGTTGAGGCATAATTCATTGTAGAATTGTAATACTAAAAGTTAGAGGTTTCGAAATAATCCTAACCAGAATGTTTGAGAAATATCAAGCACTGATATAATATTGTTAAAACAGGTGCAAGCAGATAATTAACAACTATGCCATCCATTTAATAAAGCAAATATATAAAAAATAAAAATAAAAATAATAATAAAAAAATAAATATATATATATATATATATATATATATATATATATATATATATATATATATATATATATATATATATATATATATATAAATAATACAATTAAAAAACAACAAGAGTGAAAACTTGACATCTACTACTCTCCAATGTATCATACATCCATGTTGTAATCAGTGCTGGTTTGCTTAGCCTGGTGAACTTCATCACAGGTTGCATGTATGAATGCGAGCATGACTGTTTCTTTTAGTACAGCACCTACGACCCATGCAAGCAGCTGTGGTGCAGCCACCCAGAGAACCCTTTCTTCTGCAAGACCAAAAAGGGCCCTCCCATCGATGGAACTAAGTGTGCAACAGGGAAGGTTGGAACTGTACAGTTCAGTTCTACTATTACGTTAAATATATTTGGAGGAACTAAAGCAGGAAAAACACTTTTTTATCTCTTACTATGTAATCTCTGTCTCTCCAGCACTGTTTTAAGGGTCACTGTATCAAGTTGACACCAGACATTCTCAGGCAGGATGGCCACTGGGGTCAGTGGACCAAGTTTGGTTCCTGTTCTCGCAGCTGTGGCGGTGGAGTACAGTTCCGCACTCGTGAGTGTAACAACCCAATGTGAGTGTCTTCTACAATATACTTGGAAAATTTTTTTTGGATTGGTGTCTACTAAAAAACCTAGTAAACAATTTCCTTGCAGAAATTGATAGTAAATTTAACAGACCATATTTCAAAATAAAGGCTACAAATAATTCATAGTGGCTCATCAAGTAGAATATACTTTGCAAATACTATTAAGTAAATTTTATGAACTTTCTGTTTGTACATTTTAATCAAGCAAACTAGCACTAAATTAAGCCATGCTTTTAAAATTATAATGGCATTTCAATACTTTTTTTAACATACTTAATAATGTATCACATGACACACAAAAGCCTTTCAAAGGGAAGTTTAATGCATGCTTTGTAGTATATTAGACAACAATACTTTGCTTTAATGGCGATAGAAATGGGACATGGGACTGGATCAGGAGAGTACATTTTCAAATTAAGTGTTATTTTAATGTATTTCTAGGCTAAATTAAATGAGTAGGAAACTTGTAAGTGTTTAAAGTTCTGTTATGTTGGTTTAGAGGAGATTCTGTCATGTGGAGAAAAGTGGAGCTATTGGTTAGGTCGAGGTTGGGTACATTACTACTGAAAAATCAGTGCATATTTATTTTCTCATGAAGCAAATACTGGGGGATTGTGAGTATAATGAGTAGTTGGGGATCTGTAAACTCTCAGCAACACTATAAATGCTGCACAGTAAAAAATGTATATATACCGGAATATAATATGCTAATGTGTTTGCTGTTAGCTAGTAACAAGCTGCAAGGTTCAGTAGAGTTATTTGAACAGATCAAATTTAAGTTAGGATAACTCAGTTCATACATATTTGTATTAACTAAGAGTAGAGCCTACATATCAATTTTCATATCAAAGAGACTTATTTTCATTGTAGGGATCCAGTGTCCAAAACTGAATTAAGTTAAACCAATAAAAATATTTTTTCTGTGTACAAAATGAACTTCAGACTTCACAAATCTTGAAGTTACCAAAAGTAACAAGAAACTCAACAATGAAATTGGTGTAAATCAAATTGCAAACTGTTATTAGTAATTCAAGCCCGGTGTATGCTGGGAACACCTGCTTCGAAAAGTTAAGTAAAGATTACTTATTTTATTTACCTGTGAAATTTACTCAAGTTAGGTAAAAAATATGACAATTTTTTCTCCTTTAGGATTCATGCATATCAACAATCATAAATAATAAAGATACTGAAAGAAATGTACATAATATTTTCAAGTTCACACTTTAAATAACTTAATTTAGAAAGTCTTTATCTGCTATATTCACTTCTCCACAGTCTTTTTTCTTTTCTTTTTTTTTGCCGTAAATCAGTGGTCCTCAGCTGGTTTTGCTTCAGAACCCAGATTTTACATTGGACATCAGTTGACGCTCCAACACAGTACCAAAACTGTTTAGAT
Organism: Xyrauchen texanus; assembly: GCF_025860055.1. Lineage (NCBI taxonomy): Eukaryota > Metazoa > Chordata > Actinopteri > Cypriniformes > Catostomidae > Xyrauchen > Xyrauchen texanus. The sequence goes on along the minus strand of NC_068309.1, from coordinate 25,667,067 downwards.
TACAAGAGTAACAAAATAAATATTGCATATTAAGCCCAATAATATGCAGAATTCCTTGCTGAATTGGAAAATGGACAATTTTGGATTCAAAATGTCTTTTGAATTTTGCTGCTTTCTTTCTCTTGGAATTTAGTGTGTGAAACCACCCTAATTCTGCACAAAACACATTGTAGACTGTACAAGTTTATACTATTGCAAGTGAACTTCATTTAATTTTGTCTGGGTTGTATTTTTGTTTTTACCTTTTACAACCTGTCAGTGTTGGCATCTGTTCAATTTGGATACTTTCAACCAAATGACAGATGAATTTGTTACTGAAAAGTTTGATTGGACACAGCCTTCAATGTCAACAACAAAACATACAGAAAATATTTTCCCTTTTAAAAGCTGATAGACTCTTTGCACGATGATTTAATTGTGGCATCTGTAATTGTAATCTTGACTATTTTTTTGATTAATTGTGCAGCATTACTAGCCGTACAATTATATGGTTAGTTACATGTTATTAATTGCAGTTCAGCATTGCTTTTTCCAAGTTGACTGTGACCCTATCAGAACAGACCTGCAATCTATATTTGGGCCATGAACCATCAGTCGAGAGCCACTGTCTTACACCAACTCTACAAAAACAGTACCATCATTCCTTTGCATTTCTCCTCTGTTGACTTGAGCAAACCTTTTCATATTGTAGACCGGCTAATGGGGGGCGCACCTGTTATGGAAACAACTACGAGTTCCAGCTCTGTAACACTGAGGAGTGTGCCAAGGCCCTGGCTGACTTCAGAGAAGAGCAGTGCAAGATGTGGAACCCCCACTTTGAGCATGAGGACACCAAACACAATTGGCTGCCCTACGAACACCCTGAACGTAAGTAATAACCTGGAGAGAAGCCATGGATTTTTTTGTATTCCAAAAGCTGTTTATTATACACTTATTATCTTGTAATTACACGGCCCATTAATCAGCAATAGATATGAGTGGTTTTACTGTTACCAAATACATTTTCCTCTTTTATTAAATCTAATTTTATGGTGGTGAAACATATATTTGTCTGTAGCTGGCACACTCACAGCAGAGACAGGGATAAATACATTTTATTGCCTCCTGATGTCCGCAATATGTCTTGGACCATTTTCATTCTGAAGGAATGTGCTTTTTAAATATTATCAACAAGCAACTTTTTCAGGCTTTAATTTTTCCATTGCATAAGTAGCTATGCTCTCTCTCTATATATATATATGTATATCACAATATGTCTTGGACCATTTTTATTCTTTTTAATGTTGAAGGAATGTACTTTTTAAATATTATCCACAAGCAACTTTTTTAGGGATTCATTTTGGCTTCTGGTTGTGTTATTCTGCTGTCTCAATTCTGTATTTTGAGATATCTCACGAGATTTATAGCACACCATCAAAATCTCTTTGTTACATAATATGAGCAGTTGCAACATGGATGGAAACTACATTGCTGGAGAGAAAGAGAACAAAACTGCTGTCTTAAAAAAGTTTTTGTATCTCTTAGCTGTGATTTCTGTGTCCTGTAGGATAGTGTATTATTACATATGGCTTTATAATGTGACTTTAGAAAGAATAATAAGGTTGAAACTCAGTTGGAGAGCTGCTTGGAAACACTTGACTTAGTTGATCTTAGGAGGGATACAGGCTTTAGCCAAGCATCGGAGAGCAGTATTTGGAAGAAAGACACATGGAAATGTGATTAAGCAGCAATGGCATCTGCAGTTATCTGCTGAGGCCAGATTATTCTTACAATAGTGAGAATGCCGTTAGCCAGCTTATAACTGTTCCAGCCTCACCCTCACCCACACAGCATAAACAACGTTATAATGGAGATACTGCTCATATATTTAAATATTTGGTAAGACTTGACAATAAGGTTCTGTATGGTAAGATAACACTATACGAAACACTATATAACTGAACTGAAGAGACAAATATTTCCCAATTATATATATATATATATACTGTACTTATTGTATTGTATATGGTAATTACAAAAACTCAAACAGCAAACAATCAATCTGCAATATTGAGTGAGAATGCCACACAAGGCAGTTTTCCACTCAAACATTTTGTCTGGGGTCTAATTTTTTATTTTTTATTTTTTGTACAGCTGAGGAGAGATGTCAGCTCTACTGCCAGTCAAAAGAGACCGGAGATGTGGTGTCTATGAAGAGAATGGTGCATGACGGCACACGGTGCTCCTACAAAGACCCTTACAGCGTGTGTGTGCGAGGAGAGTGTGAGGTAAAAGTTATTCAAACACACACACAAACCATCCATCACTGAAGTCCACCCTCCAAAATGCCATAGAATGAATAATATCAGGCTTAATCAGATAAACCTCAGTCTGCTCTCTGTCTACATATGTATTATGATGAGCCCTTTCCAATTATCTTTGCCATGTGTTTATTCGCTTGAATTTGATGCTATCTTGCATGGGGTGTTTATCTTTCTTTACTCTGTTTTTTTATTTTTTTTATTGATGGAATATACAGGAAGAATCCTCATGTTAGAGAGGGTAGGGCAGATTGATTATGTGCATTCTTGGATACCTATGTTTTGCTATTGGGATTAAAAGATTTTGTGCATTCCAAAATATAATGCTTTTTAATCTGAGAGGGATATAAAAGTCTAGAAGAGGACTGGTTTTATGTGTATTGGCAGTGAAGGAAAGACAGGATCTGGGATTGTTTCCATGCAGTTATATGCACAAGAATGTGATTTCCATGTAAATAAGCAGAACCAACATGGGCTTTTATTATGCCTCCCTGATTGTATGCTGCTTTTATTGATTTTATTGGCAGACACGAAACTATATTCTCTCCAGTTTGTCTCTAAGACTTTAAGACAAATACACAGAGTTTAAACTTATCAAGGATTACTTGATGTATAGGTGTTATATTACTTTGTTATACTACTTTGTTAATGCATTCATTTGTTGCATTAATTACATAGCTTAATAAATCAGTAATTTAAACATGAACCTGTGATTCAAACCTTCATGATGGATGGCCCTAAAAATGGCAGAACAAAACATCTACTATAAACGAGCTAGATCATTTTTTCTAAATCTACTTTATATATGCTACGTCTTATATATTTTGGACATGTAATCCCCTCAATTCTAAAGTTAACCCATAATTGATCTTTGAATTTGAGTTTAAAGTAATAAGGAAACATGATTAAAGTTATTGTTATAAAGTTATGTTACTGTAAATCTAAGATAAAAATGTTGGTGCAAAGGCAGATAAATCTTACTTTAATCCAGGTTAACTATTACAGCTTTATGTCTTAATTAAATGAAAAGTCCTAATTTATTTTTGCTTGTATTGAAAAGACTTTCAGTGACAGGTTAGGCTGATCTAAGATCATCACCTTAAACATCTTTAAAGGTCCAGCCAGGTCTCCTAAGCAACCAAATTGCTAGGCAGGTTAAAGTCACATGGGGTAACCTTCTTGTGGTCGCTATAATGTGTGGTTTTTGCTCTCGGTGGGGCGCGTGGTGTGTTGTGCGTGGATGCCGTGGAGAATTGCGTGAAGCTTCCACACATACGCTATGTCTCCATGGTAATGCGCTCAACAAGCCACGTGATAAGATGCGTGGAGATCTTATCTGAGATTCGTCCTCCACCACCCAGATTGAGGCGAGTCACTACGCCACCACGAGGATTTAGAGCGCATTGGGAATTGGGCATTCCAAATTGGGGAGAAAAGGGGAGGAAATAAAACAAAATTCCTTTAAAGGAATAGTTCACCCCAAAATAAAAAAAATTGTCATTTACCTCATGTCGCTCCAAAGCTGTATGGAAGTATATTTATGATAAATGTCTTTGAAACAAAAAAGCACACTGAATTGCTGAAACTGAAAAATAAATGTATTGTATTAACAGTGCTTGCGTTTGTTGGGGATACACCTTCATATGGTTGTAAATTTAAGCAGTGAATATTTCAATTGAAAACATTTAGCACAATATTTCATCATTAAAAATTTCTTCCAATGTTCCAAAGTTCAGCTCCAAAATATTATTATTATTTTAATCTTTATTATTTGACAGATAATATTCGATCCATCATATTTTGCTTTAAGAATTTGTCTGAAATTTCAGTGGTTCAAATTCGGTTGAAAATTCAACCTTGCTGCTACTTGCTCTCTTCCTCACTAGGTGGTATAATTGGGAGTTGATGAATACCAAGAGCAACAGGGAGAGGCCCTCGCCAAATAATCCTTTATCACCATCAAAGAAGTCGTCATATTTTGCTCTGAATGTGACGTACTTGTAATTGCCACTTCAGAAGTGGAAAGTAGGATCATTCCAATAGCACATGAAGCATTATATCCTCCCGGGTTGAGTGCAGTGATTAGAAATCACTGTATATAAATGTACATAACAAGATAAAGGCAGTCTGAGTTTGAATTTGTTGTTCCTCGTCTGATTTTAATGCAGTGTAAATAAACACATGCAGTATGTAAATAAATTATAAAAAAATAAATAAAAAAAAGATGAAAAATTCATGGTATCTACAACTGCATTATGCTTAAAATGGATTAATCTGACATATGGAAACAATGAAAACAATAACATTTAAAATAAAAGTTGATGTAAAACAGTCTCTTTGTAATTGAGTTGTGTACTTTAACCATTAGCCACAAGGAACACTTTGCTCTGACAATCGCCTCACTTAGATACTTCTATACAGTACACTAAAATGGAAGATGACATACATTGTAAAGTGGCAAGTCAAAATAAAGAAACTGTTCAAAATTATTTTATTGTCAAGTTAGTTTAACTGATTTGTCAAAACTAGCAATGTTCATAGTGATGAAGCCTAGTAGCAGCAAATGAGGATTGTGTATCGGCACTCTACTGCTTTTTCTGCAATGCCAGAATGCACAAGGGTGAATTTACAACCAAATTTTAACCACTGAAATTTTAGAGGCGAATTTGCAAAATGAAATATAATGGGCATAATATTACCTGTGAAAAACTGAAGATAAAATGAAAAATAATATTTTGGAACTGAACTTTGGAAGGTGAATGTTATTATTGATTTTTTTGGTGCAAAATATTTTCAGTTTAAATATTCACTGCCATAAATATACAACCATATGAAAATACATCCTTAAAAAAATGCTAGCACTGTTAATGCAATGTGTTTTTTTTTTTTTTTATACATATACTTCATCTTTTCAATACAATGGCAGTGGATAAAGTCTCTCTTAAAGCTTAGAAAAGGGCCCAAAAGTTTCATAAAAGTAGTCAAATCTTCTGAAGGCATACAATAGATTTTGGTGAGAAACATCCTGAAATTGATGTCATTTTTCATCTTGATGTCATGTTCATGAGCACTATGAGAGAAGCTCTTTTACAACAAGCTTCTCTCATGATGACTAAATTATGACAGAATTTTACTTTTGGGTGAACTGTCCCTTTGAGATGGGCCTACATATAAATAGATATTCTTAAGGGCTATTCTTGGTTCTGTTAACTCTGCTCTCTGCACAGAAAGTGGGCTGTGACAATGTGATTGCCTCAGAGCTTGAGGACGATAAGTGTGGGGTGTGTGGAGGAGATAACTCCACCTGCAAGATTGTTAAAGGCAACTTCACCCGCAGCACGAGGAAACCAGGTGAGCTTCTCTCCCTGGATGCACATGATATAATGAAGTCCCCCTACAGTCTCAAACTAAAATAAATAGTTTTTATAATTATAAGCAATTACTATAAATCCATAGTTTTATATTGCATCATCATTTGTGATTCATGTATATGCTTTAAATAATGAGTAGGATAGCTTAATAAAAAATATCATCAATGTTTCAGGGGAGTGAGCTAGTTGTGGGAAACCCATATTTAAGGTTACCTATTTCTGCTTGATCTAATCTTTAAAATTAGTTTTAAAGGTTAAGTTTAAGGTAACAATTGCAGGTTGAATGTAAGTAGCTTACATGTAAATAGGCATTGGTAATAATATTTATTAATGGTAAAATTATAAGACTTGTATGTTGTCCCATCAGTCATTTTTATTTTGGGGAATTTTATTGTTAGGTTTTCTGAAGATCCTGGAGATTCCGAGAGGAGCACGGCACATAATGATCCGTGAATTCAAAGGAACCCCACATATTCTTGGTAGGACCTTCTTCCTACCAGATGCCTGTGTGATTAATTACACATAACTCAAGTGTCTGGCTTCCCACTGTTTTTTATTGATGGAGAGTTTTGGACTCTTCCTGGCTTTGAGAACATTAAAAGCTCCAGCTCAGTGGCCGTGAAGCACCTTAGTTAGTTGGAAGTAATGCCTTCCAATACAATTGATTTATAGGTACATAAAACAGATCAAATCAGCTTAAAGAAGATTGATCGTTTTTTCCACTGCCTTATTATGAGTTTCACTGCATGTAGTGAAAGTTAAACTGTCCTCTCCTAGCGGTGAAGAACCAAGCCACAGAACATCTCTTTCTGAATGACGAGGGAGATTTTCCAGAGTCACGTACAGTGATCGAAAAAGGTGTGGCATGGGAGTACACCAACGATGATGACATGGAGACGGTCCAGACAACCGGACCACTCAAATATGGAGTTCTTATCATGGTGAGAATGATAATTATATCCACCCTCATACCTAACAAGAACAATCTGGTGAGTATTAAAATATTTTGACCAACTGATTGCTGAGTGTCAGTAGCAGGTGCTAATTGATAGATACTTAGTCTATGTTCATAACTGTATTATACTTGAACTTGTCCTCCAGGATGTAATAATTATGCTTTGATAATACATCATTTGTTTTAAATATTAGGCAGTATACAATGTATATGTTGCAGTATGCAATGAGCAATACGCTAGTATTGTATTTATATTGCTATAACATTTTTGGATAATAGGAATAATTATAAAATTGTTCATTACCATTGCGTGAAAGCAGCACTACATGCTACGTCCATGCACAACGTCTCATAAGAATTAGAATTTAGAAACATTTTTGCTTTAATTTGTTTGTGTTTCAATACATTTATTAAAAATCAATATCAACCAGTAGAAGTGAAGTGCGTTCTGGTACAATCACTGTTAATACTAGCCATGATTTGTGTGTCAGTAAATTATTAATAATACTTACATTCTCTATCATTTAACAGAGCATAAATCCAAATCCTAACAAGAATTCCATTCTGATAAAAGCAGCGTGTCACTGTCATAGAAATATGCCTGCCTGCAGACATACTCTTAAGTTCATAATTCTATTCTGCTAATTCATTGCATACAGTCCATTTACACTACCAACAACTTATGAATGTGCTGTAATTGTTTATAATGCTGGTACTTGACAGGGAATGGACTAAATAATAAGACATAGACAGTGCAATAACCGGAGAAGAGCCTCAGAATTAAATTACACTTGACCCAGCCCATTAGCGCTTTGCGTGTGCAATTTCACGTAGCGTATGATTGCATGAAAATACCAAAACTTCCTTGCCATGCCCATTGACTTTGCATGTATCACTCATGGCATAGCACTGGTGCTCTTATAATAGGGCCCTATGCGTTGTGAAAATTACATAAGCTGGCAATTAAGGATACAAATCCAATACAAACACTTTACCTAAAAGGAATAGTTCCTTGAATTTACTGACCCTCATGTTGTTACAAACCTTTATGATATTCTTTCATCCATGGAACACAAAAGGAGATGTTAGGCATAGTGTTTGTGTCTCAGTCACTTTTCAGGGCTTTAAGAAAAGATAAGACCACTAGTACTATTGCAGATTTAAATAATAGTAGTAAGATTGTGGTGTGAGAAATGGTGTTAAAAAGGTTTGTCATTTCAAAAAGTACAAAAAGTTCTACAATGTCAAACATCTTCACTAGGTTCACTCCCAGAGTACTTCTAAAGTCACACTTTCATACAAGTACATACTGGCGGAAGATCCACTTTCATCAATGGAGAATACCCTACCTCAGGATGACACGGTCTACTTTGAGTGGGCTCTGAGGAAGTGGTCGCACTGCTCCAAGCCATGTGGCGGAGGTACATTGCAGTATGACATATAGACAAGAGCTTTGTGTGAAATGTGGATCAATGGTACAGCAGCATGTATTGTGTCTGTTTTTCTGGCTTGTAGGGAAACAGTACACACGTTTTGGGTGCCGAAGGAAGTCGGATGGCAAAATGGTGCACCGCACGCTGTGCTCCAACATACCCAAACCTCGAGCCATTGGTCGAGCCTGTAACCAGAAGGAGTGCTCAGAACCAATGTAAGCATGCAGGGTTTGCCATGTGGTAGTTTTTAACCAATATCATAAAGTTAACCTCTAAACGTAAATGTCCAGATAAGAGGCAGAGAATGACACGAGGATACAGGAGAAAGATGATTAGTGTATTAGCTGTAATTTAGTCTTCCATAGCCAGACTTTTGACCTGAGGCAAAAAAATAATTCTGGTCATGAACCACCCACTTTGACAGAGTGACTGACAATAAAGCGGCCAACCACCGATTGTTTTGTTTTCATGTGCCAGTTAGGGGCAGGGTTATCTCAAATACATTATACAACAATAACAGGCTGGTGTGAAAAACTTAACTCAAATATTGGCACGGCAGACTCTGTAAACATTTATACAGAAAACAATATAAAAAGGGGACAATGTGTATTGATTTGAGATCTGAATTTTTGTTCTTCTGATAGTAAAAAACACTCATTATTTAACAACTTTGATTGAATTTAGGATTCTGATGATTATTTTAAGTGCTGAAAAAAAGACATTAGTTTAATGACTTATACTGTAATACAAGTGCTTTTGACCAATAGGTTGTGCTGTCACCAAATTGACATGATATTGTCAGGGCTTATTCACAATTCCACAAATGAAGTTTCATGTCAATATGCCAAAGTGTTCATGAAATACAGCCTCGGATCCTTATTGGCATCTTGCCATATAATTATTTTATATGTTACACAAGAACGGTTTGGGTCTTGTGTAACAAAATTTTTGACATGAGAAACCCAAGATGTTACACAACAATTTGCAAATCAGTGCAAATCAGATGGATGGCCTAGGAGGAGATAAAAAAAATTAGGTTTGACATTAAATTCAAAATGGTGGACAAGAAGTATGGCTGACCATAGCAAATTGGGTATCATTCGACTCTGTATGCCCCATGGAATCTAAAGAGACCAATTTCATGATTTAAGGCCAAACTAGCCATTTTTCATATTTCTAAACCACCAGGTGGCGCTGTTCTGAAACTGTGTAGGTACCCTCATGTCATGCTAGTGATGACATATACCAATCTTGATTGGTATATACCTTTCTTGAGAGCCTTGCGCATCTCTGAACTTGGGAAAAGGCCAATGAGAAATTGGCAGAAAGAATTTGCATGTCCCGCCAATGGACATACGGGTATAAAGGGAGGGAAATGCAAAACAGCACTCGACAGCACTCTCTAAAAGATAATTTTTGTAAAAGAGTTTAATTCTCTAAAAGAGCATTACACAGCGGCGTTGAACGTCCTTTTTAGGATGCGTCTTTATAATGATGCCTTTCCGCCCCGTGTAGTTCCTGGCTGCGGTCAAGTGCTCTCCGCTCCTGACGGGCACAGGCGTTGCCTCATGTGTCTGGGCCGTGATCACACGAGGTAGCATTTGTGGATGGTTCGTGTTCTCACTGCGAGAACCTTACCCTGCAATGTTGCGATCGCTGCTTCCCTTCCTAAAAAGGAACGCCACTCCAGCTGCCCCCCGCATCACACCTTTTTCCAATGGAATTTAGGATGACCAGGCTGGTGATGGAGGCGATTTGGGGATGGCAGCGGGCTCGGTTCGACGGCCAGGCGTATCAGTACAAGGTCCTCCCCTTCGGCATGTCCCTGTCCCCTCGCTTCTTTACGAAGGTCACAGAGGCAGCTCTTGCCACAAGAGTTACTGTGCGTCCACAGGGACCAGGTGCTCAGGCACCTCAGCCTTAGGGCTTCAGGTCAACTGGGAAAAGAGCAAGCTCACCGGTTCAGAGCATCTCTTTTCTCAGCATGGAGTTAGACTCAGTCTCAATGATAGCACTCCTCACCAACGAGCGCACGCAGTCAGTGCTGGAATGCCTCACCTTGTTCAGGCCAGGCACGGCGGTCCCTCTAAAACATTTCCAGAAGCGCCTGGGGCATATGGCTTCCTCCGTGGCGGTCGTGCCGCTGGGGTTGATGCATATGAGACCACTTCAGCACTCAAGTCCCAAGACGAGCATGGCACCGCGGCACGCACCGTGTGTTTATCACCCCCGCCTGCCACCAGACTCGGACCCTTGACAGACCTCTGTTTTTTAGTGTGGCATCCTCGTGGGCACTGGCCAAAGGCACCTCCTTAGCCGAAATATGCAGAGCAGCGGGGTGGGCAACACCCAATACCTTTACGAGATTTTACAATCTCAGGGTTGAGTCGGTTTCATCCCGTGTTTTCTCAGGTCCGAGCCGGTACAACTTGGTAACGCGGTAACAACTGACCGGGTGTACCGCTTGCACCTAGCGCCCTTTCCCTCCACTGAGGTAATATCATGCGCTCTTATCCCAGGAAATCCCACTAACTCAGCTCCCTAGATGACTCCTCCCTAGCCCTCTGGTCCGCGAATTCAGCGGAGGAATTCCCCGACCAAACCCAATGAGAGTACTCAAATTACTCTGTACTGGAATAGGTGCTCCACAGGTCGGGCCCCCGTGTGGACTTATCCCCCTGTGTATATTTTCCGTGGTACAGTCCCCTTGCGAGCGGACCCGCATCTCCCTTGGGCAGTCGTCACTGCCCCCCGGTCGCCGTGTTTGTAGCAACTCCTCCCTCCCAATAAGGTAGGATCTACCACCGTGCCGTTCTCCACATGCGACTTTGAATCCCATATGATGTATTCCACCACTCTTTACCTCCCCCAGCCTGGGCAGGTGTGGTCTCCGCAGGGTCTTTCCCCCCTGAAAGAATAGGAATTGGGAAAGAACGCCTTCCCCAATGCGTGTGATAGCTTTAAGATGGCCTCAGTCGCTTTAACTCTATGCGAGAAACATAGAGAGAGAAAAGGCACGACTGTCACGGCTTGCTCCCATGCTTGGCACGTCACCTTGTTCCCCCCACATCGGGGCGTAGGGAACCAGAAGGCTATGCCGATCTTATAGGGCGTTGGGGAAGGGTACGTGCAGTCTGACATGGCCTGTCGTTTTTGGCACGCAACTGCCTGCCTGCACCTGTGTCAACAGCGGACATACACGGTTCAGTGCATGGCGTGATTAAAATTGGACCCCTAGTGTCTCTTCTTCGACACAACGTCGAAGTGAGCGACAGACGGGGAACGTCTAGGTTACTGTTTTAACCTCCTTTCCCTGATGGAGGAAACGAGATGTTGTGTCCTCCCGGCCACATCGCTGAACCGATTCACTGTTATGGCCGAACCTCATTGTCGGCTCCTCAGGCAAAATCCTGAATGAACAGATGCATTTTCCTCCCTTTATACCCATATGTCTGGGGGCGGGACATGCAAATTCTGTCTGCCAATTTCTCATTGGCCTTTTCTCAAGTTCAGAGATGCACAAGGCTCTCAAGAGAGACCCCTAGTGTCGCTTCTTTGACACAACGTCTCGCTCCCTCCAGGAAATGGAGGTTACAACAGTAACCTAGATGTTTCATGTAAATATGCTCAAGCGTTGCGTAGATACAGCCTAATGTCCATTTTGGCGAGCTCACCATTGAATTTCTTCATGAGCTATACTAGAACGTTTAGGTCTATCATGATAAAAAATTTTGTCATAAGTAGATGATTTTGTTGATGATACATGCAAATTTTCTAGGGAATCGGACAAACGGTCTAGGAGGAAAAGTAGTTTTTTCTTGAAATTAAATATGGTGGGAAATCTAGTGGACGGAGCTTTAAAACGATGCAGCCTATTGGGCGTGCTGTCTGATGCTAAAACTAGCGTGTGTGTGTGTGTGTGTGTGTGTGTGTGTGTGTGTGTGTGTTCTGTATAACAGATGGGTGACAGGAGAATGGGAGGAGTGCAGTAAATCATGTGGTAAGACTGGATCTCAGACTCGACCTGTGCGCTGTGTGAGACCTGAGGTGGACGGATCATACAAACCTGTCAACGCCAAGTACTGTAACGACGACCGGCCAGAGGGACGCCGTTCCTGTAATCGGCACCTGTGCCCTGCACAATGGAGAAGTGGACCTTGGTCTCAGGTAAGTGTGTGTGTGGGTCAGGTTTTTCATACAATGCCTACCATTTCCTTTCTCTCCCCCCAATAACTCTCTGCATTGTGTCTATAAAGCAAAAAGCCCAGCCACACCATCATACAATAAAGAATAAAGAATTGACATTAATGTTGAGAATGAAATGAATGCTACAATGAGTTTTTATATGTGTAATGAGCATATGTTCTTCATTTGTGTGTAGTGCTCAGTGACCTGTGGCAATGGAACTCAGGAGCGGCAGGTTATGTGCAGCACACCTGACAATGCCATTGGCATCTGCATGGATACCAAACCTGAGAGCATTAGAACATGTCAGCTGGCGCCATGTCCAAGTGAGTGTCCAATGTGGCTTGTAAAGCAACTGTTAATGCACTTATGACTCTTAAAAAACAACAACTTTATTTTCCTCAATGGAATAATTCCGCCAAAAAATAAAAATGATGTCATTATTTACTCACCCTCATGTCATTTGAAACTTGTATGCTTTTATTGTTTTCATGGTACACATGTGGAGAAAAATCTTTACGTAACATTTCCACACCTGTCAAGCTCCAAAAAGGATTAAAAAACATCATTATTGCATTTTAAAAGTAGTTTATACGACTCATGCAGTGCATTCCAAATCTTCTGAAGCCATACAATAGCTTTGTGTGAGGAATAGACCAAAGTATATTTCATTATGAGGTTTAGGTGTCAATTATAGATACATTATAAATATAAAAATTAGGGCTGTCAATTGATTAAAAATCTTCATCAAATGTATTACATGGTATGCTGATTAATTAATCAAATTTATCACTATTAAACCTATATATAAATATTTGCAAAGAAAGCCCCTCTAATAACAATAATATAATATATATAATCATTAAATTATTTAAATAATTAAAATTAAATATATATATATATATATATATATATATATATATATATATATATATATATATATATATATATAATAATTCCTGTAATTAAAATGCATTTCATTATTGTGGCTGATGAGTAAAGCATTGATAAGACTCCATTGATAGAATCAGATATATTGTTTATTTCCATATTATTGAACATATGCCAATCATTGGCCCACAGTTCGCAGCAATACATTTCGCAATTTTAATTTGTCAGTCAGTCCGAGAATTATTTTCTAAGCCTGTGTAAATGTGCACCTGTGTCAAAAGGTTGCTTTTGGGACGTCTCACTTTGTTTGTGTCACATCATAAACATAAACTGTTTTAGGTTACTGTGTCAAGTAAAAAAAAAATCTAGTTTGAAACTTGAAAAACACGTCTTGAGATTCTTCGGAGCCAAGCTCCGCGGTTGTGTGTGTTCAGGGAGCTGAAACCTCACTCTGTTCCACTTCACCTCTAGAGAGCTTCCTGTTGGATCTACAGTGCATTGCCAGTGGCTTTCTCCCTCCTTTTCACCCCAGTGCAATCCGCACCCCTAGGTGCTTTGAAAGTCTTTTAAAAGAGCAAACACTCCTCTAAAAGAGTATTATTTTCAAGAGAAAATAAAAGAGTGACGCTTAGCGCTGAATGTCTTTTTAAAGACGTGTCTTTATTAAGATGCCGTTCCACCTTTGAGTTGTTCCTGGATGCGGCAGATATCTCTCTGCTTCTGTCGGCCATAGGCGCTGCCTTGTGTGTCTGGGGCAAGATCACACCGAGGCACCATTTGTGGATGGTTCGTGTACTCATTGCGAGAAACTGACCATGGCATCGTTGCAGTCACGGCTTTCCTTTCTTAAAAGAAACGTCACTCCAGCTGCCCCCATGTTGCTCCTTCTTCTCACAAATTGAGGACGACCCGGCTGGCGATGGAGGTGATTTGGGGAGTTTAGCGGGCACGGTTTCAGCGGGTATATCCCCATCGTACCGTCGAGTGAGTGACAGAAGGGGAACGTCTAGGTTACAAGTGTAAACCCGTTCCCTGATGGAGGGAACGAGACGTTGTGTCCCTCTTGCCACAACACTGTACCAAGCTGTTGTAATGGCCGAACCTTGTTCTCGTCTCCTCAGTGCAGAATCTGACTGAACAGAGGCACATCCCGCCTTGTATACCTGTATGTCCGGGGGCGGGACATGCAAATACTGTTCGCCAATTTGGCATTGGTCTTTTTCATATTCAGAAGCATCCGAGGCTCACGGAAGAAGCCCCTTGTGTCACTACAATCAACACAGCCTCTCGTTCCCTCCATCAGGGGGGTATTAACAAATGAAAACATACTTTTAATGTGAAATATTTTTTAGTACTGTATATGTAGAAATTAACATTAAGCAAGATTGGTTATGCTGTAAATGTATTGTTGTTAGTTGTAGCTAAAAGGTTAATGAATGTAACCTTTATTAAAGTGTTACTAAAATTGCTTATATATGGACTACTTTTATGGTGCTTTATGTTCTTTTAGGAGTTTTTTCCCCCTTTATGGAACTTGACAAAAAAAAAATGTATGGGGGGGGATTTTGAGGGTGACTAAATGATGACAGAATTTACATTTTTGGGTAAACTATCCCTTTAATCCAAAAAAATTAAGCTGTTCCTAAATCATCTTGCCCTTCTATCTCAAAACTCAGATGACAAAGGAAACTTCCTCATCCAGTGGCTCTCCAGAGCGGACCCTGAGTTCCCAGCTCCCAAGATCTCCTCAAGTAAACGGCCACTTTCCAATCAGGAGCCTGCTGTTTGCTGCATGTCTGCTCTTTCCTGGACCCTGCCTCTCTCTCTTACGCTATGGCTCTGTTATACTATGCCCTGACCACTTCTGTGTCTCTGAGTCTGCTCCTTCACCTAACTTCTCCTTCGTCTAAGGGAATTCTGTGGGTCTTTTCTCGGCCCTTGTTCACTCTGTACAGGGCTGAGGGGTCAACATGGCGACTTAAATTGAGTTGAAAGAGGGCGATAAATGCCTATGAGGAAAGGGGCCTTGTTTTGAGGAGCCTCGATGGTAATTCTGTGTCAGGTAATATGGATAAGACTGTTGTGACGACTTCCAGGCAGAATCAATCAACCAATCTATTCAATAAATGAAACAACCCTTCTGTGTCAGGGAGGTGATCTGGGATTGTTGGTGACTGAATTTTATGTAAACACAATTATATGCATATACAATATGAGCGTAAAGAATTTTATCACTAAAAAGACATCAAAGGTCATAACTCCAACTTATATTGACTGTTATATGTTATGTATTTTTGTATATATTTTTTCTGGAAAAAGTTTTAAGATCTTGAGAGTTGAGTATACAGGGTAAAATCACAATAGATGACGCAGCATCTACAGTGATGTTTCATTCTGTTTAAGCTGGTTTTTACCCAAATTATTTTTCTGTATATTTTCTGGAGGACTGGTACGTTCTATGAAAAGACCAAAATGTTAGGTATGACGGTGCATGCTTTATCACTCTTGCATTTTTATTTGATAAATTGGTTGCGTGTTGATCTGACATTGTATTGAAGAAAAAAAATACCTCACGCTTCTATATAACTTGGTTAAAAGAATAACAAACAGCAAAAGAGTTTATTTTTCCACTCACATCAGACAATTTTGCCTTAATTTTGGTTGAAAAGATATGGGTATCACTTTCGGTTTGTATACCCATGAAATCCAAAAAGAGGCAGCTAAAGGATAGAAGGTAAACAACAACAAATATGGATGTTTACAGCAAAGAGAGTCAGATGCTGCTATATATCTTGCTAATATATTTTGATTATATCATGGTCTCTTTGCTGTATCATGACTGCAAGTCTGTGGAAAAACAAAACTTTAGCAATGCAGACCATGTGTCTGAAGGCCTTTTATTAACTATACAGCTATTATGTATCTATATTAATGATGTTGAATATACTTAGTAACATTAATATATTCAATGACTGTTATCTCTTACACAAGTTACTAAAATAAATTATTGTATTTATCTATGTATACCTTGCAGGGCAGGTTTTCTTAACTGAAAAGTGATGATTATATATATATATATAAGACTGTATTTTAGGTTATTGTGATATTTTAAAGGATTATAACATTTATTCATGTCTGCCTATGTGTGTGTCAGGTAAATGCTATTATAGTTTTGTCTTGTCTTTAAAAAATACCTGAATATCCTTAAAACAAGACATATTTACTTTATAAGCAAAATTGCAAAAGACATTAAAGGGTTATCCAAAAATGAAAATTCTAATCATTTACTCACCCTCATGCCATCCCAGATGAGTATGACTTTCTTCTTCTGAACTCAAAAATAGATTTTAAGAAGAATTCCCGAAGTTTCAGCTCTGTAGTTCCATACAATGAAAGTGAATGGTGACCAAACCTTTCAAGCTCCAAAAATAAATAAATAATGGAATAATTTAAATTTAAGTCTTTAGTGGTTAAATCCATATCTTCAGATGATAGGTGTGGGTCAGAAACAGATCAATATTAAAGTTATTTTGTACTATACATCTCCACTTTCATATTCTGAAAGTGAAAGTGGAGATTTATAGTAAAAACGTTTTGAAATATTGATCTATTTCTAACCCAAAGTGATTGCATCAATTCAGAAGACATATGTAATACCATTGGAGTCTTATGGATTACTTTTATGCTGCCTTTATGTGATTTTTGGAGCTTCAAAGTTCTGGTTACCATTCACTTGCATTGTATTGACCCACAGAGCTGAAATATTCTTCAAAAAATCTTTGTTTGTGTTCTGTAGAAGAACACATCTTGGATGGTGAGTAAATTATGAGAATTTTCATTTTTGGGTGAACTATCCCTTTAAGATGTATTTTCAGAGAATATATCTTGACTTAAGTTTATTTTACTTACCACATTATCTTTTATTACTATTATTTTTTGTTTTCTTGTTTTAAGCATAAATGTAAAAAAGAAATTGTGTAGAGGTTGTTTAAAATAAGGAAAAAATATTCCCCAATACAGTCAGAAAAAGAAACTTAATGCAAGATATATTCTCTGAAAACAAGTTCTTACACAGTTGTGCTTCTTAGTAAATTGACCATGTTTTAAGGATGTTTAGACATTTTTACTGCAAAACAAGACAAGAATACTGATTAAGAATATTATGTTTTGTAATTAAGAGTGAAATGAATATAACAGGGTCCAGGCTAAAAAATCCTCCTTTATCCAAACACACAGGACTTGGAAACAAACTTTGCAATTAAAAACAAACAAAAAAACAAATGGCAGTAATGGTAGCATTTATTTTAGACTGTTCTTCCAGACCTTTTCTGGAATTACACCTTCTACTAACTTCACATCTAATACATTATTAGCCACATTATTAATCATTAAGACTGTTTTAATTTAACCTGGAAGGTTTGGTTTAACCTAGGTTTGAAATCCCCTCCATGGATTTGAATGCAGCATTTGGCTCTAGTATGAGTCAGTTCTCAAATCTTTGTCAAATGCTGGCCTCTGTAGGGCGTATTTGTCAAAGCTGTTATGCTCCAGACTGTAGCATCTTATTTTCGGTATCTGCGATTGCAAAATGTGATTGGTTAAATGTAGTCCAGGATGTGCCATTTCCATTTGCAATTTTTTTACAGTTTTATCCCTCAGAATTGTGTCACTTATTCCAATGGATTTGATGGTGTCAAGAGGTTTTTTACCAAAGTATTTACTAAACTGTGAATGGTGTGACATTTTCAAAGCAGTTTACATTGTACTGAGCAAAATGATATGTGTTGTCTTGTACACGCTCTGTGTTTGACAGAAAGTCTCTATGTAACTAATGTGGTTTCTTGTCAGCTGTGTTTTTGGGAATAAAGAGTCAAGTAAAAATAAATATTAATACTCTCTGAACTTGTGCTTCATAATTTTATACTGATAATTAGATGCTTGTGTTGTTCCTCTCTGGCTGAATAACTGAATAATTTGAATTTTACTTCTTTCCTCATTTCCTGGTGTTCTCATTTCTTTCCTTTTCATATTGGGTGATTCTCATGAAACCTGTCAGAAAATGTCTAGGGGATATCTAAACCAAAAAGGCAATGAAACCTACATTAAGGACTATATATATATATATATACATTTTCAGGATACTTAAGCACATTTTACACCACAATTCTTATTACCGTAATACTTTGAGACATTTTACATTTACTATTCCATGGTTTTCTATGATAACTCTAATTATTGTAAAAGTAATATTTTTACTCAAACACCATAAACTAATAAAAAAAAGTTTTTGCAAAATTCTTTTTTTTTTTCTTTTTTTTTATTCAAATCAGCTAAAGTGAAAGGTACCAAGGGAGTACTTATATGATATTTAAATATTTTTAGAATTTATATTTATATTATATTTTTCGCATTGCAGTAATGAGAATTGAGGGGTAAAATGTGCATAACTGTTGTGTAAATGATGTCACTATGTTAAAAAAAAAATCTCAATGGCCTAAAAAAAAGTATTCATTTTCTTTATACAAAATATTATGTATTATTTATTTATTTTAATTATGAATTAAAACAGGAGCAAGAAATTTTCTTGACAAGTTTAGTGAGAATCACCTTATAGATACTTATAAGATTCCTATAATTTCTTAAAAGTATTGTGCATTCAAAAATTATTCTGATTTATGTTGTTCCAAATCCATATGACTTTCTTCTGTGGAGCATAGAATGTCAACCTCTATTCACTTTCACTGTATGGAAAAAAAGTATGCAATGTCACTGAATGGTGACGGATACTGACATTCTGCCTAACATCTCCTTTTGTACGGCACAGAATTTATAAAATCACGAGGTTTTGGTAAAACACGAGGGCGAGTATTTGATTATTGAATTTGTATTTTTGGGTGAACTATTCCTTTAACACAAGCCTCTTGTTGGTTTGTCTTCCAGGGTTTCGCTGTAAAGGAGATAAGTCTGTGTTCTGTCGGATGGAGGTTTTAAGTAAGTACTGCTCCAATCCTGGCTATAGACAGATGTGCTGCAAGTCTTGCAATGAGGGCAACTACACCACTGAATTCAACATTACTAGACCCTGGACCTACACTACTGTTGCACCTCCCATAACCCCCTCTGCAACAGCTCCTGTTCAGACCACACAGATGCACAGGACCTCACTGAAGCCCAGCACCCACAGCAGCCGTTTAGCAGGCACACCATCTGTCAGCAGGTGGAGAAGACCCAGTACCACTGCCACACCTTGGGGCTACACAACCACTGTCAAACCATTGACCCTAAAGAGAGGAATGACAATCGCTTGCACCACTAATACTGTCACCATGGAAAACCAGCATACCAGCACACCCACCTACAAGGAGGACACCAGCGCCCCCTTCTACGAGGAGGAAACTTGGAGCGGTGCCTCAGCAGAACACATCTCAGAATCAGAATCATCAGAGTCCATCTCTTTTTCTACAGAGCCCTGGCCAGTCACTTCGATATTTACCAGTACTGTTGATGATGAAATACTTGACACAACTATTATGACAACACCACTGCCTAGAGTTACTGCAACAAGCCCTCCTGCCATAGTTACTCTCCATAGGTCAGAGGATAAAAAGGAAAATAACTCCATTGATGTGTCCTACAGAATTGTCGGTCTAAACGAAGTCGCACTTAACCACTTTGTTCTCAGAAAGCTAGTGCCGTTCCGTGAGAAAACACAAAATAAAAGGATTCAAGAGCTCCTCGCAGAGAAAAGGAGGCAAGACTTTCTCCTACAAAGACGGAAAAGAAAGCCAAGAAAATGATAAATTGTTTTCTCTCTTTCCTGTTCTGTTATCCCTAGTGATCTTATGGTATTTTGTGAGTACATATAAGATTATTTTACAGGAAGAAACATGAAATCATAGCCTTACTTGTGATATCTGTTCAAGGAATCTTAATACATGTGATCCGGGAAAGAAACATTACCATATTCAATGTTTAACTAAAAATGACAGTATCCCATTGGTTTACAACATTTTGCTATTTCAAAGACAGATTTAATGAACATTTGAATTTGTCTAATGTTTTAAAGTTGAAGTGTCCAGTTCTTTTAATGTTAAAATACTTTATCCTATCCCAGCTTAATATACAAACACAACTAGTGAGTTTGTAGGTTGATTCCATTAAACAATCAATCAATTTTGTAGGTTGATTCCAATTTAAACAACTGTTTGTTCTAATATTGACTCAACCGATAGAGTGAGTTTGGGGGTGGGACTATCTGTGATCAACCAATGGAAGATAGGGTGTTTAGGGAAACCTTTTTGAAAACAGTAATTATTTTTCAATAGAACTTAAAAGTGCCCATGGGTGCACCCCCTTTTTCAGCCATCTTGGTTCCCATTTTTCCCATTCATTTTTTCCATAGGCTTTTCATAAAATACTTCATAAAATAGTTCTAAGCCATGAACCAAACCAACCAGCTCCGAGGTGAATCACAACATTACAAATCTTGATCTAAAGCAAAACTATTTGAAAATCGGATAAAAAGACAAAGATACAAGACTGTGCACTTCACATCTTTCATGAGGAAATGAACTACAATCACACGATGCATTGCAAATGACATCATTGAATTAAAAACTATGGCGAAATATAAAAATGTTGATTTAAAGTTATATTTAAATTATATCACAACATTTTGACATTTGATGGTTTGTTTGCTGCGATTTTCTCTGATTGGATGATCTTTCTCTGCAGGAACATGGGAAGTGTAGTTCTTCACCAGGAATTCTGCTATTAAGTGCAATTTTGTAAAAAGTTGAAATAACTCAGACTGATGGATGCAGCAGAAGTATATACCATCAATTAACAACCTTGGCGCTCATAGAAAGTCTGGCTTTAAAGGTTTATAAATAATCGCAAATCATCAATTCCCCTTTGAAAAAAAATATTTTACTTCTAGAACCAAGCTCTGTTCCCTTTGGCGCTGCTAGTGGCACAGAAAGAGACCCACATAAATCTTGAATTTGATAAACTGACATATTTCTCTAACATGTGATTCTAAAAAGAAAAAGATTATGATATCATTGTCTCAACTTTTTAATGTTTACTGAATGATTTGTCAACATCTGGTTCATTTTACATAAAACTGAAAATTTCCAGCATAAAAAGATGTCCCAAATTGCAGTTTAGTTGCACCATGACATCGCAATGCAGTTTTTATGGTGCTATCTCAATAAACTAAAGCGTCCTTTGTCCTGTGATATTTTGAGCCTTATGTTGAAAAACATTGTTTTCATACCACTAATGTTGATTGCTTTGGCATTTTGTTTTCATTATGAAAAATATTGTTATCACAAAGATTCATCTTGCTTACGACTTCTCTGCACAAATCAGAAATATCTTACTAAATGTTGTAAATATGAACTAGAATTTTATTTGTTGTATTTATTGAAGTGCCAATTACATTAAAGGGATAGTTCACCCAAAAAAATTAATTCTCTCATCATTTACTCACCTCATGCCATCCCTGGTGTGTATGACTTTCTTCTGCTGAACACAAAGATTTTTAGAAGAATATCTCAAATCTGTGAATGGTAACCAAAATCTTTGAAGCTCCAAAAATTGTTCTGTTTCTCACCCACACCTATCATATCGTCCAGTTGACATGGATTAAAGCACTGGAGTCTTATGAATTACTTTTATGTTGCCTTTATGTGCTTTTTTTAAAGTTCTAATCACCATTCACTTGCATTGTATGGCCCCATAGCTGAAATATTCTTCTAAAAATCTTTGTTTGTCTGCAGAAGAAAGTCATACACATTAGGTTTGCACGAGGGTGAATAAGTGATGAGTTTCCTTTTTGGGTGAACTATTAATTTAAATGAATGCTTTCTTCAAAGGCATCGTGCATATCAGCCCACTTTGCGCTTTTTGTGCATGCGGCATGAGTAACAATTCTACACATATCCTAGAAATACAGGAAGCAATACTGATATCTTCTCCATGCCGTGGGCGAATGCCGTGGCCGTCTACGTTCTTGATTTAAGGGGTATGAGTGAATGCCTACATTCTTGATTTAATAAAGCTGCAAATGAAGTAACAGTGTTGGTCTTATTCCAGCTAGACACACATTTATTTCAGTGTGTAAAAAAGGATGAAATAATGTGTTGGCAGTGAGATGTTGAGCAGGCGAACCACCACAGATGGCCACAAGATGTCTGTGCATCTCTTTTTATTGATCTAAATTACCATCAGTATGTAAATACTTTTAGTTTTTCCACTGAAGCACACAAGATGCTTTTCAGAAAATTCTCAGGCCAGGCTGGGATTACATGGTCCATCTGGTTTTGTACAAACTTGTGGAGTCCATGCCAGCTTGAGTTGGGAAAACCAAATTCTAAGAAGTTATAAAATTCATGTTAATTTTCAGTTCAATTTTCGCTCGAAATGTTAATGAAATAACAAAGAAACAATGTTGACATTAGTGGACTCAAGCTTGTGAACACCACTGCACTGTATGATATAAACAGCAGATGGCAGTTTTGTGGCAATGTGTTATAAACACGCTCTCCTGATGTTTTCCTACCATTTTGTAGTCAAGGTCTCAAAGCTGCTGTTTTCACAATTAAAACTGTTATGAAGCAGACGAGGAGTGAGGATCTAAATGCAGTTCTTTAATGAAGGAACAAAAGGGTGAACAGGGTAACTCAAAATAACTGAACAACACAGGGAACAAACAAAACATCCACGAGGGGATAACAAGTATAAACATGAAACACAACCACGGAGTGCACGGGCAGGAACACAATCAAGGACAACCATAACATACAACAACCAACAACAAATGAACAAACAACAGGGTTTAAATACAGAAGGATGATGATAAGTAAATTAAACACAGGTGGAAACAATGACACTGGCAGTGATGAGAGCAGGGGATTATGGGAAGTGTAGTTTGGGACCGGTGACAGGGGAGGAACACTGAGCAGACAACGGGGAATCGTGACAAAAACAACCATGTGTCATCAGAAAGAAATGAAACAAATGAAGGCCTGACAAAACATAGGTCACATATTATGTGATTGTGCTGCATAGTCAAGGTGACAGGTCCATCAGAGTTTAAGTGATCTTATTACAAAATTCCTGAAAACTTTTCTAGTTTAATAAGTACAGCGATTTGGCTATAATAGACTGCAGGTTGATTATGATAGACAGACAGAAACTGATGTTATTCATAAACACTATAAAATAAACTGAGGTCTCTCCAACTGAAAGATGCATCTAAAACTTATATTTAAGAAAAGTTCTGTAAATGAATTCATTTAAGTTGTGGTGAATATAACATAGTGTAAAATATTATTATTGTATAGAAATACAGATAACACTTCACAGTAAGGTTGTAATTATTAACATTATTAAATACAGTATACCTTAGGTATCACAAAGTAACAATTAACACATTTTTACAGCATTTTTTAATCTTGGTTAATGTTAATTTATTAATAAATAAATAAATAAATAAATAAATAAATAATTAATTGTTCATATTAGTTCATAATGCATTTAATTATGATAACACTCATACTAACTAATATAATACAACCTTATTGTAAAGTGTAACTAAAATACATATTTGTGTTTTGCATCCCAAAACAGATTTAGCAGCGGAAAATCTGTGTAATGTTTACAATTCTGCATTTGGCAAATGCTTTTATACAAAGCAACTTGGAAAATAACCAATGACCTTGATGTTGTTAATGCCTTCGCAAGTTGAACTAGGATCACTGTAGCACTGTAACATCCCCAAAGTGAGCTTTGCTGAAAAGTCTTTTACTCACCGTTTATTTATCTTTGTTATGCAATGTTCCTTTCGTGCTGAATTTCAGTGGTTGACTCATTACAGTGATTTTTATGTACTGAATAGGTTCTTACTGTAATACTTAAGTGGTAAAAATACATAATGATAGTAATAAAACCAATTCACAAATTTTGTGATAGCTATTGTATTATAATCTTATATAACATTGCTTTTAGATTTTTCTAAGCATTCGTTTTTGCAATGTACCATGTACAATGTAGCATTAAAACTTATACCATACGCGTGCGTGCGTGCGTGCGTGCGTGCGCGCCCGTGTGTGTGTGTACAAAGTGTACCAAATGAGTATTAAAGTAAAAATACAAATGTTGCACATGGCAGCAATAATATGTGTACTCTAATTTATGTTTAGTGTCCTTGTTATATGTAGGAAAAACCCCAAAACATATGAGCATCATTAAATGTCCTAAACAAGCCTAAATTGCTCTGTTCATATATCAGTTTTATTATGGCATTTTTATCAGATTACAGTCTTATCTATCTGGAAAACACCAACCAAGAGGATAAAAATAAACCTTGTCCACCTCAGATGGGTCAACTGGTCTCGTAGCAACCACTAAACTGAGCCGAAAAGATTGAGATACATTTTCTTTTGAATGGTGATTGTCTATTTCTGGCTCAGCATATCAAAGTTGTAGAGTTCCTATTAATGTTTGGCCTGACTGTTAATCTTGACCTACATCTCATTATATAGACTTATGAGTAAAATGTTAGTTTATGCTTTAGTGCATCTGAAAACTTGATGGAATTCATATATAATAAACATGCATTCAGTTATTTTATCCTCATTAAAAGGTTTACAACTAAAGATGTTAATAGATTAGAATATCCGCAGAGATTTTACTCAACCAGACAGTGGAATGTACAGTTTTTCTTGTGGACATCTAGTTAACTTGCTATAAAGCACCTCAACAAAACACTGAATATCTTTCTAAGATTTGATGCCACTAACCTGGTAAACTGGGACAAATGCAGTGATTATTTACAGTAATTCTCTAGAAGCACTAATTGTATAAATCTGATACCTTGTCATCTGAGCCTGTGACCGATCGGACCGACCGACCGACCGACCGACCGATCGATCGATCGATAGATAGTTAGTTAGTTAGTCTATCTTTGTCGTGCTTGTTGTTACAAGATGCTGCATAGGTTTGGAACATTTATAACAAACAAATCCATTCATGTCCTCTGATCAATATTTCAAGGATGTATTCCTTACCACAGAGAGCACTACTGAAATTTAATGGTCACTCCACTGCATGTCTTACACTGGAAAAGTTGACTTTGCCTTCTGAATTCCTAAATAATTTATGAGAGAAGAAAAATGAAGAAGAAAATAAAAAAAACATTGACACCTTTTTCTAACTCCCTTCAACCAACACTCACATCTGCATGGTGGAGTTTTATGTAACCATATTGTGTAAGCGTTACTTAAAATGAACCCTGAATACAAACAGCAAACTAATGGTACTGAGCTTTTTAAAGGTGAATTGTTTTCTGTGGTGCATGAAGTAACATGCCATTCAGTAATAGTATAACTGTATGTGTATCCCATTAGCTTTGAGATGTCGTGACCAAATCACTTTACCTTCTCTTTTTAGATGTGTTAAAAGCTGTTTGCAATATTATCGAAAAATTTGTATTAATAGTACTTAATCAACTGTCCCTGCCTTAACATGTCTACAAAATTACATTTGTCAACATAAAAGTGTTAGGGCTACCTTGTCTTGTTTTACCGTTGCCCCTTTGGTTTCCATTTTTGTCCCTTTTTGTTCAGTCCTTTTCTTTCGTTGAATATTGTTAGCCCGGTGTGTGTTCCCTGCCTGTGTTTTCTGTGTTATGTTTATTTCCCCATTGAGGGTTTTCCTTTGTGTTTTTGTGTTTCAATAAAGTAAAGCTTGCACTTAGATCCGCTCTCCTCGTCTGCCTTCGCTGTCTGCATTCGTAACAGAACGAAAGACCACAAATGGATCTAGCGGCTTACTGCAAGGAGCCTGTTCCCAAGCCTTCCACGGTCAGCGAGCCAGTGCCAACGCCTTCCACGGTCAGCGAGCCAGCGCCTACGCATGTCACGGTGAGCGAGCCAGCGCCTACGCATGTCACGGTGAGCGAGCCTGCGCCTACGCATGTCACGGGGAGCGAGCCAGCACCTGCGGCCTCCCGAGCTTTCCAGAGCTCCGCCTCCCGAGCTTTCCAGAGTTCCGCCTTAAGAACTTCCTAGAGCTCCGCCTTCTGAGCCTCCCGAGCTTTCCAGAGCTCCGCCTTCCGAGCTTTCCAGAGCTCCGCCTTCCGAGCTTTCCAGAGCTCTGCCTTCCGAGCCTTCCGAGCTTTCCAGAGCTCCGCCTCCCGAGCTTTCCAGAGTTCCGCCTTCCAAGCTTCCTAGAGCTCCGCCTTCTGAGCCTCCCGAGCTTTCCAGAGCTCCGCCTTCCGAGCTTTCCAGAGCTCCACCTTCCGAGCTTTCCAGAGCTCTGCCTTCCGAGCCTTCCGAGCTTTCCAGAGCTCCGCCTTCCGAGCTTTCCAGAGCTCCGCCTTCCGAGCTTCCTAGAGCTCCGCCTTCTGAGCCTCCCGAGCTTTCCAGAGCTCCGCCTTCCGAGCTTTCCAGAGCTCCGCCTTTCAAGCTTTCCAGAGCTTCACCTCTCGAGCCTCCCAGGGCTCTGCCTCTCAAGCCTCTCGAGCCTCTCAAGCCTTCCAGGGCTCCGCCTCTCAAGCCTCCCGAGCCTTCCAGGGCTCCGCCTCTCGAGCTTCCCGAGCCTCCCAGGGCTCTGCCTCTCAAGCTTCTCGAGCCTTTCAGAACTCCGCCTCTCGAGCCTTCCAGGGCTCCGCCTCTCAAGTCTCTCGAGCCTCCCAGGACTCCGCCCCTCAAGTCACTCGAGTCTTCTAGGGCTCCGCCTCCCAAGCCTCTCGAGCCTTCCAGGGCTCCGCCTCCCAAGCCTCTCGAGCCTTCCAGGGCTCCGCCTCCAGAGCCTCTCGAGTCTTCCACGGCCCTTCTCCCCGAGCCTCCTGCGGCTCCACCTCCAGAGCCCAGAGACTCCCGAGCCTTCTAGGGCTCCACCTCTTGAGCCTCCCACGGCTCCACCTCCTGAGCCTCCAGAACTTCCCACGGCTCCGCCTCCCGAGTCTCCTACGGCTCCGCCTCCCGAGCCTCCTACGGCTCTGCCTCCAGAACCTCCCGAGCCTCCTACGGCTCCGCCTCCCGAGCCTCCTAGGGCTCCGCCCCAGAGCCTCCTGAGCCTCCTACGGCTCCGCCTCCCGAGCCTTCTACGGCTCCGCCTCCAGAGCCACCTACGGCTCTGCCCCCAAAGCCTCCTGAGCCTCCTACGTCTCCGCCTCCAGAGCCTCCTACGGCTCAGGCCCCAGAGACTCCCGAGCCTTCCTCGGCTCCGCCTCCTAAGCCTTCCTCAGTTCCGTCTCCTGACCCTGTTCCTGACCTGTGGCCTCCTCCCAGGCCTCCTGACCCGGCCCCTGTCCTGTGGCCTCCTCCCAGGCCTCCTGGCCCCAGACCACCTGAACCTGTCCTTGTCCTGTGGCCAGCTCCCAGGCCTCCTGAACCTACCCTTGCCCTGTGGCCAGCTCCCAGACCACCTGAACCTGTCCTTGCCCTCTGTGCCCCCTTGGACTTCCTGCCTGCCCTCTGTGCCCCCCTGGACCTCTTGTCTGCCCCTTGTTGCCCCCTGGACTGTCTGTCTGCCCCTCGTTGCCCCCTGGACTGTCTGTCTGCCCCTCATTGCCCCCTGGACTGTCTGTCTGCCCCTTGTTGCCCCCTGGACTGCCTGTTTGCCCTTTGTTGCTCCCCTTGGTCTGTCTGCCCACCACAAGCTCCCCCCCCCCCCAGTCAATGGACATTTGTTCTTCCTGTTTTTTGTTTTGTCACTGTTGATCGTCTGGAATCCGATCCTTGAGGGGGGCTATGTTAGGGTTACCTTGTCTTGTTTTACCGTTGCCCCTTTGGTTTCCATTTTTGTCCCTTTTGTTTTCTGTAGTTTTCACTTTTGTCCCTTGTTTAGCTCCACTGTCTCACTAGTCTATTGTTTAAAAGAACTACACTTCCCAGTATCCACCTGTCATCATCACTGCCATTTTGTTCATTGTTCTCACCTGTGTATCATTTGTAATCATCCTGTCCTTGTGTATTTATATCCTGGTTTTTGGTTCAGTCCTTTTCTTTCGTTGAATGTTGTTAGCCCAGTGTGTGTTCCCTGCC
The DNA here is from genome assembly GCF_025860055.1 of Xyrauchen texanus. NCBI lineage: Eukaryota > Metazoa > Chordata > Actinopteri > Cypriniformes > Catostomidae > Xyrauchen > Xyrauchen texanus. Next base: position 25,638,876 of record NC_068309.1, on the reverse strand, counting down.
TGTGTTTTCTGTGTTATGTTTATTTCCCCATTGAGGGTTTTCCTTTGTGTTTTTGTGTTTCAATAAAGTAAAGCTTGCACTTAGATCCGCTCTCCTCGTCTGCCTTCGCTGTCTGCATTCGTAACAAAAAGAGCAAATATATTTTATAGGATCAGGAAGATGGTTAGACTCCATGGTGCATAGAGACCATGGTACTAACAAATTCAGACAAGAAATATTTTTTTTCTTCACCCACACGAGCAGAATAAATGGAAACAATGTATGCAGTGGAAGAGCACTGTTTAAATGTGTGTGTCAGTGAGAAAGATTTTTGTTTGTGAAAAAAAAGAAAAATTCCCCACAACATTTGTATGATATTTCTGATGGCATTCCATGATAAAGTAATAGGTAATAAGGTACGAGGGGATGTGCAACATTGTGAATAAAGTCACAGCAACTTTATTCTTTGGGTGCTACACTGTGAGTCAGAAGCTATGAACAGGTGTTTTGTGTCATGCCTGTTACTATATTGTTTATTTTAGCACTGATGGAATGTTGTATTGACCAATCAGCATCAAATACTCAAATAAATAACTCCAACTCATTTATATTTAAGTAATAAGTGCTATATTGTGAATATAGTCACGGCTGAAGGGCATTGTTACCCCTTCAGCAATGACTATATTCACAATATGGCAGAGCCTCGAGTGCCTTTTTTGCTTTTATAAAACGGTCATCACGTAATGAAAATATTAAGAACACAAATGTTCATTAAAAGATATATTTGTTATATTTGTAAATAAATTCATTAAATGCCATCCTTCCGCTAGAAAATATAGTTCCCTATCTGTCACTCACTCTACGTTGTGTCAATGTAGTGACATTAGGGATCGCATTTGGGAGCCTCAAACACCTCAGATCTTTGAGAAAAGGCCAATGAGAATTGGTGATTGGAATTTGCATGCCACTCCCCCGGACATACGGGTATAAAGCTGGCTCGCAACCACTCATTCAGATTTTTTCTTCGGAGCCGAGCGTTTCAGTTCTGCAAGCTGAATTACTCTGCCGGTCCGTTCACCTCTAAGAAGCAAATAGCTGTTGGATATACAGCGCATTTCTCACCTTCTGCAGTGGTTGCTGCAGATTACGCCCCGGGGTGCTTTGACAGCCAAATAGAGTAAATATTCCTGAAAAAGAGTATATTTTCTCTAATTGAGCAAACACATTGACGTGAACGTCTGTCTAATGATGCGTCTTTTTAAAGATGCCTTTCTGTCTCTGTTTAGTTTCTGGGTGCGGTCGTTATCTCTCCACCTCTGATGGCCACAATCGCTGCCTCACGTGTCTGGGCCCTAATTACATTGAGGAAGCGTTTGTGGATGTTTCATGTTCTCATTGCGAGAACATGACCATAGCAACATTGCGGTCGCAGGTTTCTTTCTTCCAGAGGAGAGCCCCCACAAGAGGCTGTTGCTCCCCTCCTCACGGCCTGGCGCTTAGACCCCCAAGAAGGCTCCTAAGCACTCATGAGACGGACGAACCAAGGAGGAAAATGTCCACTGGAACCCGGGAGCTGGTGACCAGACCACTCCGTCCTCTGGTGGAGGGCCAGGGGGAGAATTAATTGTTCCCTTTTGTTTTGTGTTTGCCATACCCACATTGTCAAAAAAGAGCAGTTTCCTCTCTCCTTGGGTCACAAAGCTGGTGCCCACGGCCACCGTTACCATGGCAACTGGATACCGAGCACTCGCAGCCAGGGCCCCGCAAATGCATTCCCCCCACCTTCACGTGTCCGGCTGCACCACATGAACCCTACTCCCGGCCAGCCGGTTGTGATGAGTCTTGAGGACGGCCCAAAAGGCCCTTCTCCTCAGTCACTGACCTGCCCTACGCCAGGTACATGGAGCAAGGTAAGTGCTTCAAGTTTCCCCTTAGTGCAGCCACCTTGGGACGATGCAACGCTCCTCGATGTGGCGTTTCCTGCTCCCCCCTGCTGCAAGGCCCCACCCCCAGGTATGTCAGATGCGATTATCCCCTTAGTACCCTACGCCCAGAGCTTGGAAGTGGCTAGTGCTTTCAACCCCTCGCATTGGTTGGCCTGGACCCTTCGACCACCCCCAGGTGGTCCAGCTAATTTGGAGTCAATTTGGCAAAGCACAGGTAGACCTGTTTGCTTTCCAGGGATCCTCCAACTGCCCGCTCTGGTACTCCCTGGAGGGAGCTCCCCTCGGGACAGACGTGTTAAATCACATGACCAGCCGAATACTACTGATGATGTCACATTGTTAAGAAAACAAACAATCATAAATAATATTTACTTATAAGCTAGAGCATCCATTTTACATGCTTGAATTGAATAATTTAATTGAGTTTACTTAAGGTACACTATGTAATTTTTGTTAAAAACAATACAATTTTATTAATGAAAGAGTGCAAAAAACTTCAGACACCAGTGGTCAATCACACACCAGGATCAGAAAGGCACCAGATTTCAATCTCCTCCTCATCAAAAAAGGATAAATATGTCCCCCGGGTAGACACACTCTTGTTCAGCATTTCCAACTTGACGGGAAAGGAGACACCAACAGACACACCACATCCTTTGTTTCTGACCTGATGAGGAAAGAGACTATAAGATAGTTGAGGTTAGGCTTTTGCTAACAGCCCAGTCCACAAAGGACCTCTTCTTAACTGGTGCCCCGTACTGAAAATGGGGAGGGGTCATCTAATACACTCATAACCACACCTTAAGTCACATCACTACGTCATCAGTGAATTGAGTAGAAACCACTACAATAAGACATGGCACTTATCTGCTCAGATGACATGTTTTTAGATATCCGTCTTTTTCTTTCTTTCGTTATTTATTTGTCCATTTGCTCTGATAAGATATCCTGTATCCTTGTGTACACCTGTGCCTTGAACCACATTCATCTGCAGAGGAGCAGAGCCGAAGCACAACTTACGTCATTACCAATACAATGTTATTCCGCAAGACACATGCAGTTTTATTTTTTAACTGTTAGAGGGCCAAAAGTTAAACAGTGTACCTTTAATATTTTCAAGTTCATGCTGAAACGAAATTATTCAATGTAAAAAGTACTTAATCTTTTCTGGTATATTTACTTAACCACAAATTGCTTATATTTCAGTGAATATCATCATATTTCAAATACCTTTTTGTAAAATTCTTTGAAAAACAAGTTTTCATTTTTGTTCCAACTCAATAATGGTAGCATGTTCACATTTGTAAAATACCCAGTCCATCTGCATGCTTAATTTTTAATTAGACAATTAGGGAGGGGCACTATCTAATCTATGTTTAATTAAACTAATCTAGTAATTATGTCGTCTTAGAGAAAATAATCTTTAGTAACCCCGTAATGGAAAAGCAAGTATTTATTTATGTATAATAATTAAAGGTCGTGTGTGTGTAATTTTCCAATGTTAAAATACTTTCCCCTATCCCAGTTTGGAATGCAGTCAATTTGCTATAAGTAAGCCACGCTGATTAAATTCCCCAAAAAGTGTAAACACGTTGGCTCTGTAGCATTATCAAAAAATGTCTCAGTTTGTTGGAGCATCCAGACCAGCCCAAAATTGGCTTAACAATAGTGTTAGTTTGGGGCAGAAATATAGCCTATGTTTGTCCAATCAATGGAAGACAGGAGTGGGGAGGGTATTCTGTAAACAATTCTGTTTGGTGATGCTAGTAGCACCTCACTTCACCCTCAAATGTGATGTTAGCGATCAGGGTGGATGGTAAAAGTAATGTTCTCACACAGGGGGTTGCACTCTAAATAGGCTGCACATGATAAACAAAACATGTACAGTTCAGATCAACCAGACCTTCCAGTTTACAGTACACTTAAGCTCCCTGTATATCCTGCAACAATACAGAGCACCTGTGTCAAGTTGATTACGACATACAGAAAATAATAATACAGAAAACGACAAAGAAAAAAGACTGATTGTAGATGCAAGCTTACTACCTTTGTAAATATTAATCCATAGGATTATTTAGTGATTATTCATTATTTTTGGACAACAATAAGCACTTTCACATCCCTAGATAATCAAGGTTCAAATAATGATATTAACTTGTGTAAGAAACTTGTGTTTGTAAGTTTGTAAAATATACACAATTTAATCGCACACTAAGAGTGCCCTTTAAAGCAGTATTGGCAAGCCAAGAATAACATTTTCTCCCATTTAGATTAGCTTTAGTCACATATGGGGTCATTGCGAAGTTTGTTTTGCTCAAAACAAAAGATTGTCACTAGCTAAATAAATACAAGTGACTTTCTATTCCATGAAATACCAGAGGCTACTGTTATAATGGCAAGCAAGATCAGGGCAAAAGAGATCATGAATCACATCAGATGACAATTGATTATTCAAACACTTTCTGTTGGGGGAAAATCCGTTCAATGAATGAACAAAGTACAAGGTACAACCCAGCACATAGTTTGTTTTAATCTTAATTGATGGAAAAGAATGTAAACCCAATGCAGCTTGGCAGAGAAACATATGTATTTCAAACCAAACATAAATCAGTGCAATATTAAATTTGATCTTTGTGTCTTAAATTGAAGCAGATGGGATCATCACATGTGATTCAGAGATATGCTCTATGCTGGAAATGAAAGGAACGTGTGGATATCTTTAAAGCACGAGATGGATTGATGAGAATATATCAGCCTGGTGTGATTGTAGTTCATTGAGGGCAACACAGTTCAGTTCCTTTCATTTTTTGCACGTTGCCATGGTTTTCTGCTTTCAAGCCCTGACTATCTGAGCTATTACAGACTTTTTATTTTTACAAAGCTCGTTATTGCATCTGTATTCTTGGGATTGCATCTTTACTCATATTTCTATTCTTCTTTCATTTGATTCAGATCGACTTACTTGGCACAAATGACTCCCACTCTATCTTTATATTCTCATTCTCTCCTTCTCCCTTTCGTTCTCTTTTATGGATTTCTCTTTCCTACCTCTTTTAGGGGTGTTGCTAGGTGGTTGTTAGGGCATAACTAAATGGCTGCCTTCTAGCCCAATACAACAGACCTTCCCAAGTCTCTGTGACGTCCTGATACATAGATATGTGTGGGGACCTTTTCAATGAATGTCTATGGGATATTTTGAATATAAACCATGAATTTATATTTGTTTCAAATAGATACAAGTTTTTAGTATTCTAATTAGTATTTAATTAGCATAATTTTAAATGAAGTGTTTACGGTATGTTTACTGGGCGGCACGGTGATGCAGTGGGTTACACAGTTGCCTCACAGCAAGAATGTCACTAGTTCAAGTCTTGGCTCAAATTGACCTTTCTGTGTGGAGTTTGCATGTTCTCCCTGTGTTCATGTGAGTTTCCTCCACAGCTCAAAGACATGTAGGTCAAGTGAATTGGAGACTCAAAAATGTATTATTGGTGTGAATATGTTTGTCTGAGTTTTAGCCCTGTAATGGACTGGCCATGTTCCCTGAGACAGCTATGATAGGCTCCAGCTATGACCTTATACTGTATAAGATGAGCAACTAAAGAAGAGCTGTCTTCTGTTAAAGAATGGTATCACTATTGGTATATAGGTGGTGCTCTTTCCAGATTAAATGAGCTTGTGTTTAGTGTGAAAAACAAATCTATGTTCATTTAATAATCAAAAGGGAGCTGTTGTATATCTACTGTACTCTACTGTCTTTTAGACCCATTTAGAATGGTTGTTTGAAATTTTCTACAAAACAGAAGGGTATTATTTTTTTCCTAGTTATGATAGACTCTAAAATATTAGCTAAAATAATCGCTTTTATTTTATTTTTTATTTTGTGTTGGATCAACAGAATTTAAAATTAATACAATGTAGGAAATCATTTTTTAGCGTGCTAGCTATCCAATACTTTATTTGTAAAGAGGAAACATTTGCCTGCATCAAGTTAACAAATTTGATTTGTTGACAAATTTGATGGTAGTCTTTCATATAACCTCTGACCAGCAGTGATAAATGGAGTTGGATTATATTGAATTTAGCAGGGCTGGTGTGTCATTGTGTTGATCTTCAATTTGCTCCACCTTCCCTCATTCAAAACAACCTCCTCCCTCTCAACTCGTTCCTCTGGCTCTCTCTCTCTCTTTCTCACACCCTTCCTTGTTAGACAACACTTTTGAGAGTGAACATTTATGTTTATGGCTTAAAAAGGCAGTCTAACCCATATGAAGTGTATTTAATGATATCACCTTTTAGGGGAAAAGTGCGACAGTTCCCCCAACACTTGTGGACTATTCAGAACTACTATCTTCAATAACAGGTAAAGAAATATGAATGTTTACTTGTTGCATTTCACTCCTGTATGTTCATGGGTAGGTTAATCTACAATGAACATTTTCATTTTACTGTATAGCATAATACTTGCAATGTATTTTTGTTGATTTCCACTGTGCCCAAATACGTATGGGCTTGTTTAACATCTGAGGCAGCATTATCAGGTGTTTGTGTTTTAGACACTCCCAAGTTTACTGTCCATTCACAGCAACAAGTGCCTGATGAAGGTCATTTAGGGTTTCATATACTTGCAGACCTCACCTTATAAACACGGCAAAAAATTCTCTTCACTCAAGATAAGAGCACCATTCAGTGCCCCAAGGTTAAAATTTAGTTATATCTCTAAATTTACTCCTAAAACATTTGACTCAACGATTCCATCTTTTTGAAAAAATTACTTTAGGTGAGCAGTGCATTGTATCAAAGTTAAGTTCACCCAAAAATGAAAGTTCTGTTGTCATTTACTCATCCTCATATTGTTCCAAACCCATATGAATTTCTTTCTTCCATGGGACACAAAAGGATATGTGAGAATATTATCCTCGGTCACCATTTGCTTTCATTGAATCTTTTTCCCATACAATGGGAGTGGTTACTGAGGCTAACATTCTGCCTTAGATCTTTTGTGTCACACAGAATAAAGTTACTGTGGAACAACGTGAAGGTGAGTAATTTGGTGAACTAGCCCTTTAAATTATGAATTCTAAACTAGTGTTTTGGTATCCGGACTGAACTGTGTGTTTTCTAAAGAATGCAAACAAATGTTTTTATGCACTGCCTTGTCAAAAAAAGAAGTCACTGTTGGGATTTAAATAAGCAGATACTTAAAAGTCTATGATTGGATCATTATTGCAGTGATTAATATGTGTCAGCTGGCAACAGTTCTTTTTAACCTTAACTGATGCTGTGTGGAGCTTCTCGCTCCTAAACAACCATAATGGAAGAGGTATCCTGCGGTTGTGGAGAATGCTGAAATCACTGGAATTGGGTTAAAAACTGTCCAATGCATTATTAAAACCTGGAAAGATAGTTGTGAACCTTCAGCTTCACAGAAGAAATGTGGTCAGAAAAAAAATCTTGAATGATCACAAAAAATCTATAGTAGAACTTACGACTATGTTTAATAGTGTAAGAGCATTTCCACACCCAAAATGTGACGAGTATTGTATTCTCTCCTTATTCCGACGGGAATAAACGGCTGTGTGGCCACAAGAAAGCCACTTGTTAGTGAGGCTAATCTGAAAAAAAAACCTACTTCAATTTGATAGGTAGCATAAAGAGTGGACTGTGGAGCAACAGAAAAGGGTAATGTGGTCTGATAAGTCCAGATTTAGCCTATTTCAAGGCAACGTGCATGTCAGGGTAAGAAGGGAAGCACACGAAGCAATGGACCCGTCATGCATAGTGTCCACTGTACAAGCCTCTGGAGGCAATGTTATGATCTGGGGTTGCTTCAGTAGGCTCAGCATTGTCATGTGGCAATAAAATTAAGTCAGCTGACTACCTGAATGTACTGAATGACCAGGTTATCCCATCAATGGATTTTTTTTTTCTGCCCTGATGGCACAGGCCATCATGCGTGTCATGTTCACGCCTTGAGGAGGCAAAGCGTGACCCTGACACGCGTCCGCTATTGGACCAGCGTGTGTATTACACGCTTTAGCATGATACCGGGTTGCACAGGCATATTCCAGGATGATAATGCCAAGATTCATCTGGCATAAATTGTGAAAGAGAGGTTCAGGGAGCATAAGTAATAATTTTCACACATTAATTGGCCACCACAGAGTCCTGACCTTAACACCATTCAAAGTCTTTGGAATGTGCTGGAAAAGACTTTACGGAGTGGTTTGAATCTCAGCCAAAAATGAATGCAGCTCTAGATGGAAATAAATGTTGTGACACTGCATAAGGTTGTCGAAACTGTGCCACAACGAATGCATGCGGTAATCAAAGCTAAAAGTAGCCCAACAAAATATTAGAGCATGCAACTTTTCTTTTTTTTTTTTTTTTGTCAATCTGGATTGGCTCCAATTTTGAGTACCAGTAAAAACTGGAATGTCAATGTGAGATTTATCTGTGCTTTAATAGGTATGTCAATCACTGTATGTTTAGCATCTATTAATCATAGGTAGGATTTACTGCCACATCCTTCAACCGATCTGGCGAGAGATTTTGTATATTTTTCCTTTTCTACCTCCTATTTCTTTTGTCCATTACTTTCCAGCTGAAAAAAAAAAAGCTGGTCACCATGTTGTGTTTTGAATGCTAGTCCACAACATGGGATGCTAGTGTGCTGATGCTAAAACAAGGCTATTTGACCATCTTAACCAGCAAAACTTCCTTGTGGATAATCAGCATTATTATTGAAACCAGACTGGTCGACCAGAAGTTTTGCTTCTGAACAACATTGCTATGTGGGTCCTCCAGCTAAACCATCACCATTCCAGCACTAACCGTCATAAACCAGCCTAGATATTGTGTGCTGCTCTTTACTTTCACCAAGGTTCTCTTCTCCCCACCACATCAGTAAAATCCATTTTGCTAATAATTCTATACAGCACCAGGGATGGAAATGAAGGTGCTATTTTTAGGAGAGAGAGAGAGAGAGAGAGAGAGAGAGAGAGAGAGAGAGAGAGAGAGAGAGAGAGAGAGAGAGAGAGAGAGAGAGAGAGAGAGAGAGAGAGAGAGAGAGAGAGAGAGAGAGAGAGAGAGAGAGAGAGAGAGAGAGAGAGAGAGAGAGAGAGAGAGAGAGAGAGAGAGTGTTATTTTTGTGTGTGTAGCAGCAGTTAAGAGGTTTCAAGGGGAGGCAGGGAGTGGAGGAAGCACAAGGAAGAGGAGAGGACTGAATACCGAAGAGACCCATCGGCCATCGCTACACCAGGCAACCAGAGACCCTGCACAGGTGGGACCTGACAGACATCAAACTCAAAACCAGGGGGAAAGAGAAATTACCTACACGGTGTTAGAACAGAAAGATATTTGCATAACACCTGAAGTCTTGACGCACTCAAATCTGATGTGCTGTTGATGAATAGATGGCAGATAATTACATAATTTTTAAATAGATTTTTAATCTATTTTGGGAACTGATTAATTTAACGCCCTGAAGGTTAGGGACCGGTCAAGAGATTCTTTGAATTTCATCAGCTGTCGTAAGAAACTGTGATGTGTCAGATGTCTGTTGTAATGGGTTGTGTAAGGCAGACCTACATTGATCTGGAAGATTTGTAACCTTTTTTTCTGTATGTTGTTTTCTTTTACTATTTAGAACTGCGTAGGGGCATTTAAGGGCTCTGAAAATGCTAGTAAGGTTTAGGCAACAAAAATTAACTGAATATAGGAATAGGTGAGAATGGGTGCTGGATTGTTTACACTGGTCCTCCACAATAAAAAAAAGGGGTGTTCAAATGATTTGGGCATGGGGTGTAGGGAGGAGCTGGTTGTGTGTGTTCGTGCGTGTGTTCTCTCCAGTTGCTATGAAATCTGAGCACAGCCTGGGATGTGATGGGAAGAGGCGTTTCCATGGAGACTGGGCTTGCACATATTCCTGTAATCAATTCTTCCCATTATATGCATCGATTTCTGGAATTACAGTACAGAATACAAGATATGATATGGCCTGTAATGCCAACTTCTAAAACCATGTTGTTCAATTATGAAAAAACAATGGCATTAATTTCTTTTGAGCTAAAAAAACAGCAAAATATGTGTGAGTGTGTAAGCATGCATTTGTGTATGCAAAGAAATTGCAATTTCAGAAATAATCTAAGGAATTTAGTGTTTTCATTATGCATGCAAAATCATGAAATGAATCGACTTAAAATATATGATCTGTCGTAACAATAACTAAATGTAAGGCTGCACTTATGGTGTATGTCATCAGAACCAAAGCAACATCCGAGCAACCCTTGATACTAGGATAGAAGGTGGATTAGAGTTGGCATATTTTCGTATTGATTTTGTGTCGTTCTACAGAATTTGGATGTCTCTGCTCAAAGCAGCCTTAACTCGCCTGTGCAAAGACGAGTCTGTACTCATAAAAAAAAGAAAATGTGACCGGTGACATTTTTGCAAAATTACATGGTTCCTTAAACATATAGCGGCAGTTCCGAGGTGAAATGTCCACTGAGTGGCGTTAAAAGTGAGTTTCTCCAAAACAAATGCTCTATAGAGTTCTAAATCAACAACCTACTTCCCTAACTTCAACCTAACCGATGGTTTCATAAAAAGCAATGTGTTGTTGCATCAAAAGCAACAACACCATTTTGTGGTGGTTCTTTGACACTTACAGTTTGCATGTTGACTCCTCCCCCGGTTCTTTGCATCGTAAGTGCAACACACTGCACAATTTGATTGCACTCGAACAAGCTTATTGTTAATGTAGTCGATTACATAATGTATCATGCGCTATCGTAGAAGTGTTTTGATGTCATGAGAGAGCATTGTGTGAGGAGTGTAGATATATATAATTTTACTTGTGATTTGTGTGAAAGGAAATGAGTCTTTGTTTAAGAGCCTCTAGTGTACATTTTCACCAGGAAACTGCCGTGATGCATACAATGAGCCACATAAAAATAATTTAGCATGTTTTCTGATGCTTGTAGTTGAAGACACATTATATAATGACCCACTATTTCCACTTTTACAGACATGCGACCAAGGTCCAGATTACTGGTGAAACGTGGCATGCCCACCATCAGGGAGGGCTATGAGGAGCTGGTGCAGGACCTGAACCAGACTAACAGCCAACACACTACCACACAGGACTACTTCCTCTCCATCTGCCATCTGGCCCGGCCCACATTCCCTCTGCATGAGCCTGACTGTGACATCCTTTCCATCGGCCCTTTGGACTCCCCAAAACCCTGCTTCCGACTGCACAGCTTACGCCAACATCTACAAACTCCACAGCCGCACACCTCCCGCAAAGAGCAAAACATCGCCAGACCTGCTCCGTCAGAACCGCTGCAGGCCCAGGCCCCAAAGGAGGGCAATGGATGCAGAGGTGATGGCCCAGGCCCTGCAGATCCGCTAGAGTACCTCTACAGCCACAGAGGCGCACTAGCGCTCTCCACCAGGAGGGGGAGCATTCCTCCACGCAGGCCACGCAGTGACACCTTTCCAGGCGTCTCGTCTTCACCTGACACCCATCGCAAAGGCAGCTGTCCTGAGCTGTGCTTGGCCGAGACTGTCACTACGCCGACAGTCCTGCAGCGGTCGCCGCTCAACAGGAAGAAGTTTGATGACAGTTGCCTTGCTGCTCGCAATGGCGTGCCCAACGATCTCAATTGCACCCCTGCTGGATTGAGGGGAAAGAGCAATTGCTGCATGGACAAGCAGACCATTGTGTCCCACTGGATCACAGAGTGCCGCAGTGCATGGAAGGAGGCCCGCATTCATGCATGCATGCTGCCGGCTATTGCCGAGAAGTAATCTAGGCATGCAACACTCCTAAAATGAGAAAGTTGAACAGGACAGGCATACATCACGTACAGTAACGTGGAATATTGTGGAATTATGACTTTGCACTGCAGGTTTATATGCATATACATTACCTTTTTTTAAAAAAAATTATATTTAAACCTATGTGCCGTGCTGATACTACACCTTAGTGCAGAGTTACAATGAATGTCAATTATAAGACTGATTCAGTCCAGTAATGTCCAGTTGTGATAAATGCACTGATTGTTGGATGCCTTTAACATTGTTTAGTAATGTTTAAAAAAATAATAATAATTAAAAGTAAAAACATTTATCACAATTTCAGTTCTAATATAGAATATTCAATACAATAGTTTAAAGGGGATCTGCATAATATTCACAGGTATGCATCTCACTTCATCTAAAAACATATATAGCTGGTACTACTTTGAAGACCCAGCTTGTGGCAAAATTGTATATTAGGCAGCTACTGAGATGCAGAATGAATACGCCAAGCTTCCAAAACTACATCATCATACATTTGATGGAAATCCAAAATTCCAAGATCTGCAAACAATTAAGTGGTCGAAAGGAATAGAGTACTTATGCCTAAATACAAAAATTCTCTAAATCTCTCCACATACAGATGTTCAGATCCTAATAAATATAGTAGATATTATATCTAATTTAGTTTTTTGATATTCATTTGATGTCTTGACCACAAACTCCTCCTGGTTCACCAACATGGAAGTATATTGATGACAAATGTCTTTGAAACAAAAAAGCATGCTAAACTGCACTACTGAAAAATAAACGCATTGCATTAACAGTGCTGTCGTTTTGAGGGGGTTCAATTTTATATGGTTGTATATTAAAGCTGTGAGTATTTCAATTGAAAACATTTAGCACAAAATTTCATCATAAAAAAATGCAATAAAAAAAATATTCACCTTCCAAAGAATTTACAACTGAATTTTAACACTTAAAATTTCAAAGGTGAATTTGCATAGTGAATTATAATGGACTAAATTTTACCTTTTTAAATAATAAAGATGAAATCAAATTTTAAAATATTTTTATAAAAATTTTTTTGCAAGGTGAATATGTATTGATTTTTAATTATGGAATTTTGTGCAAAATATATTCAATTGAAATATTCACAACTTAAATATACAACCATATGAATCTGCACCCCCAAACAAATGCATGCACTGTTAATACAATGCATTTATTTTTCAATTAGTGCAAGTCGGTGTGCCTTTGAAAGATATTTGTCATTAAAATTATTCCATACCACCTAATATATCACTATTTACTGAAAACAAAAAGGGTATGTTCAAGGACAGGCCCAATGCATGTTAAATGTTTTTGGCTATGATAATTCATTGTCATCTATTGACTATGCTCGGACTCTTGTTTCCAAGTTCAACCAATGGAGCATGGTGTTTCCACTTGCAAGCACAAAAATCTGTTTTAGAAATTACTGTAGCTCCGTTGGAGGATAAATAAAGGGAAATTATAAAATTTTCTGGTAAGAAATCCCCTTCAGTTCATCAGTGGACCATATAATAAAAAATCAGACACTCAGAAATCATTCTGATATTTTGATTTTGACATTAAGCCAATGTGGAACTGCACTGTTATCATTATTGGACTGTTTGTACACATCCAGAAAATCATGTTTCACTGCATTGATTTGATGTTCCAGTATTTTGATCATTTTACTGTTAGAAAATAAATAAGTGGTTGCATGTGACTGAAAATTATTTTGTATTCATGCATTTGCAGTTTCTGTAAATTATAGATGTAATGATTTGGGAAGAAACTGTATATGACACTGTATGAGTAAAGAAAATCTGTCGTTTGTAAATTTTCAGCAACCTTGTAATTTCTTTTCCACTTTTTTAAATTAATAAAATGTCTGTGATAAAACAGAAATATAAAATTTTGGATGAGTTATTTTCTTGTGGATCCACTCAATGACCAACAAAATTAGACAAAAAAATTACAATGAGTCTCCTGAAATTTTTAGCAGTCTATCCCATTACTCTAATATTGCATTATAGTATATAAAATTGTATCAACCTGTAAACTTATAGAGCCTATTCTTTATATCTAGCGTTTGTAGTTATGTAAATCTTGTAGATAAACAGAAAAAAAAAAAAAAAAAAAGCTGACATTTTGGACAAAATTCGGACAAAATTTTTTTTAAAAATGATTTAACCTAGGGTGATATCAGACACAATCCACAAAACATAAACTATATTCTAATGTAAATAAATCAATAAATAACATTAACCTAAAAGGAATTAACAACTACAAGGATATCCAAAAAAGGATCTTCTGGTTTAGCAACCCATTTGGATTAGTAATTAAAGGGTAACTAAACACCTGCTCAGAGTCTGACTCCACCCACTAGAAATATTTGAAAATGCAGGAAAAGTGGGCAGACCCCGGCGGGGATAGAGGGAACGAACCGAGTGCGGGGCTGAGCGGGGGGGGCACCTGAGACTCGTAGTGACGGATTAATTGACAGCTGCTGTCAGACTCTATGTTATTATTATTCCTCACACGGTCGCAAGACGACATGTACATGAATCTGGCGTGGTGAGCTGGAACCTGCTTACGTCAGCTGTCACCGCTTACGTCAAGAAGTACCGCAACAGCCAATAGGAAAATTCAACTGCAGTAGCCACTGTTCAACCTGAAGAGGGCAGCACTCAGACGTTTTTACACCATATATTGTAGAATTAAAACACTTTATACACAAATGTCAAAAAAATTACTTGAATCAATGACCAGTACTAATAAAGCCCCATGCTTACAGATCATTAACTAAAAAAAGTTGGTTTAGGGTTTAGTTACCCTTTAATGTATGAGTATAGGCCTATGTATCAGTTCATATGTAAATTTGTACAAAATTTCAAACTTTGTATGGCTAAACAGTCCCTAGGATGCTATTTGGGTGATTTCAGATATATTGTCTTGTATTTTACGCTTACATAGAATTATTTTGTAAGTTGAGGCACTTGTTTAAAACAAGAGTTGACTGGGGCAGAGTGAAGACGTCTAAATACCACAGGCCAATTAATTGGTCAGTAAATGAACAGTTTGAGCTAAAGAGTCCGTAACTGTTCAAGTCTCACTGCGTCTAACCAAGTCTTACCAACAGAACAGACGTATCAGATGTGTGATTATTTGAAGGTGACACCGTAAATATTTATGTAAATGATTTTTTTTAATCCGCTAGTGTAGGTCTTTCACTGCCCCGTGTGGCTAGTTCAGTTACTACAACAGCTGTTGTGATTCTTAGAACGAAAGTATCGCGAGATTACACGAGATCTTCGGCCACAGCTGTGTGGCTGCTGCTGGTTCATTGTCAGTGATCCAAGTTAACGGAAGTTATGGCAGACGCAAAGGCAAACTCTTTCGAAACATATTCGATGTGTACTTTAACCGTTCGGTTACAGCTGCCTTCAGTAGATCTTCAGGACTGTTAGCTACTGTAGAGGAGGCGCGTGAACACTTCAGCAGGTAAAATCAATCGATTTGCGCTCTGTGTGTGTGGAGCTCGCGAGCGCATCCCTCAAACCGGTTTCAAGTCGCCGAAACTGGATTGAACAGCCAGTGCGTTTATTTACATACCAATCAACGTACAGCGCCGTACTTTACAAACTCGAGACATGGCATTCGGTCAGTTGGGCATTATTCATCTTCTGTTTACAAACCTGGACGAAATAATGTTTGTTAAAATAAGTGAACGGTGATATTAAAATCTGCAGTGTGTATGCGGATCATGTAGCAAAGCAAGTGAGCAGTATAATGTAACATCATTCGCCCAACGTCTTGTACTCTTCATTTATTCATTAGTCCTCAAATAACGGAATGAAGTATTATAAAGTACCGTGTTTAGCTGCATTTGTAAACTATGTCGTCTGCATGACATGACATGGTATGAAGTTCATTGACCCCTGTAGAAGTAAATCACAAATGTTTCTTCTGTATCCTTTTATTGTCATTAGTCAAAACAGCTGCTTAACTGTGTCGAGTCATACTGTTTGATAATAATCACTGATAAGTTTCATATTTGGATTTTGCTTCTCAATGTTGGATTATGAAAAGCTCTTTTATTAGAAAGACATGGTCATTTTGGTTTAACTTTTGATGTTTTATCATCTTTTGTTTTAAAGTGGCTAGTTTATTTTGTTCTCAGTCATAACAATCCCATGTTTTGGTTCTTCTCCAGCTCCTTGTGTTTCTTACTGGCCGTGTTTTTTCTGGTGTCCTACAATGCTCAGTGAGCAAACTTCTGTTTGTAAGAGTCTGGTAAGTAATGTCTGATTGTTTCACATCATGTTTGAGGAAAACCATGGCAATTAAAAGAATAAATGGAACTCATATACATTATTACAATATGTATATTGTAATTACTCTTACTTAGTTTAGTGGTTTAAACAAACTCTTAAATTTGAAACTTTGGTGTGCAGTTTGCGCTGTGGACCTTAAATTGTGCAGGTTTTTGAGATTACATGGGGTAATACTTGTAAAACGTGTGTAAAAATCTCATAGACTTGGGCTACATTGAAAGGACAAAACTTGGGATGGGAATTGTAAGGAATTTAATGATTCCACTTCCTTGCCGTTCCATTATTTATTCTTTTTGTTGCCTACTTTTGTAGGAAGAAATATATGAAAAAGATCGAACATTTTTATTGGATTTACTGCCTTCAGCAACCTGTTACCAAGTGATGAGATTATTTCATATATTTAAGGGATAACTCACCCAAAAATGTAAATTCTCTCATTATTTACTCACACATGCCATCCCAGGTGTGTCTTTCTTTCTTCAGCAGAACACAAATGAAGTTTTTTAGAAGAATATTTCAGCTCTGTATGTCCATACAATGCAAGTGAATGGTGACCATAACTTTAAAGGTCCAAAATTTACATAAAGGCAGAATAAGTTATCCACATGGCTCCAGTGGTTAAATCAATGTCTTCAGAGATGATATGAAAGGTGTGGGTGAGAAACAGATCAATATTTCAGTAATTTTTAATATAAACAGGGATCCCACGTGTCCTTGAAAACCTGGAATTTTACAATGCAGTTTTCCAGTCATGGAAAATTGTTTAAAAAAAATACCTAAATGTCCTGGAAAAATAATGATTTGTCCTGAAAAGATATTAATATAACCACTTGACTGTGTTGCTAGCAAGGTTTCCATTACGATAACGATCTGACTCGGATTAGGAGTCAAATGCACAAATTTGTATAGTTTTTTCACTGCTGGCAACTGCGCATTTTGAAACATTTACACCCTCATGATTGATTACAGCAGCAGCCAATCGTGTGCTTGGCAATCATGGTCCAACTGAGGCAGATTTCTTGATTTTCTTGATTGCGTGCTTTGCTTCAGCGGCACATGCAAAGTAAGAAGCGGTATTCATGAATCTTCTCTTTCATAAACAAACTGAATGACCTGGTACTTGGACTGACTGAATGAGAGGGGCATGTTGTTTGATTACTTCAGCATCGGCACCTGAGTCTACCTTGTTCATCATGTAGAGAAAATGGCAGAAAATCTATTAATTTGTAAAATTGACTGATGTTTCTGCACGTTCAGGGGATGTCACATGACTTGTGTCAGTGCTGCCGAATACATTGAAGTCTATGAAGTGATATGTCAGCACAACCTCGGCTCCAACTTCACACCAAAGTGATTGAAAATTATGTCTTTGAGAGTACAAAGCTACATTAAACATTTTAAAATGGCTGAAATTTATGAAGAGATGTTGAGCGTTTACATTTATTTTAATAAATCCTTACCTTATAATTTCCGAGTGTCCAGAGACCCCAGTTATTGAACTACAGTAATTCAATATTTCGATGTTTGTTGTGCACACTTCCTGTTTTCTTGTGTGGCAAGCTCATAAATTTGCCCCTCCATAACACTACAACGTGGAGTAATTTTATCTCTTCGTGAACATTTCGAAACTATACTAACTTCATGAAATACATCTTCACCTACAATACATCCAAAATTCTGCAGATACAGTTCTTACTTCCAGTAAAAAGCCTGCACACAACACCCCTATCCTGCAACAGCTCCATTGGCTTCCAATTAATTATCGCATTTAATACAAGATATTGTTGATGACTTTCAAGGCACTTCACAACTTTGGGGGCATTCTCATTTAGAATCAAATACCCCACCCCCGGTCAACAACTTTGGCGGTGTGTTGAAGCAGGTTTCTCCCAGGGTGCCAAACAAGCTAGAACCGCTACTGGGAGGCAGGTGATTTATGACTATGGGAGTGTATGTATCTGTCCATTTGCTGTATTTAATGTATTTGCTCTCATGTAAAGTGATCTTGGGTTCAAGAAATATCTAAAATAAACGTATTATTATTATTATTATTATGAAACCGAATAAAAAAAAATGCAGATGCTCCCAATTGTGACAGTATTTTTAATGGTCCTGAGTCCAAATACAATGTGATTATGTATTTGGAAATAATCTTGGATAAAATGCGATGCTACCTCAGACATCCTTGTTATCGTCCTGGGGGACCAATCACATCTGTTGTGGTCTGTGTCGACGTGACGTGCAGTAGCATTTTTGAGGAGGCACACATCAGGCTATGGAGTAGGCTGTGCCATAAATTCGATGCTGATGTATAAATTGGCCTTAAGGGCACTTACTAAGGCAGGGGTTTTCAGAGACATTGGGCCTCCCTTGTGACACAACGTACTCAATGCCGCCCCCAATGCAGAGTATTTTTTTGTGAGGTTTAGATTTAGAGGTAGAGTTAAGGGATAGAATATGTAGTTCATACAGTATAAAAGTCAATGTCTTTGGAGAGTCCTCATAAGGATAGCCGCGTGTGTGTGTGCGCACAAAGGTTTACTGAATAGAAACTCTTGAATGTCCATGTTTTTCACATACCTCACAAATGTTAACAACTGTGCGCTGCTGGCCACATCAGTGGATTTGTCGATCTGGAGTGCAAAAAATGGGCTGTGCCTCATGCTGTCTAATACTTGCTCCTTCACATCCTGTGCCATGTCAGAGATACACCGACCCACTGTGTTGTCAGAGAGTGGAACAGAATCAAGCTTAGAAGCCGCTGCCTCTCCTACCATCAAGGAACACATATCTTTGGCTGCCGGCAGAATCAATGTCTCTCCGATGTTATTTTCTTTGTGCGCTGCATGATATGAAGCGTCAGTGGCTTTTACATTTAATTTGACAAATTCTCAGACAACTTTTTTCTGACCTTGAAAGGCTTGATATTTTCTTTGGAAAAAGTTGTCCCCGCTACCTCAGCGGGTGATTCTCACGAAATCCAGATTTAGAAGGTGTCCAGCATCAGAATTTTTAAAATGCCCTTAAAGCCAATTTTCTTTTTGCACATATAAGATTAAGGTCTGAACTTACTATAACCATTATTTTTACAAGATTTTAAAAAATATTTCCTATATAATTATTTACATTTTTAGATGAAGTCCATAAAAAATTATCATCACCGCAACATGACATTACATTAAATACATGGTTAAAAATTTGTATTTTTGGCTAATGTTAAAGTAGACTCTTATTACTCATGCTCAAAGCTATGTAAAACTCTGGAGAGATTACTTTTTCATATATATTATTTTTTGTAATTTCCTTATTTTCTCTCATTACCGAAACATACGTGATGATTTACAATTTCTTTTATTTCATTGTTTTACTAAAAGATAACATGTACATTTGTTATGTAGCAGACCTTAAATAAGTAGTGTTGTGTAATATGTATATACATTTTAAAACAAAATATGATTATCTAATTATTACTTAATTTGTAAAATAGATACATGTTGCGGTAATGAAACTGCCAATTCGGTAATGAGGATCAATGTTTCGGAAATGAGATTTAGCTCACACATCAACTGTTGACAAAGGGGTTTGATGCCTAACCCTATTTTACATATTTAAAACGCATACAATTTTTTAAATAATATTTATTTCATGAACAGAGTTTCATTTTCTCATTTATCGTAATCATCACAGTACCATGCCTTGTGTTAACAAGTGTTGTGTATATAAGTTACAATGTTATGCTCATAAAGAATCATGTCATGTAGCCTACACTGTAGTACTAACAAATATACAACCATTAGTATAAATATTATCATTCTAGTATAACATATAATCATGTGTTCATGAGAACTTTTTCAGTGTAACATATTATCATGTGGTCCTGAGAAACATTTTAATGTAACAGCATCATGTGCTCTTGTAAAAAGATTTTAGTTTAGCTAAAACACTTTGGTCCTGACATTCAACCACACAACCTTTTTCTGAGAATAATTTCATGTGAAGAACTTGAATAGCAGCAAGTCTATTTATGAGTTGGTCAAACAACTAAAACAAACAACTGGAACGACTGCTTTGTACTAGAGATGCACCGATCGACCGGCCAGGGACCGGAATTAGCCGATTTTCCGCATGCTCTGCCCGGACCGGTAACCGGCCAGTCAGCCTCACGTCTTACCGATTCCAAGCCGGTCCGTTTTGTTGCCAGTGGCGCAGGCAATGACATCACAGCCGCATGTAACATGTCATTGGCGTGGGAGATCTTCACTGTGTGAGTGAAGTATATATAAAGTTCGAAATGTGTAATAATTGTAAGGCCAAAGTAAACCGTGGGGGAACCACCACAATAACTTTCGGAACAACAAACCTAATTAGACACTTATAACACCATCACCCAGCTGAAAATGCCCATTTTAAAAAAGAAGCTAAAAAGTGAAAGCGGCTAAAGCTAGCCAGGGCTCAGAGCCAGCCACAAGTCAGCAGCCTCTCCTATCATTCCTTGGAATGAGCAGCGATAAGACCAAAGCAATTACAAGGAAAATTATGCAATTCATGGCCCTGGATGACCAGCTGTTCTCCATAGTTGAGGACAAAGGGTTCAGAAATCTGATAAATTTCCTCAATACAGAGTATGAGGTACTTTCCGACGTCGCTTTGCCCGAGTTGTTTAATCTTGTGTCATGTCCCACATGCTGCCTGTTATCTGTCAACATTTGGGTACACAAATCCGGGAGAGGGGAAGGGGGGTGCTGGATGGCAGAGGCAGGCTAAATACATACAAATTGTGCCGTTGTGATTTAACGTAATTTTTCCCACCGTGTCCGATATTAAAATCAGTGCGACACACATTACAAAAGGTGTGGGCATTGTTGATATGGCTTCGGGATATGAAATTCAATTCTTCCATCCAGCTGTTGTTAAATTTACATGTATATTTAGTTTTTTCACCGGAGCACCAGCTGATTCTTCTCCTCCCATCTACCAGTGATGCTTGATTTAACATCCCGCGTCTACTGCCTGCGCAGATATCAACAGTGCAAATGGGTTGTAGGTTGCCAGGTTGAGGACACAAAAGATTTGTAATTTGTATGATGTTTCGATTGTGTGAGTAGGATGCGTTTCATTCAAGATCTGGCAACTGGACCACCTTGGAATAATATATTGATGTGATTATTCATATAACGTGGTTTGGTCCATACAAATTACAGGAGTTTTTTTGGGAGAAATAACAAAACGGGAGACTCCCGGGAAAAACGGGAGTGTTGACAGGTATGCAAGCCATTCCTGAAGCAGTGCTCAGTTTTACAACTGATATTTGGACATCTAACGTAAGTTGAGCGTATTGGACACTTCAGTTTTTCAGATCTTTGGAATTGTTTTGTTAGATGAGTAATAAAGAGAAAAATGTCCATTTATAAAAATAGTGGAAAATGACATCTGTTATATAAAGCAACTCATTTGCAGTTAATTGTTATTTCTACCCCTTTCCAGTCACAGAGCACTTTATTTTGAGAGTTGTTTAAGTGAGAGAAGATCCTGTAACTTAGTGCAGTTTGGGGGCAATTGTAATGTTTAATAATTTATTTTATTATGAAAATAAAATTTAGCATTGAAGCAAGGTAGATTTTGTTTGTATATGTGGTGACTAATAGTTCGTAGAAAGAAAATCAGAAAAAATCGGTATCGGCAGGTCACACTTGCAAAAAATCGGAAATCGAAATCGGCCAAGAAAATTGCAATCGGTGCATCTCTACTTTGTACCAATCACGTTTTCCCCCAACTGTAACTCATTCATGAGCGTTTTTTATGTTTTGCCCATATGTCAGGTAAAATGCAGAAATGTCTAGCAGAGGAGGTGACATTTCTGCAAGGTTTACGCAATTTGTTCAAGAAGTGTTTAAGGCAAATATCAAGTTATATTGAAATGAGCAAGAGGTATAGTGCATGTCCCTCCTTCATAAGTCTGTTTCTCATTACCGAAACATTGAGTATCTCCACCGCAACAGGCCTTCAATTGTGAATGATAATGGTGTTGCGGAGGATGAGCGACCTTAAACATTCTTGCTGACTGTGGAAGCTAAATGAGGGTTAGCTAAACTTTCCCTCTCTTTTTATATTTAGACCATAATGGGGTATATAGTAATCAAAAAATTAAAACGGCAACATTTTTTAAAACTTCACAAACTCATGTTTCAGTAATGAGAACTAAAAAGTTGTGTAGGTACTATGACAAACAAAATTTTAACTTTTATTTGGAGAGAAAAAATAAGAACTGCTTACCTGGTAGCCATCTTGAGTGTCACAGTCAATTATGTCCCTTCCAACAAAATTTCTTGAAAATGTTAGTTCCTTGAGGACTTAAACAATGATTGAAAATTGTTATGGAGGATGAGAAAATTGGTCTTGGACACATTTATATTCCTTATTATTGTCACTACATTTACCAATGATCAACAAATACCACATGTTTCTTCACTGTAAATGTTTATAGTATAACATGCACTGAAGCTTTTTATTTTTTATATTTTTTAATTATAAATATTTCCATCTCAAAGAACACAAATCCAGTCATGGACACGTTGCGGTAATGAAAAATTCCCCTTAAATGTGGAAAAAACAACAAAATTGGTATTTATGATGTCATTTGAAATCATGTGCAAAATAGTACATGAAGAGATGTTTATAACTGTATCCTTCTTATTTTGATAGCATTTACTTTTATCATCAAAATGTTTCATGACACCTCATATGTCTAATTTCGTGAGAATCACCCCAGCATGCTTGGTGTCAAGGTGTCTGCAGAGTTTAGCAGGTTATTAGATAAATTCTCCTGACAAACGACACAATGGTCGTGGTCAGGGGCATAGATTCCAGGGAGGATGGGGTGGAGGTAACCCCCCAATAATCAAAACAAGCAAGTACAGCCCCCTCCGCCCAATATTTATACCATGATCAATGGAAAAATTTAAATGCTTCACGTTGCAACCCCAAGGTTCAAGCCAAATTTACTCCTTTGGTCATGGTGCATCAACTGATCCTGTCCATGTAAATCCTAAACCTAAATACTGCTCATCGTATTGTTGTCTTTGACCTCAGAAACTGAAGGATTTGAATTTGGTGGTCTCAAACCGCTCCATTGTAATTACAGACTAATATGTCACATATTCTTTATTGGCGGGCTTCACAAATATCAGAGAATCTTCACAAAGATTCTTGAAGGGTTGCAGCGGTATACCGGTTTGAAAATTGACTGTTATCATACCATGTACATTTGCTAATCTACGGTATTGAGAAAGAAATGCAACCGGACGGAGAATCTCACATGCGCATCTCCTTTCCTCCTTGTCTGCCTGTCAGACTCGTCAACTTGCGTCACACACACAAATGCAGCAGAGAAAATGTCAGAGAGAAGCGAGCCGAGGGGGACTGACATGAGTGTGTGTGTGAGAGTTAAAGCAGTGTTTCTCAACTGGTCTATTCGGACTGTGTCGCGGACAGCAGGGAAATAGCAATGCCATGGTTCTCCCATTGAAGATATTTCGGTGGCCGCCCAAGTGATAAGACTATTTAAGACTGCTGAGGCAGATTTAATGATAATCTCGCAAACAGCTAAAGCAGACATGGACAATTTACAGCCTCATTTATCATAAAAGTGTTGTTATTTTTTAATTGAATATTTCAGTTCACTTGCATTGGGACCTAACGCGTCTCCACAAGCGTATGACAAGCTCAGGGTTGCCAGATAAGAGACGAAACACCCCCAGTTTGAGATTTATACATGCGCAAATTGGAAATATTCCGCCTAATGTTATACTTATTTTGTGGAATCTGGCAACCATGCACGCGAGTGCGCTATTTATATCTGTTATATGGCTACTCTGTCCATTCTTGAGGCTGCTTGTGATGTTTGGTGCTACTAATTTTTCAGGTAAACCTTCTCAGTGATAAAAGTAGATCTCGGCATCATTGACACACGGAGGAGTAATCATTGACATGCGAGCAAAAGCAAGCCAGAGACGAATATGTATATGTATTTATTATTTGTGCAATTTAGAAATGTTGCAGTATTCATTTATCATAGACATGCAGTTGTGTTATTCAGTTGTGTGATGAAAGTCAAACGTTGACATCAACAACAAAAATAATGTAACTTGAT
Organism: Xyrauchen texanus; assembly: GCF_025860055.1. Taxonomy (NCBI): domain Eukaryota; kingdom Metazoa; phylum Chordata; class Actinopteri; order Cypriniformes; family Catostomidae; genus Xyrauchen; species Xyrauchen texanus. The sequence continues at coordinate 25,614,634 of NC_068309.1, read as the reverse complement.
GCATGTCCTTGTACTGGAAAACCATGAACAAAACTATGCAACATAAAAGGAAATGCAACCCAAGATACATTAAACATACAGTATGTTTAATGTATGGCAGGTCGACACATGATTTCCCATGTAAAATCTGTCCTGAAGCAAAACCAGTTGAGAAACACTGAGTTAAAGGTACAGACAGGAGCAGTCTTTATATGTTAATTATTAATAATCGCAGGACATTACTTCAAAAGCTCACACAGCTGATGTTCTTTTTCATTTAGTAGTTCATTTAACATATAAACTAACATGCTTTAGTTATATAGCATGTTATATTTACATGCTATTTTTTTTATCATGTTTATAATTTGATTTATTATTATAATTATTAGCTTTCTTATTTATTCTATTTATTTTATTTTCAAAAGGGAGACTTTTTACACATACTTCAATAAAATAATTGTATAAATAAATAGTTTCAATTATAATAAAGTGTTTGCTCAAAAATAAATAAATTAATAAAATAACCCTACTGTTTTCACTGATAATAGTAATACCGTGTACCGTGAAACAGTGATATTTTCTGAGACGGTTATCATACCGTGAAAATGTCATACCGTTGCAACCCTAGATTCTTGATAAATCTATAATATATTTTGCCTATTATTTTCAGAACTGTTTAAATAATGTTTTAGATATAATAGTTCAACTCAGTACACACGTATATACATATTTAATAAAAAATGTTACCACTCTTTGCACCTCCCCTGACTTGCTCTATTGCCCACTGGGAAGGCGCGCCCCACACTTTGAAAACCCCTGCACTAGGGAAAGCTCAAATGGAGCATTTGAATAAGGCCAGTTTTGAAGGCTTGTATCACAGAGAGAAGAGGTGGCCACGGACAGAGATGGCTTTTTAAAATATATCTTAATTTCAATATAGCAGTAAACATTGAAACTCTTCTCCAGGCTCCCTCTTCACAAGTAATATATTTTTAGGGTTACAGAGAAAGATAATGGAGGACAGGGAATAAATACCCAGCATGTTTTAGTTTGTTCACCATGTTTTTCTTTTTTCTTTGATTTCACAGCGCAACTTGTCCCGCCTCCCCGAGATTCCCATTCCGAGATTCCCAGAGTGTTTCAGTAAAAGTTCAAATGTTTTTAACTTTTGGTTGCATGACGAAGCTTCACTGCTGGATACCCTTGAGTTTTCCCTCTTCGTCCTTCCGACGTACCATCCCCATTGAAATCAATGCATTCGCAGCATTCTCTGATGTAGCATAAACTCTAGTCAGTGTGTAGGCACCCTAATGTGGAGGACAAAGAGCCCCTTGACGCTGGTGTTTAGCGGAGCTTTGACGCCTCTGCTCAACTCATGTGAAATGCACTTTACAATGACGAAGGGAGATTATTGAAACTCAAAATTATTTGTATTATTCTTTTCTGATAAAAGTCATGTTCAGCAGTTTAAATACTGTAGGAAAATAATACAGTACATCTGCTTTGTTCTTATAATGCTTAAAAATTCTACTGAGGTCAGTAGATTTGACATTCAAATTTTAATAATGTAGAAGGTTATTGATACTCTTATTAGACTATTATTGTTGTCTTTTGGATGAAAAGTCATGCTTGGCAGTTCACAAACTGAGTGGAAATTATACAGCTTTGTTCTTATAATGCCTAAATACTATGAAGTACTACTATATAACATTTCAAATGATCCAATGACTTGCTCATAGCACATTAGACTTTCATTTGTTGCCACCTAGTGGTATTTCCATAAGGGGTCAGTAAACTAATCAATTATTGAATCTGAACATATTTGTAAAACAGAAGCACCAAAATTCCCTTTATTTTTGCAGCTAATTCTACACATTTGTGCTGATAATTTTCTATACTTTAATCATTAAAATAGCTAAAGTTGGTGCTTTTAGCTTATTCTTTAAAAAAAATAACCCCTTAAAACATGTCCGTGGATTAGTGATTGTTTCAACTTTTTGGACACTCATGAGTTTGCATCCCTGGGAGTTATAAACTTTAGACATGGATGACAGTCAGGACCACTGATTTAAAAAAAATCACACTGGATTCATAGCATGATGATTTGGACTTAACATCTCGGAATGTGAATTAATTTTCAGTAATTCAATGATCGGAATCCGCTTATTCTGCTGTTACAACATGTAGTATGCAGAAAACATGGAATATAGTCATAAAAATGGCATTAGCAATAAACCGCAGAATGCAACATAATATATTTGGATGAAAATTAATTTTTTAATGTACATTTAAAATTGTGATATGTCCTAGTGTGATAATTATACTAAAATGTGTCTGATTTAATTGAATAAATAAATCTGAAAGTGATGCGTGCTTCATGTATGTGTAGAGCTGGCTGCTCATACACTGAAAACACCTCATCATACAGACTATGTATTTAATTAAATTCGTGCTTTAATAATAATCACACTATGCCATGGAGCATACTGCTTATTTGGAGGTGAGACTCTTCTGTCAAAAACGCAGAAACAGTGAAATGAAAGCTCGATTTAAATGGACAAGTATTTTTGCTTAAATATTACACTTGTTGGGAGCATGAAATGTCCTGGAAAATTGTGGCATGAAAAAAGTGGGAACCCTGTATAATTTGTCATCCCTGCCCAGTTGATGGCGATATGCACAAAGAATGTGAATCGCTAAAAACAAAAGAAGTGAAAGTGGAGATTTATAGTAAAAAAGGACTTAAACTTTGATCTGTTTTAACCCACACCTATCATATCACATTTGAAGACATGGATTTAACATCTATAGTTGTATGGATTACTTTCTGTTGCCTTTCTATGCTATTTGAATGTTGGCCACTCATTTTATGATTTGAATTTGAATTTATTTATTCAATTGTGATGTTTTGTGACCAATTGCTCAAACTGATGCTGAGGAGTCGGTATACACTATACCAGATGATTGCAGAACTGTGTCACTTTAATTATTAATCAGAGACTGGCAGTTGATTCTTTGCCCCTAGCCTGAAATATTGCTTAGTTAATGTCACTTACTTATTCCTCTTGATTTTCACTACAGATTTGATCCAGTCTCTCATCTAATTGGGTTAACAAGCCTCTCTTCACATTTTGGTCTAACACAAACACTTCATTCAGTTGCCATGGTGTCCAGACCTGGAGACCTTCCAGGTAAAGTAGAAATGCCTGTTTCTTTGCTACTTGGCTATGCAGAAAATGATCTTCAAAAGGACTTTACTTGTAAAGAGTTATACCAATTGAACATAACATGTTGAATTGTTTTAATAATAATTTTTCTGTTTTATATTCTTAATATTTCTGTTTCTCCTTTTAAACATATCAGTCTATGTCTGTTTGAACTGACTATTAGAGCAGATGTTGTTGACACAGTGCTGTGCTTTTACCTCAGCCCTGGAAGCAGGTCCTGGCGTCACAGAGGGTCTCCTCGGAGGGATGTCCATCCCCATTGGGATGACCCGACGAGCTCTCAGCTATGACGATAACCTAGAGAGGCCCATGTCTCCACCTCCAACCGACATTAATATTAACAACCTGTGGAGGAAACCTGTTATCCCTGAGAGGAAGTTTGCACGACTGGCTGAGGTGTGTTTTCATTTGTTTTCCTATGATTCGCCTGTGGGATCACACAACCTGAGTGTCCAGAAGTTAGTTTTCTTTCCACAGACTCTTTGAAGGCTGCACTAGGCATATTTATTTATGCAGTGTGTGCTAATGTTCTAATATTTTACCTGACCTAACGTGATTGAGAAACACAGTACAATCCAATATGAGGTTTTGATTTTGTAGCCTAGTGCTGACATTTTCTCTGGTATCCCCTTTATATGTGTAGGAGGATGAGTCAGATGGAGGAGTGAAACAAAGTGTGACCTTTGAATCCACTAAACCTCTGGTCCCTGTGGTTAAAGCCAAAGCCTCGTCTGTCATGAACTCTCTCATCATCAGTAAGAACTACAGATTTTATGAAGACTATATTTGACAGTGTGAAATGTTGGCAGTTTGAGAACACCAAATTCAAATCCTTCAGTTTCTGGGGTCGAAGACAACGATATGATGAGCTGTATTTAGGTTTAGGATTTACATGGACAGGATCAGTTGATGCATCTTCTTATCATTTGAGGTCATCGTAATTGGAGCTGTTTATTTGTGTTGTAGAGCAGACCCAAGAGAGCATACTTAAGTTCGAGAAGCAGGCTGGACTGACGGATACAGGCTACACTCCACACAAAGGCCTGACTGCTGAAGAGGCCCGTTACCATCGTCTGGCAGAGTCAATGCATGTAAGAAGACTTGCCCTATACATTAGAGTCGCATAGCAAGAAGTTTAAATGGTGTTATTTTCAATTATTTAACAATTTTAATCCCTCATTTTAATAAGATTTATACCAACATAGGGTACTTTGTATTATAATTTTAGAGGAATAGTTAACCTAAATATGAAGATTTTGTCATTTACGAATGTCATTTCAAATCTATATGGTTTTCTTTTACAGAACAGAAAAGAAAATAATTGAATGTCAGACAGTGCAAACTATGTATTAAATTTAGCCAACAGGACATTCATTAAATTATTTCCTTTTGTCATATGGGTTTGGAACAACATGATGAGAAATGTCAAGTCTACACCAGGGTTGGAAATTTATGGGGGGTCGGGGGAAAAATGCCACCTAAATTGACAAAAATGACCCAGAAATTCCAAATTTGGGGCAAATAATGTCCCAGCTATGAGTTACTGTTATGTTATTAATAACATCTTTATGTAGTTACAGATACATACATTGCAATCTTCATTTGAATTTACATGGAATGTTATTTGCAGTACGCTGTCCGTTGTGCAGGTGTTGCCAAGAGGCAGATAATTGCACAATCGACATGCACAGACGGACACTCCACATCAGTTCAGTGTCGTGCTCCCGTGCTAAATTCCTTGACCGTTTGCTCCTCTCGTTCAAAATAAACTGTTCTTGTGACTAACACTCGCTCCCTGTGCTATACTTCCCTGCTCATCGGCCTGCCTTGCATATCTCTCTGTCTGAAAAGCCTCCTCTCGGGTAAGGCACAGGACCATCTTTATGATGGTAGCCCATTAAAGGAACAGTGGTGCACTCCTTTCCTCCACAGTACTAGGGTCTTCTCCTTGGGCAAGAGAGAACAACCCTCAAGCCCCCCTTGCTACGGTCACAGCTATAAAGATTTTTCCACCACTCTGCAAGAACACAGAGTTTAATAGATCCTTTTTTACCTCTACTATTATAAGAAATAGGAAAAGAGGCGACTCGTTTGCCGTGAGTTGCGACCCGTGTCAGTGGAGGAAGAGATCCTTGTCCCTGAGTAATGCGGTTTGCTGCGAACTCCATTATTTCAACATGGTACTTTGGTTCCTGCTTCACCTAGGCGGGAGGTTGGAATGGCTCGATCCAATCAATCGGCTCGTCAAGACTTGCCCTAGGACTGCTCTATGTAGGATAACTGAACATCAAATATTTCTCAGATTCCCAGTAGGCATTGGCTAAGGGTCATTTAAGTAAATTGAGCAACTTGTTGCTCAGTTTGCGCGAGTATATCATCCCTGTATCCCTGATGCATAATCTGCTGGAGCTCCGTGGCGCTGTGCATCCCTCTCTTTTGGGCTCCAAGGTAGGTGATCCAGAGATGATGAAACAGAAAACCTAAAACGTGACTACAAAACACACTTAAATAACTTGGACACTGATATTACTTTAGAAAACAAAGGTGCCTTTATACCGAATAATGATGACTGACCTAAATTTATCATCATTGAAGCTGCTGCTCCAAACTTTCCAATCAGCAAGCTTTCCCCTCTTACTATACAAAAGGGTATTGCAGGAATTGCAGGTAGAGTAAAAGAGGAAAAAGCTTCGATATGGTCAAATTCTTGTGGAGTGCAGTAAAAAGGCAAATGCTGAAAACCTACTACTGCATGTTAGCTGGAGTACAGATAAAGACCTTCCCTCATCCAACTCTGAATTACAGTAAAGGAGTATGCCGCACTAGAGAGCTAGTGAAGAAATAACTGAAGAAGAAATAATGCATGAGCTCAAGACTCAAGGAGTAATGAATGTTAAATGAATAATAATCAGGAGAGAAGAGCGAACATTCAAAACTAGTACATACATACTCACTTTTAATAAACCGCTATTTCCCGAATTTGTTTTTGAAAAAATGTTGAAGAAGTGTTCCGGTGGACCTAATTGTACCTAGAGCCCTGCACGGGCCTCAAATCTAGGCCCGAGCCCGGCCCTGGCCCGAAACGCTCAGGCCCTAGCCCGACCTGTGTCCGACAGCTCATCAGAATTATCAGCCCGAGTCCAACCCGAGCCCGTATATTTATTTATTTATTTTTGTATTTTTTTTACACAGCGGCAGCCTGCCCTATTTGCAGCCATTAAAATAGGTCAGTTTTGTTAGTTATGTTTCTTTTCATTTCTTTATTAAGTTAAGACAAATGTTTGGAGCATTTTTTTTTTAAATGACGACCAAGCAACAGCTGATGCCGACAGCGAGTAAAACATGATTAATTTAGCCTCTCAAATCAACGCTAATACTTTACTTGGCTACAATAAAAACCATAGATATAAAACACTTCAAGCATATCACACAGACAGTTAGTTTAATAAATGTTTATTTATTAAACCACAGTTAGTAAAACACCTTTGAGGCAGGCTCAGGCTGCTCGCAACATCAGCACAAACTGAAATGAGCATAGCCTACAACAATTTAAACAAATTAAATTAAATAAATTAAAAACAAACTCGCAGGTTATCTTACCTCAAAAATTCACCACAGAATATGGCCATTCTTTTTTCCAATAGTTTAACAGTTAAACGAAAATAAAGTCCAATCAAACGAAGAGTTAGAACAGTCTCTTACAGAGCATCGTTGGCTCGTCATTTAAGGTTGTCAAGATTTGAAAAACAGCCCAGAAGTTTGCCTTTCCTCTGGTGTTTTTTACCGTTTTAAGTTGGTCATCTGCGATTTTTCTCTTAATATTCTCCATTATTTGCACATGAGGTGAATCGTGGGTCGCGCCGCTGACGGGAAACCTTTTGTGTGCGACGTGCGTGCGTGCGTGCGTGCATGCGTGAGACTGTCATGTCAGTCATTTGTCAGTGTAATTATAAGATTATGAAAGTTATGAGGTTATGAAATGGCTTTTTATGTTTGTTTTTCTATTGTCGACGTCAACTACTTATACATTTTTTAATTAATGTCTAAAAATATAAAAAGAAGGATAACCCAAAAAAGGCCCGAGGCCCGGCCCGCATGTGAACTATGACGTGAAAATTGGCCCGAAGCCCGGCCTAGGGGCGTGAATAAGTCGGGGCCCATCGGGCTCGGGCTGCAATGCAGGGCTCTAGTTGTACCTAACCCTCTGTGGGGTTTCAACTGTCAAAGGTATGGACACCTATATGTCTTAACTGCTCAGGTGACCACCCAGCTGCATCAGAACAGTGTCCCATGTGGATCAAATAAAAAGAAATACAGAAGATCAGATGTACTAAGAGAATCAGTTATCTTGAAGCAAAGATTGCTAGACAGATATTACCTGGATGCACAACGATAAACCCCAAACTATATATTATAGTAATACTCCCCAAAAGATGAAGAATACAGGAACTGAGAGTGAAACTCTTCTAAATGGCTTTCATTCCAATCAGAGCTCAATAACAGAACCAAAAAGCAAATAAAAACAATAAAGCAAGGTCTTCACAATCAAAAGCACCCCAGGACGAACCTTCAAAGACCAGGCAAACTAGAGATGTGGAAATGAAAGAGAGTGAACATCATAGTAGATGTCTGTCCCCTAAAGGCAGTATCAGGCCAACTGTCCTTATTCTTCTTAACAGGTAATGGAGAATGTTATCATCCAATGGAACTGTCATAGTATCAGGGCTAATTGTATGGAGCTGCAACGTTTAATTGCAATCACCAATCCTATAGCCATATGTCTTCAGGAAACATAATTACCAGATTAATCAGATTGTACTCCATTTTTAATATCTTCGGTCCCAATGACATGCAGGCCTCTGGTGGTACAGCCATTTTAATAAGAAATTATGTGATCCGTATAAATATTAATAGCAACTTACAGGTGACAGCAGTATGATTGACTCTGCAGCCGTTTCTATCTACATTCCTCCAAACTCAAACTTGACACACACAGACCTGGATCACCTTGTTGCTCAGCTCCCACTCCCCTTTATTCTCATGGATGATTTAAATAGTCACAACTTTCTGTGGGTCAGCAGTCATTGCAGTACAAAAGGTAAGAAGATTAAAGATTTTATAGATAACCATATTTTATGCCTTCTAAATAATGGATCAAGTACCTACTTACACCCGGGACATGGAACATACTCTGCGATCGACTTTTTTTTCAGCCTGGATTGTACTTGGACCTATCATGGAGAGTCTGGCATGACCTCTGTGGTAGTGAACACATCCTAATTATTGTAACCATCAAAGGAAGAGAGGAAGCAACAAATGTGCAAAGATGGCAAATTAAAATGTTTTAATTGGTTTCAGTTTCAAACCCTCTTTTATGAGAAGCTTGCGCAGTTTCCAGAAGACAGCCCTGATGCAGTGCAGAATTTTACTAAAATGCTTATAGCTAATGATACAGTCTCAAGAACATCTTTAAAAATGAAATGTATGCAACTTCCATGGTTTGATAATAAAGGTTAAGAAACATAAAAGAGAGGAAGTAAGTTAAAAGGCTTTCCCGTCAACTGAAAAATCTTATCAAACTCAAGATGAGTAAAACACGAGCAAGAAGAATGTTGGCTAATCAATAAATGAAGTTAAAAAGGAAAGCTGGAGAAGATTTGTTTCCATCTAGACAAGCACTTCATCAAACCAAATATGGAACTTGATACGGATAATGAAGAAAAAAAAACAAAGGCCCTCAAATACAACACATCATACAGCATGGTACACTCCTGATGTCAAAACAAGAAATTGCATTCTAGCAAAAACGTTTGAAAGCAATTCATCTATTGAGAACTGTCTTCCTGCTTTTTGAATATTTCATGCTCAACAAGATAAAGAGAAGATATGGCTCTAGCAATGCAGAGCCCTACAACCAACCCTTCTCCATGGAAGAGCTATAGCTAGCTATCAAAAAATCCCATGCATAATCAAGGCATACGCATCCCTGACCAAAGTTCAGTTTTTATTGCAGAGGCATATGCTTTATTACTAGCACTGAAGTACATTACGACTGTTCCACAGAAATCCTTTTTAATGATAACTGATTATAAATCATGTCTGGAAGCATTGGAGTCTATAAAAACTGATCACCCAACAATCGTGATGATTTTGAACAAATTGTCATCGCTGGAATCAAATAATTTTAGTATTTTCTGCTGGGTTCCTGGTCACTCGGGGATCTCTGGTAATGAACAAGCAGAGAAGCATTATCCTCAGAACCAATAAAATGCTCAGACCAACACAACCACTAAAACCAACATTAAATATATACACTAAAAACAAATGGCACTCAGAATGGGATCAAAGATTAAACAACAATTTACGGGAAATAAATCCTGTTGTTGGGACAAGACACGTATTCCCTTTTAATAGTCGTTGGGATCAAGTCACTCGCACTCAATGCCGGATAGGATACGCTAGAATTTACTCCTGAATTGTAGTCCAGCGATGAAACACGAGGTCAATTGTGTTTCAGACTGTAGATAGAAATGACGCAGGGCAGTGCTTTTATTTATTTATTTGCATGCACAGTAAGGGGATTTAAGCATTTTCAGACATTTCAGTTTGTTCGAGCAACTTTTGGAAAATGTTTGAAAATGGAGGTGTGGCCAGAGGGCATCTTCAAAATGAAAATGTATCTTTCAAGTTTATCCGGATTAATGTGGACATAGTCTAAAAGATGACAGTGTTTTCATGTTTGGGTGAACTATTCCTTTTAAAAAATATATAATTGTTTCCAGAGTGAATTTAGCCTTAGTAACAAGTTTCACCTTGCTATTTCTGTCTTTAACCAGTAATAGTGTTCCTTGTTTTAGATTTGTAAACTGTGTTTGGGATGTTGTAGAAACTTCAAATGCAAAGTGTGGATGCCAAGGAAGAGAAACAGCCGCCCTCTTGTCAGTCAACACCCTCCGGGACCCCTCAGTCATCACCTAAACAGAAACGCAGGTACTGAATTCAACAGCTTGACAGTGACATTTGCATTGGATCTATCATGGGACTGAAATGAGGTGTGTGTGTGTGTGTGTGTGTGTGTGTGTGTGTGATAGGGGCTGGTTCAACAGTCAGGGATCCACTGCCTCCCTTACAGGCTCTGAAACGAGCACCAGCTCCAGTGTAGACTCTGCTGCATGTGATGCAGCTGTAGAGCGCTGGAGTGCTTTTGGACCTCGACCTCAAGTCAATAAGTCCACCACTGATCCAGGTACAGATACAGCCTTAACAGGGACATGACACTATGCACTTTTACATATACAGAAGCCACAATGCATATTCTTTAATTGTAAAAAAATATGATAATGATATACTCAGATAATGCCCATGTTACCATTCCTAAAGCACAAGGGACATGATATCAGTAGATTGTGGAGTTTAATTCAGATAGTTTTATCATCAAGTTGCTCTCAATCTTCATGCCACCATGTACCTAGAGTTGACTGCTGAATTATTCAGCTGGATAGCGTGGTGCTAAAAATAAGTGCCAGATGTTAATCACATTACCGTTTTTACTCTCCTCAAAGACAGATTGCAAACAACAAGTGTTTAAATAAAAGAATAAAATGAATGTCAGACATTCTAAACCCTCATTTATAAGTTTCAACTGTAAAATATGATTGGATTAGCCACGTTCAAAGCAAATATACGCAAATATTAGTTGAATAATTTTTTTTAAAGCTGAAGCGTATAGCACCACCAAATGGAATTGCAGAATTCATTCATTGTTTAGACCTGCCAGCTCCTACTCATGTTATTCCAAAGCCCTTTATCTGTGTTTACTGACCATAGCGGGAACAAACCTGTTCTAGAACTGTTGACAAACACAAGGTCCAATGCAACAGAGTGGTATAAAGCTTTACATAGCTTTTTACTGTCATGAGTACACTGCTTCATTGTTAAAGTTGAATCATCAAATGATGCACTTCACCCTCAATCATGAAACAGTACAGTGCTGACACACCAGGCTGAACTATCACTGATGTGTTCCTCAGGGGGTTTTGCTCTTCAGTCCTATAAAGGAGCTCAAAAACCAACCCCAATGGAAGTGATGAAGGCCCAGGCCACCCGCCTGTCCGAGGACGCCTCCAACTTCAAACCTCCCCCTAAAATGGAGATCCCCACCATGGAGGGGAAGACACAGACGACCCGACCTCACAAACTTAAACGCCGGGACATGAACGTGCTAACGCCCTCAGGATTCTGAGAAGAACTCCTAATCACCACCTCAGCTTGTACACATTGTGAACCTGTAGCTGGTCTACCCTCTGAATCATCTGTGCTATCTTTCTGATGGGTTACTACAGTATTAAATACCACCCCCTCCACCCCCCATCCAAGAGGACACGATGCCTGTATTCTCTATAGCATAATTTTCTTAGTGTCTAATAAATGTTAGTCCTCAAATGATGTATTTTTTGTGCGTGTATGATCGGACACTTTTGTTGTCAGCCACTTTTCCATTTAATTTATCGTTAAAAGTGTCACTTAAATTTAGACTGTGAGAGAGTGTGTGTGCCTTGATGTTTTTGTGTCTTGTGGTGTGACTATTAGTTTACTTGCACGTTAACACTGATTATGATCAAGTACTGATGCACATCATGAACTTGTTAACAAATAAATTTCTGCCATATTCATTAATGATATTGTGGTTTCCTGTGTAACATCGGTACAAATTGGTTTCAGTGATAACTTAATTCTTTAAGTCTTAGCTGTTGTGTATTATGACATTTAAAGAGGTCATGACATGAGAAACCAAATTTGCCTTGATCTTTTGGTATATAAGAGGTCTTTGTATCATTAAAACGTCCTGCAAGTTTAATATTTTAAGACGTCCTCCCCATTCTAAACGAATAATTTATTTAATCAAGCTCAAAATACAGCTCGTTCTGGATTCATGGTTAGAAGTGACGTGACGGTTAGAAGTGACGTACCAGCGTTTGCATATGACCGCCTCCAGCACAAGATAACTACGCTTTAAGCGCAAGACAACTACGCTCATTTCAGTATCGCCGTGCGCCTCACAAGTGTTCAGTCGATGGACAGCGAGCTCTGACAGAGACTACTTGTGCACAGGAAAATTACGATGCCACACAGATGTGCTGTTCCTGGCTGTGGTCAAACAAAACCTCTGAATAAGCTGCCGAAAGATCCAGACGTCAGGGAAAAATGGATGCAGTTTATTTTTTGCGGACGTCCCAGTCACGGCAGTGTTAACTTAAGCGTTTGTTCTGTACATTTTAAGGATGACTGTTTTGAGAACAAATCTCAATATGATGCTGGCTTTGCCAGAAAACTGTTGCTCAAAGATAAGTCCGTGCCGACTATTCTGGGAACAACGACGACGCAAACTGTAAGTAATCTATTTTAAACTTTAAACTACTTTTTAAAGCGCAATTTCATTCATTATGAATAATCACAGTGTTTTTACTTAGTTTACTTGCATATTGTTCTGGCTGGGGCGTCAATAATTGATACATAGGCACTGACGTTAGCCAATCATAACAGTGGGCGTTAACACTGAAGTCTTAAATGGAAAACGCCCCCAAAACAGACTGTTTGAATCAGAGGATGAGAAACAGGGTGGGAAAAGGTCATAAATCACTAGATTTTAAAAGTTTTTCTTAAAAAAAAATATATTAATACTATAATTGCACCTAAGGGAACATAATAATACAATAAAAAAACCCATGTCATGACCCCTTTAAAGCATCGCTTTTATGCGATCGTGTTGAGGATGGTCAAACGAGGGCACTAAATTGACTGAAGGCCGAAAATATTTTGGCTAAACTTTATTAAATGTGGCTGCTCTACACAGAGAATTTGTTACATGTTAAAAAATTGATAAAATGTTTCAGAAGGATAAATGCATTTACTGTGATCTTTGTGGATCTGTAAAAACATGAATAAATAAATACAAATAATGCCATCTTGCTCTTGATTTTTGTCAATGTAACTACTGCCTAAAATTTTTGCTAATAATAATAGTCGTGTGTTCGGTTCATAATTGCATACTATCGTAGTACTCTTACTTTTTCTCCCGTGGTATGGTAGTATGCGGTTCTACATTTAGCCATGGCCTTTTGAATGCTGTCTTGTCAGTACTGCCCCTTTTTGTAGTACCCTTATGAAAATAAACCATGTTTTAACTACAGTTACCATAGTTTAACCAGGAATGGTTGGGTTACTTTTAAATGTATTCCACTACAGATTAAAAGAATACATGCTGTAAAATGTCATTTGTAATATATTCTGTTAGAATACTTGAATAATGTAATCTGAATACTTTGCATTACTTTAGATTTTCACTTGTTTTGAATATAAACAAGTTAAAAACAAGTGAAAGAACATCTGCCAGTACAGTAAGGCAAAATACACTTGTATAAAAAAAGAAAAGAAAAAATTAAGTAAACTTGTTTTAACTTTTTATATTTTACAGGAAAACGATTCAAATTTTCTCATTAAGAATATGATTTTTGCAGGATATTCTTGCCCAAATATTAAACATCTTACCAGAGGGGATATACAGCTGAAGTCAGAAGTTTACACACATTGGGTTGAACTAATTTAATTTAAGCCAAGTTGTTTAGAACATCTACTTTGTGAATGACACAAGTCATTTTTCCAACAATTGTTGACCGACAGATTGCTTGAATATTTCACAATTCCAGTGGGTTAAGTTAAGTGTTCCTTTAAGCAGCTTGGAGAACTCCAGAAAATTATGACAAGACTAGACAATTGGCTTCTGATTGGATGTATTTTAAGGCCTACCTTCAAACTCAGTGCCTCTTTGCTTGACATCATCAGAAAGTTAAAAGAAATCAGCCAAGATCTCAGAAAAAAAATGGTGAACTTCCACAAGTCTGGTTCATCCTTGGGAGCCATTTCCAAATGCCTGAATGTAGCACTTTCATCTGTACTAGCAATAGTACGCAAGTATAAACACCATGGAACCACGCAGCCATCATACCGCTCAGGAAGGAAACGCATTCTGTCTCCTAGAGATGAACGTAGTTTTGTGCGAAAAGTCCAAATCAATCCCAGAACAATAGCTAAGGACGTTGTGAAGATGCTGGAGGAAACAGGTATACAAGTATCTATATCCACAGTATATGGTATTTGTAGTAAAACCATAGTAACCACAAAATCAACCATGGTTACTGCAATATTATTGTAGTAAAGCACTTCATGAATACTACAGAACTACTGTAGTAGAACCATGGTTAATTTTCATAAGGGTAGTCATAAAACAAGAGAAACAATTTTGCCAAAACAAAGAATGCATAGACACACAAAAGCTATTGTGATTAGACATATAGAAAGTGCTGGGCAGTTTAGTTGTGAAATGTAATCAGGTACTGATTAAAAATTACATTTCAAAAATGCAATCAGTAATGTTATCTCACATTACATTTTGGGCTATCTAATCAGATTACTTTCAACCTAATTCTATTTATTTTATGTCACATTCATTTGAGTAGGATAATCATTTTAACATTAAAGTACAAGGAGGAAGAAAATGTGCTCCATTCTTTATTGCTAACAAAATTAGCCTCCTAAAAAGAGCTCCTTTGTGATATTTTTAAAAAAGTGCATTAAACATTACATGAATGAAATCTGACAGCAATGACAGTGCATGGCCTAAGTTTATAATCGAAAACACTGAGATATCAAGTTAATTTAAGTGTATAAAACAAAAGCCGCATTACGATCATTAATGACTAAAACGTTAACATAAACAATCATAAAATGAACGCAAAATTAATGACCAATGGCCTAGTTCAAAGCTTTCATCTAAAAACACTGAAACACTTTTAACCCTTACTACTTACTGATGGTCCATCATCTATTCTAAACCTGAGGTGCAAGATATTATGTTTTGAACAAGAATATTGTAAAAGAGCAGACTACTGTATAACTGCAATTACACAGAGTCACACAATGAACGGTGGACTCCACTGCATCATCAGCAACAGTAGAGCGATGGGCTTTGTTCCATTTTTGTGAACTAGTGTGTACTCTGTGTGATTGGAGTGGTGGTGGTGTAGTGGTCTAAACCACATAATTGGTAATCAGAAGGTTGCTGGTTCGATCCCCACAGCCACCACCATTGTGTCCTTGAGCAAGGCACTTAACTCCAGGTTGCTCCGGGGGGATTGTCCCTGTAATAAGGGCTCTGTAAGTAGCTTTGGATAAAAGAATTTGCCAAATGCAAAAATTTAAATGTGTACTCTGTGGACAGGACCCTTGGCAATTAGATGGCATCCACTAGATCCTTTGAAGCAATTATGCTGAATGTGTGAGCTGCACACCATTGGTGAGGTAGTAGGATTTTGTGTTTTGTTTTTTGTTTTTTACATATCTTGTTCATTTTAAGTGCATAAAACTATAGAAACATCACATTAACAAACAGTAATGAACCTGAAATCAACAGCAATGACATTGCTAGGCTAACAGTTCAAAACTCTGACACACTTTTAACCCTTACTACTTAGTAATAGCCATCACTTATTCCTTAGCTGAGGTGCATATCTTATTGATATAATATTAAAGGAGAACATGCTCAAAATGTTCATCTGTGAGACTATTGCATTTTGGATTAAGAATATGATGATATTGATATGAAAATGATCAATAAATTATAAGCAATTTTGTCCCATTGCCTTGTTCATTTGTAATCATGTAATCTATAAAATGTATCTGTAGTCCGATTGCGAGTATTATAAAATGTAATTTAATCCTATTAGAAGTACTAGATTTTTGTAATCTGGTAAAGTAATTCAGGTTACATGTAATCCGTTACTACCCAGCACTGCATATTGTCATAACTGAATGCAGTACATAATCATCTTTTTTTATCTTTTCAAAAAGTCAATTTTTATTACTATGATTTAGTAAATATTTAAAGAAGGTAAAGGAACTGTATTTGCTTTCTAATTTCATGGGAATTAATGTATGTGTCTGTCTGTCTGTCTGTCCAGAAAAAGCAGTCTATATCATTATTTTTTTAGGGTGAATGGCAGAATAATATCACTACATGATACTTTCCTGCCCAATTGGTCATGTGACATTTGTTTTGAAATTGTCTTGTAATACATGAATCTGCCACAAGGGGCGATGGCCTCCCAAAGTTGTTGTTTTCCAGTTCAGCAGCTCATCTCATACATATACTGTGCATGCCGTCATGGGAATAGACTTTCAACTGAATACCATATGAAAAAGACTAGCTTTCTTCTAAAGATGTCATCCTGCAACATAAGAACTGAACAAAACAACACAAATGCCAATAGATCCTTCTCACAAACATTAGTAACGCAACCAACATTCAACATTGGCTCCATCGCAGTCTTTTCTCTCTTTCTGAGGTTTCTCTAGTTCATGTTCTGCTTCCTTGGCAGTCTCCTCACATCTGATGCTGCCATGGTAAACATGCTTTCCTGGAAGTCCAACCCTCTCTCTCTCTCTCTCTCTCTCTCTCTCTCAGACACACACACACACACACACATTCACACACACATACACATCTACCTTCCAGAGCCCCTTTCCAATTCCTCTGTGACGCTGTACTTTTACATGCGGAGACATTGTAGGTCATTTCCTACGTTTGGAGGTCCCACTGGGATGTCTGGATTTAATACATAGCATGGCGATCCTCCCAGCTCTGCGAGTGTGAGGGGCTCTGTTGTATATGAGTCACTGTGATAAAGCTCTGAGATCACAGTCTGACCACAACATGTGTACGTGGGTTCAGAACTCATGGATTGGGAGGCTCATGATCTGTTGTGTCTTGATTATATATAGTTTGATTGTAGGATTACGTTACTCATAAAACAGACACAGTCTTCCAGGTTGTGATTCAAGAGTACAAACCATGATCAACCAAGATCACACTTAATGGGTTTGTTCGCCCAAAAATTTTATATTTGTTGTGATTTATTCACCCTCATGAACTCAAAAGGAGATGTAGGCAGAATGTTAGGGACTGCTAGCCTCAGTCACCATTCACTTTCATTGCATCTGTTTTTCTTTCCAATAAAACTGAATGGTGCATATTTCCAAACATCAAACATTTCCTTTAATGGAAGGAAAAAAGTCATATAGGTTTAAAAACAACATGAGGGTGAGTAAATAATGAGAAGATTTCATTTTTGGGTGAACTATGCCTTTAAGCAAGATTTTTATTTTATTTTATTATGTTTTAATATACTACCTTAATGGCTTGTTGGTCATTTATACGCAATGCTTATTTCTATATAAAGTTTATTTTTATTTTATGTGCTGCATTTCTAAGGAAGGGACTTTATTTCATTCATTTAATTCAAAAACTCTTGGCATACATTCCAGTGTCACATGGCGGAGGCTTTGGGTGTTTGATTGTCACTGAACAAGATACGTTGGGCTTGAACACAGTGGTATGCTATAAATGAACAATCAAAGAGGAACCCATGCATAATTCTATGTTCACAACTAGAAGATTAGGCTAAATATTTTTTGAGTGTTTTGCAGAGTATCTGATAGCCAAAACATGAGAAACATAAACAACAAATACAATTGTTACAAGACCCACAACCACATTTTTCAATAGGGATTGAATATCAAAGCAACCTACCAAAAACAAATATAATATATTTTATTTATTTTTAAAAAAATGTGTGTGTGTACTGGGTTTAAAAGAATGCATTTGACATCCAAGACACCCTGATGTGTAAAAGGCATTGCCAAAAGCTAAATGTGATGAAAGGTCAATAAAAAGGTCATTTCATGCTCTGTAAACAAAGGAACACAGATAGTACAGAAACACTTTTTATTAGTCTCCCGAAACCTTTCTATTTTTATCTGCTCATTTATATTTGTTAATAAATTAAACTGCTCTTTAAATCTCTATTTAAATAATACATTTTTCTGGGGGCCTGGGTAGCTCAGTGAGTTTTGACGCTGACTACCACCCTGGAGTTGCTATTTCGAATCCAGGGCATGCTGAGTGACTCCAGCCAGGTCTCCTAAGCAACCAAATTTGCCCGGTTACTAGGGAGGGTAGAGTCACATGGAGTAACCTCCTCGTGGTCACTATAATGTGGTCCTCGCTCTCGGTGGGGCGCGTGGTGAGTTGTGCATGTATGCTGCGGAGAATAGTGTGAAGCCTCTACATGCACTACGTCTCTGTGGTAACGCGCTCAACAAGCCGCGTGATAAGATGCGCAGATTAACGGTCTCACACGCGGAGGTAACTGAGATTCATCCTTCGCCACCCAGATTGAGGCGAGTCACTTTGCCACCACGAGGACTTAGAGAGCACATTGGGGAGAAAAGGAATAAAATAAAATAAATACATTTTCTCTGATTTCAATTTGTTGAAATTAGGCACTGATGTTTTTAATACTCCTGAGGAGAGCCTGAAGTCAGTCTTTCAATTAATCAGTTTGTCCTTCTGTTTGTTTGATTGTTTAACTTTTTGCTAATGAGTAAATGTTAATTATCCAAGTGATTTCCCTGTATTGTTATGAAATTGTTATCAACACTAAAAGTGGACATAGAAATCTAGCAATTTATCTTAAAATCTGTATTAGTGAGAGCATAGAATCAACGTCTGTTTGGCTGGACTGGGTCTAACTGACCTCAGCTGCTGTGCATGACATCATTTACCTCAAAGTTTATGGAAAAAATAAAGTCACACAGGGAGTGTTTGAGTGTTTATTTAACCATATCGCTGTCATTTTTCTAGAATTCCTTTTCTAGAAGATTTTTAGGACTTTTCATTTACTCAATAGTAACAATCCATATTGACTTTAACATCATTATATAATAAGTCATTAACAAACATTAGGCTATAGAAAGTTTGACAAATAATTGAATGTACTTTTAATGATCACATGAACTTTGTACGTTAACAAATGTTTGTGTCCGATTTTAAAGGGAAAAAATTCTAGTTATAAAGGATAGAGTGTAATAGATTCTAAAAAATATATTGTGTACCTTTAATTACTTTCTCATAATTTTGTTGTATTCCCCTTGCCAAAACGTTTGAATTCCATCCCTATAATAAATATATATGGTGTTGAATCAGGAAAACTCTACTTTGCACTTTGTTTCTAAAACATAAAATAAAACACCAATAAATCCATTTGGTATTTATTTGTCCAACTTGATTTAAAAAAAAAAAAAAAAGTGTCACAATACTGCTGTTATTACCATCATCGATTTGTTTTTATATGTTTATATTTATTTAACCACAACTTTAAATCAGAAATGTTATAACCATCACACATCATTACCATCACACAAAATACCAAATATACACACCATCACATTTGGCGGTTGATCAAGGCCATTTCTTTATTCCAGTGCATGCTCTCAAAAAAAAATATTTTAGCATGTTTTTAAAATGTATGCATTTCAATTTCATAGAAAAATTCTATCCATTGAATTATGATTTTCTTAACAAAATAAAAATAATGAAACTTTTTGAGTGTATATTAAGTGTGTAGATAAAATGTATGTGGTTTGAAGATTCACATAAACTGCTACCCAATTAATTTATTATTTCGTATCTTACTGAATTGATGCCAGTATATTAAACAGTAAAATTTAAGATAGCGAGATTAGGAAACAAACTGATATCAGTGAGCTGGGTACAAAAATGGACAAAAAATTGCAACACACTCACTAGAGCTGCACTTTGGCTCCATTAAATAATTATTTGTGGGTGTGACTGTTCATTTTCCGTACCACCCTTTTAGTGGTCCTTGACTACCCACTCACGACACGGGAAAGACCTGACAGCAGACACACCATTACAGTATTTACTGTAACTCCCACCACATGGGACACAATCATCTCTTTAAACAGAGAAAACTTTTTATGTTATTATTCAGAAGCTGTATAGAGTATTAGTAATTCATTTCGGGTTTCATTTAATAGGCTTAGATTTGAGTTTCATTTAACTGTGGTTATAGTGTATTGTGAGAGAGACATATTCTGTTGTTATTTTGCGTACATCTGTTTTTCATTTACAATTCAGCAAGTTGGGTATTTCAAAACATTCCCCCCCTTTTTCAGTTTATGAATCACTTTGCAATGGACATTGTTGAAGCATCTTGGATGATCTTAGGATTTGTCACCGTTTGACTTAGTTTGTTAAAAATATTTCTAGCTCTGAAGCATCTGTGGCCAGAATTTAAAAGATTCAAATGCACATTGAAAGACTTCTTTCATGTTTTCTATGTTAGCACTGTAGTAAAAAAGGGTAATACTTGTTGCAGTCAGTGGAGAATGGCCAAAAACTAATATGATTTGTAAATTCTTAGGCCTCCATAGTTCACGACTACATACTCTAATCCTCAATGATTAAAAATGTCTAAATAGCCAAGATTTCCTTCATTGGTCCTCAGTGTATCATTTCACCTGAATTCTGTTCACCTGGTATGGCTTGAGAAAAATGAGTGTCAGGTCCCTTGGCAGTCACTGTGGCGCCCTACAACAAGGGGACCACACAGGGCCCACATAAGGGCCTCATAGGTTCTGTGTCTTGATCAGCTTAACATAAAGCAGACCAGAGGTAGTTCCTAGTGGTATACTTGCAACAGGACATTTAAAACGTTAACACAAAAGTAGAGGATGTTTTCTGGAATCTAAATAGATAACAATATCTATTTTAAAGTCGTTTTAAAAGTGTTGGGGGGGGGCAGCTGTCAGTAGGTGGCTGGCACAGACCAAACACTTACAGTGCAGAATGTATATATTACAGTATATATTAATATGCAAGTATGATATAAGTATTATATTAACATACAAGTATTATATATTTGTAGTATTTTAAATATTCAGGTATTGCAAATTAAATGCAAAATTTAGCAAAATTAGCTGTAAAATTAAAGGGCATCTTGTGAAGCACTTTTGCTTCTGTTTCATACATGACAATACAAGACTGAGCACAAGGTAGTCCTGAATAAATTATATAATTAATTACAATAATGACAATGTGCATGTGCACAATTACATTTTTTACTCTGTGCTTGTGCATTGTGGGATAAATCCAAGTGGCTCGAGTGTTTTGATCCATTTAATTATTCAGTCACCATTTGATGCCAGAATGTGGTGACAAACGAGTGTCTTGTGTGAAATGAGTTAGTCACTGAATCAACAATCAAAGAAAATTGTAATCTTTTAAAATGTGTATGTCTAAAGACCTACAAAGAGACTTTAGTAGAGGTTTTAAGCATTACAAAGCAAATCTATCATTTCCCTACAGTTTGTGAGCTGCTGAGCATGACTTTTATCAAAAGACAACAAAAGGTGTACCGAACTCGGGGCGGCATTAAACGCTGAACTCGAAGACAATTGGCATTTCAAACCAAAAGCCCGAAGCGTACCCCCGACAGAGATTTAAAACCTCCATCCAGAATAACCTTCAAAAATAATAAAGGCAAAATAACAAAAAAAAAAAAAAAAAACAAATTGTGCCACGATGGAAGGATTTTAAATCCAGATGAGACACTCTAACTCACTGAAATCTCCTCATTTACAGGTGAACACCCTGAAAACTTTATGCATTTACTTACTCGTATAGCAATCCTGCACGAGCCCCCAAATTTATGTCACGAGTAGCTCGTTACAAGCCGCAACATAAAAGAGGGATCAGACAACAAGTCTAATTAATTCAAAAGAGAATGGCTTTATTGTAATTAAACAAATACCACCACATCCAATAAATAGTAAACATGAGTCTAGGGATAACGAAGGGAAAAACACATAGTTAGCAAATAATATAACTATAACAAAATCTTTATGCTACACGATATCAGAAAAGCATAAACAAGAAAAGAGGATAAACGTCAATGAGGTCTTACTGGGACCAGCCACTCCTAAGATATAAAACTATCCCAGTGAGCCCCTTTCCCAAATAACCCACAACATTTTATACTTCTACTAATTGCTAATTAGTATGGGGAGAACCAGTTGAATCACAAGATTCAGGAACATCACACAATCTTATAATAATTAAATGTTTCAATATCATCCTTGTATTTTCATGTATAAAAAAGTGTGTCTACATGTCCATTCACTTCAGTAAAATGCATAAGTGTTCTAAGAACACAGCAGATCTATCTTTTTCTTACAGTTTGTTGAATGGAAACCAACATATTAAAAAACAAGAGCTGATATTAGAAATAGCTTTATATATTTAACACAGATCTAGTAATCTGCTTATATAGTCAAAATGAACTGATCAAACTATTACCTCACAAACATAATGTAAAAATCATAACTTAATGAAGACTCATGCGCTGATATAAACTCCACTTACAATGTGTGCTTAAAAGAAGGATTGTTCTGTTCATTTCTGCAGTGTATTTTACGTAATGCTGCCAATCAAGAATGATATGCCAATAAATCACTCTCAATTGTGTGTTCCTCATCTCTAGATTATTAATTTAGATCAACATCAATGCTGATAAAAACATGGAGAAATGAACATTGTTGAAAACAATGAACAGGGCCGTGTTGATTAGACTGTCTGACTGATGACCTGTTACATAAGGGTTGTTTCAGCTTAGAAACTCATGTGATTGGTTGAATGGTTGCCCAAAGTAACAAAATGCAAAGAACACTGTATAAAATCCTCAATTTGGACTCTGTATGGGTTTAGCATGGAAAAGTGTGGGGGACTGAATCACTTTTTTTAAGGAGTTCAAGGGACGTGTCCCCCACGTACCCCCTTGCTCTTATGCCATTGCCTTACAATAAGGTTCCATTTGTAAAGATAGTTAACTACATTGGTTAACATGAACTAACAATGAACAATACTTGAACAGCATTTATTAATCTTGGTTTATGTTAATTTCAAGATGAACTAATACATTTTTTTTTTTTATTAAAAGTTGTCTACATTAACTAATGTATAATAAACATATTGCAAAATGTTACTAATTAGCTTTAGAAATATTTGTAATATATACTATATGCAGTATATTAGGCATAATAGCTTTATTCAAATCAACTGACATATGTGGTTTGTCAAACTGATTAGTGTTTGTCCTCATTTTCATAGGTGTGTGTGAGGAGTGGATGCAGCTCGTGGGTCTTGTGTGTTGTGAGAGGGAGGAAGAAAAACAAACTGGTCTGGAGCATGCATGATATATACAAAAAGTGTTTAAAAATAAGTACTATTAACTTACTACAACTATTTCTATAACAAACATGTCTTTCATCACCTCCTTTCCAAATACTAATATATATATATATATATATATATATATATATATATATATATATATATATATATATATATGTATATATATATATAATTTAAATTTTATCATATATATATATATATATATATATATATATATATATATATATATATATATATATATATATATATGATAAAAATTTAAATATACTCAATATAGGCTGTGAACTGTCACACACACACACACACATCTATATATATTTTTAATCACATAAGCGGCTTCGGTCTAATATAAAAAAGGAATCATTGGCATCAAACCGGGATGAAACTCACACTCCTGTCAGCCAGCCAGCAGTGGGCGGGGCTCCCGTTGTCAGAGGTGGAGCAGGTTCGAAATGATAAGTAAAAGCGGCTGTTTGTAGTCTAGTGACTCGCACTGCTCCGCTTCACCACCAGACCTTCCATACTACCTTCAGTTTGAGAGAAGATACTTGAACGATGTGCGGTAAGTTCAGCTTTTATATTATTATGTTGTATAAAGGATAGGAATTCTGTATGTTAATCGCGTTGATAAGTATCTACGCTTGCCGTTTGTTCTCTCGTGGTTTAATATTGTTATTGCAAACATTATTCGTCACTATATGTGGATGTAATTATAGTACAGTCTAATGGCAGCGTCATCATTTAAATGTAAAGTTTGGCTTATTTGATCATCACTAGTAGTGACAGCTCAGGTGACATATCCGGTTTGCAGTGATACTGATGTGTCTCAAAACCTGATGAACTGGCTACTTTGACAGCATTTTTTGGACATTATTAGTTTCCTTTAATGATTATATATATTGTCTAGATAGGTAGCTCACTAGATTTTAAGACAGTCTGGCTCCACCACTTTCACCATGCGACGTGGCCGATGTGTCAAATGTGACTTTCTTATCTGCTCCTTCACTTTAACCAGAATATGTCTATAAAATACTAAAACTTATCTCTGCCTGTACTGGACATGTATTGCAATATGTGTCTCTATATACATACATTGTATATATAAAAAACAATTATGTATTAAATGTTGTATCTGTATATTTACGATATACAAAGTACTGTATGTTTTGTGTGCTGTGTAGATTGTGTCTGGCAGCAATTGCCCTTATAAGATTTATAAAGTATCTCTCTCTCTCTCTCTCTCTCTCTCTCTCTCTCTCTCTCTCTCTCTCTCTCTCTCTCTCTCTCTCTCTCTCTCTCTCTCTCTCTCTCTGTCCGTCCATCTGCATGTTGTTGTTAAGTAGTTCAAATCGTAATATGTTTATTTTCTGTGTAAATATTCATCCACATAAAGGCATAGTTCACCCAAAAATGATTATTTTTTTTTTTTTAACTTTCTTCCTTCTGCTGAACACAAACACATTTTTTTTTTTTTGAAAGATTCAAAGATTCAGCTCTGAAGGTCTATACAATGCAAGTGAACTTTTAAGCTGCAAAAAGCACATAAAGGCAGCATAAAAGTAATCCACACGACTCCAGTGGTTCAATCCACGTCTTCAGAAGTGAAATGATAGGTGTGGGTGAGAAACAGATCAATATTTCTGTCATTGTTTACTATAAATCTTCATTCTTCATGCATATCGCCACCTATTGGATATAGAGAAGAGTTTATAGTAAAAAAGGCCTGAAATATTGATCTGTTTCTCACCCATACCTATCATATCGCTTCAGAAGACATCTGAGATGGCATGAGATTGAGTAAATGATGAGGGAATTTACATTTTTTTGGTCAACTATCTCTTTAAGGTCATATGTTAATCAGAGAGAGAGAGAGAGATACACTGTTAATTTGTACAATTAATTTAATTTGTACATATAAATTTAAGTTATGTTATAATATTTTATTATTTTGATGTCTTTATAATTATACTATGTATTCCAAGCTTTGGCAATATTGTATTGTGTACGGTCATGCCAATAAAGCAATTTTGAATTGAATTGAGAGAGAGAGAGAGAGAGAGAGAGAGAGAGAGAGAGAGACAAATTTACAGAATAAAACTTATTTTGGGATCATTGGTTCACTATATTGTCAGAACATTTGTCTTGATCCACCTAGTATCTTCAAGCATTCTGTCTTTCCTTGTTTCTGGCAGGAATTTTCGGCTACCTGAATTACAGAGTGCCACGGACGAGGAAGGAGATCTTTCTGACCCTCATAAAGGGGCTTCAAAGGCTGGAGTACAGGGGTTATGACTCTGCAGGTAAGACCGCCACTCCCACTCCTTTGTGAGGGTAACGTCAATGTTCTCCACAGGTAAGAGATACTGCTCAAGACGTGAACACTGGCCTCGTTTCTTGCATTTTGGCAGCAGAGTAGGCCAGAGAGTCAATTCTTCCATTGCTCTTACCGAAGCAGTCAGGTGATACTTGTGTGAAGGGGATTATGAAAAGGTTTGGCTATTCTAGTTATTTCAGTGAAGACAAATCTTAATGCTACAGTATAAAGTGACATTCTAGAGAATTGTGTGATTGTGTGATTTTTAGCACCAGTTTGGTGAGGGCCCTTATTTTCAATACCACTGTAAAGAATTGGTATACTGAGTTCTGCTTGCACAAAGCCCAGACCTGAGCCACATTGAACACTGCGAGCCAGACCCCATCACCCAACATCAGTGCCTGACCTCACAGATGCTCAAGCCATGGCTTTGCAGTGTATTTATGTGTGTGTATGTGAGAAGGTTCCTGTGAGTTGAATACCTTGATGACCATGTCTTTTAATGGACACTGTGCATTGTTGGGCAGGTATTGCAGTAGATGGTCCAGGGAAGGATCAAACAGCTGACATCAGACTCTTTAAGAAGAAGGGGAAGGTGAAAGCTCTTGATGAAGAAATCTACAGTATGTTGACTTGCTTTATCGAAAATCATCTTCTAAATCTCTCCTCTTTCTTCTCGTCTTCTCTTTTCATCTATTCATGTCTTCTGTTTTCGCATATTCTAGTCTTTTTTCTTCTCTTCTTGTCTCATCTTGTCTCATCTATTCTCTTTTTGTTTCTTCTCATCTCTTTTCTTTTCGTCTAGTCACAGTTCTTTACTCGTTTTGTCTCCTCTCTTCTCATCCTATCTTGTCTATTCTCTTTTCACTTCTTTTTGATTTGTCACTTCTCTTCTTTTTGTTATTTTTGTCTTTTCTCATCTTATCTCTTTTCGTCTTGCCTTGTCTCATCTTGTCTCTTCTCTTTTCATCTCTTCTTATATCTTCTCTTTTCATCTACTCAAATCTCTTTTCTTCTTGTTGTTCTTCTCGCCTCATTTGGTCTCTTCTTGTCTTGTCGTCTCTTCTCTTTTCACCTATTCTGATCACTTCTTGTTTTGTCTCTTCTCTTTTCAGTCAATTTTCTCTTTAATGTGTTTCATATGTTTCTACTGATAAATTTTCTCTGCTTTTTCCGTGATTGTTTCATTAGAGAGTGACTCCATCGATCTCAATGCAGAACTGGACACACACTTTGGCATTGCACACACTCGCTGGGCCACGCACGGAGAGCCAAGTGCTGTCAACAGCCACCCTCAGCGGTCAGACAAGAACAATGGTAAAACATTAAGAGAGATGTGAGACAGCACAAATTCAATTGACTGACTTCAGTTGGAACCTAAATATAGTGCTATGGTGGTCATCTGGTTTATATCCAGTCATTCAGCTGCTGTTGCCACAAGTTTACAAGCTCTTAAACTCCAAGAAAAGACAGTATTGGGCAGCCGACAGAGGCATTAAAGCCATTAAGATTTGATTGATAATGAAAAGCTTGCAAAGGCTTCAGCAGATGTGAAAGTTCTCATCTGAAAATAAACACCTTAGTATAGGTTAGAAACAGACAGCTGGAGGTTCCTTTCGCCCCACAGCAGCAGTAAGCAGAGGCTGTTTGGTGTGCCAATGTTCCCAGATTAGGTTTCTCTAGTCCATATAGACATTAAATATAATCTAAAATACCGACATGCATAGTGCGGTCCAAAACTCTTAGACTACTAGTGAAAATGATCTTCTAATTTATTGTAAAATTTTTATTTTCTAATTATATTATCAATAATTTGAACGAAAAGTTTAATTGAAATATGCACAAGAATTAAAAAAACATTTAGCACTGGGTTATTCCCTTATGCTTTTTATCTAACTGACATGGACTCCATGAGCACACTGTGCATACTCTCTGAAGGCGTTCCAGTGTATGCTGAACACTTGCTGTCTGCTTTTCCATCACTCCCTGGTCCAACTTATTTATAAACAAATTTAATTTATATTTGTCTACAAAACTAACTTTAAGCATTCAAGTGTAAGCCTTTAGATCAAAGGCTCTTTAAGATCATTAGAAATACAGGTGTCTAATGTATTGACTGGTACTATAGTTTTTTCAATGAGTAGAAATGGTTACAAACAATAGTTCATATATATATATATATACACTCACCTAAAGGATTATTAGGAACACCATACTAATACTGTGTTTGACCCCCTTTCGCCTTCAGAACTGCCTTAATTCTACGTGGCATTGATTCAACAAGGTGCTGAAAGCATTCTTTAGAAATGTTGGCCCATATTGATAGGATAGCATCTTGCAGTTGATGGAGATTTGTGGGATGCACATCCAGGGCACGAAGCTCCTGTTCCACCACATCCCAAAGATGCTCTATTGGGTTGAGATCTGGTGACTGTGGGGGCCATTTTAGTACAGTGAACTCATTGTCATGTTCAAGAAACCAATTTGAAATGATTCGAGCTTTGTGACATGGTGCATTATCCTGCTGGAAGTAGCCATCAGAGGATGGGTACATGGTGGCCATAAAGGGATGGACATGGTCAGAAACAATGCTCAGGTAGGCCGTGGCATTTAAACGATGCCCAATTGGCACTAAGGGGCCTAAAGTGTGCCAAGAAAACATCCCCCACACCATTACACCACCACCAGCAGCCTGCACAGTGGTAACAAGGCATGATGGATCCATGTTCTCATTCTGTTTACGCCAAATTCTGACTCTACCATCTGAATGTCTCAACAGAAATCGAGACTCATCAGACCAGGCAACATTTTTCCAGTCTTCAACTGTCCAATTTTGGTGAGCTCTTGCAAATTGTAGCCTCTATTTCCTATTTGTAGTGGAGATGAGTGGTACCCGGTGGGGTCTTCTGCTGTTGTAGCCCATCCGCCTCAAGGTTGTGCGTGTTGTGGCTTCACAAATGCTTTGCTGCATACCTCGGTTGTAACGAGTGGTTATTTCAGGCAAAGTTGCTCTTCTATCAGCTTGAATCAGTCGGCCCATTCTCCTCTGACCTCTAGCATCAACAAGGCATTTTCGCCCACAGGACTGCCACATACTGGATGTTTTTCCCTTTTCACACCATTCTTTGTAAACCCTAGAAATGGTTGTGCGTGAAAGTCCCAGTAATTGAGCAGATTGTGAAATACTCAGACCGGCCCGTCTGGCACCAAGAACCATGCCACGCTCAAAATTGCTTAAATCACCTTTCTTTCCCATTCTGACATTCAGTTTGGAGTTCAGGAGATTGTCTTGACCAGGACCACACCCCTAAATGCATTGAAGCAACTGCCATGTGATTGGATGATTAGATAATTGCATTAATGAGAAATTGAACAGATGTTCCTAATAATCCTTTAGGTGAGTGTATATATATATAATTACGGCACTAAACAAATATTGCATAGATCATATTGTCAAACTGCTATGCTTTACAGAATGCATGACATTCCTTGAGTGGCTTGTGAATGTGTCAGCCATTTTTTTCTAAGTAGTCACTTCTATGTGAACTTCTGCAGTTAATCCAGGATGGACTTCAAAGACATTGGACATTAATCTTAATGTATCTTGAACATTAAGTGACTGAATGATTAGACATTATAAACCAATTAATTGCTTCTCTTGACTTTTTTTCTCTAGAGTTTGTTGTCATCCACAATGGCATAATCACAAATTACAAGGAGCTGAAAAAGTACCTGGTGAGCAGTATTTTTAAACACTCCTTGCTGTAGCTGAAGTGTGATTACAGTTTTTCTGAATTGCTAAAACACTAAACCCCATTCTCGGAACCAAATGCTCAGTGGCCTAAACCCATTTGTCCAATCAATCATTCTTTTCACAAAAATCTAAACCCATTCTCACTCACTAAAACACATTTAGCACTGTGATGCACTTGTGTGCACAACTACAGCACAGTATCACTCATAATTTACACATAACGACTCAAAATTGTTCACACTTGTTTCTAATGATGTGGAAATGCGATGCTGAGGCAGAATTAATCTCTCATTGATTTACAGACATTCAATACTGTATTACTTGCAGTAAACATATATATATATTTAATTTATTTCTGTGATGAGCAGTTGACTGTTTTATGCATGAAAATATAAGTTTTCATTTCTTGCACTTCCAGAAACTTCTAACTTCTACTAACCCACCAACTTCACTAACCAATTTTTAACCAAGTTCGAGACAAATTATAAAGCAAATTTATGATTATATTTTCATGTTTGTTTTAATGTACCATAATTAATTACGATTAATCACAGAAAATTGTGTGATTAATTGTGATTGATAAATGTACTATACACAGCCCTAAAATATCCTCCTGAGACCCCAGTGTGACTGCTGGTTGCATTTTCCATTTCTCTTTTTGATTTGTATCTAGTAGGACGTAACGATTTGTAACTAGTGACGTTACAGACATTAAGCTGATTTTCTGTAAATCGGAATAAATAATTCTAATTATAAGCATCATCCCATCACTGCAAAACATGTTAAAATATAATGTAGCATTATACAATTCTGAATCTATGTATTGATTACCATTGTCCCATTTCAAACATGTTGAGTGGTCCAAATATCATCTGCAGCCTGAAACTGAACTTTTGACCAGATTTTAAAAGTTAATGCTCTAAGCTGCATAGAAAGATATAGGATGCTCCCTTGCTCCCTATTTAGAGAATGACTTAACTTCCAGTGTGCTGTCTGGCTTCACTGGTCTCAGAACAGTTTTAAATGCACCTTATTTTCATCCTAACTCTGAAAGCAAAATGTTTCAGCTTTTGGATGAACTCATTTATTCTCAATATGAAATTGCACAGTAAATACTGTGTATAGAAATGCATTAACTAATGTTAATGAATAGAATGTATTGAACAGTGATATCAAAATTAAACATAACAAGATGTATTTTAAAATGAAGCGAAATGACCCACAGATGTGTGAGTTTAAAGTTATTCAAAATAACTAACATGTTTTTTCTTCTTTTGAGGAAATGAGGTACATATGTCGACATCATGTTTATCAGGGCGCTGACGTGCAACATATGTTTTTAAGGCGGCATTTCAAACGAAACTAAAGACATTCCTCTTTACAACCAAAAAGGTGTCAATGAATAAACATAAAGAGATTTCTTACCACAGGCACTTTTGCGATAGGAGCGTTTCAAGGAAATCGAAAGCATGCTGTTGTGTCTCGGTGCAGCAGAAGTTAACTCTTTAAATGACAGTCTAGTGTCTTGTTAACAGTATTCAGTCAGTTTATATTCATTTAAATTATAGGTTGCGTATAGTGAAGCCAAAATACAATGTCCACGTATGTAGACACGGGGTCGCACTAGGATATATACATAATTCTTTCTTTTTCATTTTTCATTTATTTTCAACAATAATTTAGTTTTTTAACCAATATTTCATGAAATAATCTCACCATCAGTGCCTATAATCTCCACAGCCACGTTCCAACATCTAGTGGAAAGTCTTCCCAGATTGGAAGCTGTTAGAGAAGACTAACTCTCTATTAAAGCCAGTTAAGAAGCACATATGGTGTGGTTTTTCTGTGTCCACATACTTTTGGCCATATAGTGTATCTTGTTAAAAATTAGCTTCAGACACTGGTTTCTAACATTAGAATCCTTCAGAATGATGCATAGTTGCAGCCAGAAACAACACAATATGTGGCCGATTTGAAAACATTTTCTTATTGTTAGTTTGTCTGTGTAAGAAAATTATTATCTATTCTTCTTTTTCCTAATTACCTGACCTTGTCTTGGTCGAGCCACATTTCTGATCAACAAAGAAGTATTGACGTGTATGCGGGCGGTCACATGTTTCAGGTTTCTGATGTCAGATATCCCAGGATTTTAGAAAGAGCGGGTATTAATAAATGTTCTTTTTTTAACTGGGAAGAAAGTTTTGATAGTATGCTTTCATAGTACAATCACCTCTTTTATTGCAAAAGATCAGGGAATCTTTTTATTTCTAATCATATGACCTTTTTACAGTAAGAGTAGTTTGTGTAGAAACTGTTTTGTAGCAGTTTGTGTTTGCCCAAGGAAGGACATGAATCAATTTTCCAGTAATTGTTTATAATGTTTCCTTATATCTGACCTGTTTATTTAAGACCATAGATATTTATGTTAATTTAATGACTCTGTTTGAGATAATAGTGTGAGTTAATCTGGTTTCTGTGGCGTATGTCACAGTTTTATATAAGCAGCATCATAGTAGACATCTACACGGTTATTGCAGAATGTCTCATAATACTCATTAGATAAGTATTGAGGAATTTCCCCTTTCCACTAAGAAAATAAAGTGTGTTTTGACAATGCTTGCGTATGTAACCATGGCTTTCTCATCCCAACCCATTGATAGGTTTCCAAAGGCTATGAGTTTGAGTCGGATACAGACACAGAGGTCATCCCTAAGTTGACCAAATATCTCTATGACAACCGCGAGAGTGATTATGTGTCCTTCTCCACCCTTGTGGAGCGTGTCATCAAGCAGCTGGTAAGCATCATTAGTGTGTGTGTGTGTGTGAGTTTGTGTGTGTGTGTGTGTGTGTGGTTAGAGGGTGGTCTTACTCGCATGCCTCTGGGAACCCTCGTATTGTGAAAGTTAAAGGCCAGTTGTTTCTCAATTACAGCAACTGAACAACTCATAGAGAAAGTTCAGAAGCAGCGCTCTGTTTGAGTGTTAGTTACATGTTGCTTCATCCCCATGATTTATATTCTTTGTTTATTTCTTATGCTGCCAAACAAAGGCAAAACAGTATCTACAGCAACACTGAAAGAGAAAAATGGCTTCAAAAGTTTGGTGTGGACAAACCTATCTGTCACAGCACAGATTATAGTCAAAGAGATTTTGTTCATAATAAACACATAAAAAAGTGTAGTTACTGCATTGTGCCTTTGCACAACAGCATAGTTTTCACTTATCAATTAAGTCAGGATAATGTACAATCAGGCGGTCTTTATCGCAAAACAAACCCACATAGTGGGATCAGGACCCTGCTGGAAGCAGATAAATAAACAAATGGACTTAAAATAATAATCTGAGTTAATATGTTTTAATTATGTAATAAGAAAAGGACTGTAGAATGATACAAGAGACATTAAACTAGCACAGCTGTGTTGGAAATTGGTTGCTTGGGACAACAGTCAAATTTACAGTTTAGCGGTCATTATACGAACATATTTTTGTGTAATTGCCACAGAATGCTGCGATTGACCAATCAGAATCAAGTATTCCAGAGAGCTGTATAATAATAGAGTTTAGTTTGCTAAAAACTGAGGTCAGAATCACAAAACGTTCTTAAGAAGAACATTTTTCTTTACATGCCTTACATCCCTTATTAACAGGGATCGGGAGGAGCAAATTCATTTAATCCGACCAATCACACAGCCAGAGTAAGAGTAAATAAACAGCTGCTTACCTCTACGTAGCATTGAGAGTTTCCAGCATCCCAGCACCTTCCTATCTCCTCTTATTTATTCCATCAATACTAATCCAGTCCGGGGATCATTCAAGCTCAGGTCAAGTCTCGAGCCTTGAGCCCCTGCAAGGGACAGCAAGATTTTTTCCCCTTTTCTTCCCAATTTGGTATGCCCAATTCCCACTGCGCTCTAGGTCCTCGTGGTGGCGTAGTGACTCGCCTCAGTCCAGGTGATGGAGGATGAATCTCAGTTGCCTCTGTGTCTGAGATCCGTGAGTCAATCCGTGTATCTTATCACGTGGCTTGTTGAGCATGTTAACGTGAAGAATTATCGCGTGTGGAGGCTCAGGCTATTTTCGGCGGCATCCATGTACAACTCACCATGTGCCACAACCACATTATAGCAAGCACGAGGAGGTTAACCCAACGTGACTCTACTCACCCTAGCAACCAGGCCAATTGGTTGCTTAGAAAGCCTGATTGGAGTCACTCAGCACGCCCTGATTCTAACTTGCGACTCCAAGGGTGGTAGTCAGCGTCTTTACTTGCTGAGCTAAGATGATTAGAAAATATTTGGGAACTTCTTTAGAATTTTTCAAGAAATACACTTAGGAACATTCTTACTGAATTCTTATAATTAATTCTAAGAAGAACGTATGTTTTCTTAAGAACATTTTCATGAATCCGGCCCCTGAATTGTAGTTTTGAGAACTTTGTACAGTCAGCACCTTATCTGCAAGGCCTTCAATATGTCAATCACACAGTTAAAGTTTGGTCTTCTTCACTATCAGTTATACAACAAATAACATTTATTAGCACAGGAAGGCGTAATAGCCCTCCCTCGTCTCCAGGTAATTAATATTAGCTATTTTTTCAAATAAGGACAGTTGAACCTTGTTTTATGAGCCATTGTTAGAACCTTTGAACGACTCCCATGGCAATAACATTCTCTGCTGGGAGCCAAAAGTTCAGCTCTATTCAAAAATGGTTCATCAACAATGCTGTATGATCAAGGGCCATACCCTTTACAATACCCTTGACAGAAATCCAATCCTTATCATAAGTTTATAAAAGACTAGGTCATCCTATCAGGACAATAACTGTGTGCCTTTCTCCCTCTTTTCAGCATGAGTCTCTGTTTTATGGCGCCTTTGGTAAATTGATTACACTATCTAAACTGCAATGTTAGCCCCCACCATCTTAGTGACGGAAGGCTGGGAGATAAATGGGCAATAAATTTGAAGGAGTACGTTTGGATTTTACAGGATCGCCACAGGCGTCTAAGCCTGTTGCAATCTGCACAGCTAAAGGAGGAGGGTGGAAACGTTAACTGGTCGTCCTACTTTTAAAGGAACAAATGAAGAGAGTTAGGGAGAAAGAAACAAGTCTTACCCCGAGGCTAACTGAAAACAGACTGAGGCTGTTTGAAGGAATAGCTCACCCAAAAGAAAACAATTATTTTACTCACCCTCATGTAGTTTCAGACCAATATGACTTGCTCTCTGCTGGGCTAAGCGCTTATTCTAAATAAAATTTAAATTGCGATATGATGTAGTGCGATTATCAAACCGCAAAGGCTGCAATTTATTTAAACATATAGTCTGCAAGCAACACACACTGCACGTACTGTGCGCTGCTACTCTGTAGTGGTACACATACTCAAAGCACACGGGAGCTGAACGTGTTAAATTTACAGCACTCTAGATTCACTTATTGCACGTTTGGGTAATTCCAAAAATGCTTGGCTGCTAAAAGTTACTATCCAAATCTAAAGTAAGAGAAAGGGTTTAACACACATAGGTTTCATCGCATTCATCACTCATTATGCAAACGTGACTACTTTCTGGTTTTAATGTTTGATCCTATGTTTGGACTCCTACTTCACTTATGATACACACTTCCGGTCGTGGCACAAGGGAAGGTAAACACATTGTAGCCAATGCAAAAATGTTTGATGAGTGAGTCGGCATAATGTGACCTATCATAGGGTGTTGGAACTCTTGGAAACAACATGCCAAATATAGTCTTTATTGTCTAAGGGTTCATTGCTGAACTTAACGGGTTCTTTAAGTTACTGTAAAGAACCATTGAGGAACACTTATTTTTGTCTGTGTGTGTGCGCTGTGGGCAGCGAGTCAGGAGACGCTGAAGGAGGAGGCAGGGGGAAATATTAGTTCCCTCAGCACACAGAGAGTGCCCCTATACCTCTCAGTTCATTCCTCACTGTGGGGCTCTGTTCCTCTCAGCTTCCCTGCACCCCTCTCTAGACCTCCCCTCCAGGCCTGATCCTGAGCTGATCTGGGAACGAAGAAATGCGAGACTCTATCTCAGCCCATTGAACAGAATGATGATGTTTCCATTTAGATCTTTATCATAGCTCTTTTGTTGTCACACTCGCTCTGTCAAAACCTTGTTAGCTTCTTCCTAAGGAACCATTTTAAGGCACTATAGGCTCACACCTGAGGCAAAAGCTGTTCCAAAAGGTTTTCAGTTTAAAACTGAATTATGCTGCATTAAGATACATTGTTTTGTTCTGAATTATAGTTTAGACACAGTCTTCATCTGTCTGTCCAAGTTGCATGATACAATTTTGGTCTGATTAAGTTGTATACATGCTGGATTAAGCTGAGCTACAATCATATTATCTAGGTCTGTTTGTCTGACTTTGAACAGACCTAGATAATGGGATTGTAGCCCGGTTCGTCCACAATTGGACTTGGGGTTGTGCACTAAAGCATTTACACAACATTTTAGAGAGACAAATTATTGTTTTAGTCCGACTGAATCTTTTAAAATGTATGTAAAAATGTACTGGCTGAAAAAATGCATCTGAGATTATAAACATATATAATATATTTGATACTTAAAGTATAGATAAAAATCATTTAAAACAAGTAAAACCAAATTTAATGATGGGCTATGTATTTTTATGCTTATTAGAGTATATCTTCTGTGTGCTATTTCTATAATGCACAGATTTGCTTTCTATGTAGAACGTTCCAAATTAGTCACTTACAAGGTTCCATTTCAGGAAGGATGCTGCATTAGAAGGCAGCAGCCTATATAGTCATTAGGCAGATTTCAGCTTACTAGGTTTTGGAACAGAGTGCCTGAGTAATCTATACGAATGTTATCTCATTCACTGTTCTTTCTTGATTTTTCCTCAGGAAGGGGCATTTGCTTTGGTTTTCAAAAGCGTCCATTTCCCAGGAGAGGCCGTTGCCACAAGGTCAGCAAGAGCCATGGTTTTTATGAACCGTTTCCTTATTCCTTACTACTTCTCTGATTTTCTGACTTGTTCTCTCTGTCTCACTTTACACCTATTAAGACAAAGATCCCGTGCTTAACCAGGAATAAAACGAACATAACAAAGGTGTTTATTCAGCTATGCATGATTGAATGGTACTCTGACCCTGAATTTGTCATTTTTATTCGACTGTGGCCAAGACTGAAGTTAATTATTCCCATCTACCCATCTTTGATTGTAAACTAATGTGTTGTTTGCTTTTGTCAATTCTGTTCTGCTTTGAAGAGAACATCTTAAGTCAGAGCATGTTGCAAGACCCTTTAGTGTGGGTTACTGCACACACAATAAAAAATATTTCTTTTTTTGAGCCATCATAAAGACTTTTTGATAGGCTATTCGTGGAAATTTTTGTTACTAAAAATTAAATTGTGGAAGTTGCTTTGGATTAATTGTTTGTGGTGTTTGCTAAAGCAAACATTACTATTTCAATTGCTCATACTTATAATTAAACTTTGCCCTGCCCCCACACTGCTTGTGCCATGGTTGCCAGAACACCCCAACAACCATCTACTAATGCCCTAGACATCACCCAGAGCACCCTATCAACCACCTACTAACACCCTAGAAACCACCCAAAACACTGTAGAATCCACCTACCACTCGGTCATCTGGCATCGGTCCAAAGTTGTTGTTTTTTTTTTTTAGCATACAACTCACTTCATTTTGTTAGATTTATACTTTAAACAAGAATAAACATTTTGCCAATGGGGTAAGAAAAATACAATTAATTCAAAATAAATGTTTGAGTCTTATAATCAATTCTTATTATCCTACACAATAATTTAACTTGTTTTAATGATGTTTAGATATTTCTACTGGAAATGTTCTACTGGATATTTCTAAACACTGTAGCATTGTGGCTGCAGCTGGACATCAAGCAAGCACCTCTCAGATTTCTTCAGAAAAAAATCTAGTTTGTCATTTAGCAAATTTCTTTTCTTGGCCATTCTTAAATTCCAAGAGTTTTTCTTTCATGTGCCCTTTAAAGAATTCATCCCAAAAGGGATCTGTCAATGGTATTAACAACAGATTAGCTCAAAACTTAGGCACATCACTTCCATATACTCATACTCCCTGTATATCTTCACACTCACCTTAATTTGCTTTTCATTTGACTGCACGTGACACTAAAGCTTAATCATTTGTATTGTATGAAATCTGTCAAGAGTTTGAATACAAGATATACTTCACGGGACGGTGCACATTTAGCTTGCTTTGCACACTGAAAGGCTACTGCCAAAGCAGTTTGAACAAAGCAAACACTGAGAAGCTGCTCCAATGTGGCTATTTGGCATGTCAGCATAAGGGATCATGGGTTGTGCCAAGCAAGATAGATGGTGCATGCAAAGGATAGGTCTGATATATGTCCTCAACTGGTGGGGAGGAGGACGGATCTGAACAAGGATATGAGAGTGAAAGGGAGAGAGAGAGGGCAGAGCAGCCCCATGTGGATTAGACTGTAATGTTAAGTCTTGTAAAGTCCTGCAGGTGTACTTCTGTTCTGTAGAAACAATTATGGTTCATATTTTTAAGATCTTGTGTGATCTAATTCATCTGAATTGAAAGAATGGGTGTATTACATGGGAGACTACAATCCTTTTTTTATTTCTTCTCTTCACACCTTTGCACATACTCAAATTAAGCTTTGAGTACCAAGTCAAAAGCAAATCTATCCTTCTTTCTCATCCTCTTTCAAACAGGCGGGGAAGTCCGCTGCTAATTGGTGTACGCTGTCAGTATGAGCTTTCCACAGAACAAATCCCTGTCCAGTACAACCGTGGTAAGTCCTCCTTAATATGTTCTATCCATTTGTTCTGCCTGTACAACTTCTCAAACCAGTTCCACTCATTGGAAGCAAGTATGTTACCATTGTGTCTTCTATTCTTTTGCCCCCAAAGCAAAGAATGTGGTCTG
The DNA here is from genome assembly GCF_025860055.1 of Xyrauchen texanus. NCBI lineage: Eukaryota > Metazoa > Chordata > Actinopteri > Cypriniformes > Catostomidae > Xyrauchen > Xyrauchen texanus. Next base: position 25,576,252 of record NC_068309.1, on the reverse strand, counting down.
GGCACATGTTTGTGAATAAAAGCTTAGATAAATGACAAAAGGCAGCATTGCCTACTAATGTAACCATGATGACATCTGGTATATTTTGTGTAGTATTGGAAACGTGTAAAATTTAACAAAGTTAAAACAGTGGAACAAATTTGAAGGTGTGGTGGAGTTGTCACGAATGTAGCATGTAGACCAAGCCTTACTCTGGAATGTGGTCCTTTGAGATTTGTTATGGTTTAATAGTGTCAGATGAAAACCCAGTATAGTTATTGCATGCATATCATCATGGCTGATTTCTGAGCATCATAATCCTCTGATACCATCTTTTTATCAATGGAGCAACATATTATAAAAGAATGATTTATATAGTGGGGGTTTAAAATACACTTTTATACTTTAATGTTTAAACTTTTATTCAAAGACAATGTTTATCAGGCAAAGACAGCTAATTTTCCATTTCAGTTTAATATTATTAAAAAAAATTATTTAATTATTTTGGTAGTATTATAACAATTAAGTGGTAAATTTTTTTAACTCATAGAAACACTTATTTGGTGTGGTTACTTTGTCATTTTGTGTATTGTACTTTATATTTTTAATAAAAAATATGCAAATAATTTTTTTGAAATACACCACAAATTATCAGTTTAAACATTTACCACTTGTAAAAATAGTACCAAATCAAATAAAAAAAACTGTAATTAATATGTTAACAGTAAACTGACAGACAAGGCCAGTTAATTGTAATATTACAATTGGATTAGCAATCGTTCTATAGTGTTAATATTTCACTGAATGGATATTTAGATGATGAGTTAATGACAGTGATTTTATGTTATTTTCTTTTTCTGGTAGGTGACTCCAGGAAAGATGAACTCCAGGAGAAAAACTTCCGTAACCGAGTGGGCAGCACCAATGCCCTGCACTCGGTCCATGACAGAATGGCAGTGGAGTTTTACTTTGCTTCTGATGCGAGGTAAGACACGCACGCACACACACATATACAGTATGAAACACTATTTGACATAATTCACTTATTGACATAATTGTTTCACACAGCCTTTGTTGTATTTGTTGAGTATTTGTTGATAGATATGCAGTGATGCAGCGGAAGTGCAGGTCATACTAGAAACAGATCTTGTAATGAAATAATGCAAAAATGTTGGCAGCTTAGCAGTGCACCCTGATAACCACAAAACCTCATTACACACAGGATTTTGATATTAAAGGCATCAAGATTGAACAAGCTGTTAAACAGATCAGCCTTAATGCATGTCCTATTTTTTATATTGCTTGTATTGTGATTACTGTATTTTCTCTTTCTCAGTGCTATAATTGAGCACACCAACAAGGTAATCTACCTGGAGGACGATGACGTAGCAGTGGTAATGGAGGGAAAGTTGTATGTGCACCGTATTAAGCCTAAAGCAGGAGAGGACCCTGTCCGTGCTATTCAAACCCTTCAGATTGAGCTCCAGCAGATCATGAAAGGTCCCAAATCACAATAATTTCTCTTGACATAGAAGATCTTTATGTAGAAGGTCTTTAATTTTCTTTAAGTTGCATGGCACACAACTGTACCTCTGCTTGACTTTCTTAGCACAGCAGATTGTGGTTTTGTGCTAACACTGTTTCTCATCTTCAGGTAAATTCAAGGCTTTCATGCAGAAGGAGATCTTTGAGCAGCCCGAATCTGTCTTCAACACCATGAGAGGCAGAATATGTTTTGAAAGCAACAAAGGTAGAGAATGACCTTCTACTTTATCAGAACATTACAGTTCTGCTGACTCCTTAAATTGGCAGATGGAAGAGTGTTTGTAAGCCTGTTTGAAAACAATCGTTATTTTTGCAATTTCATTTAGTGATGATAATGCATAGAAATTACACACTTCAGCTTAACAAAATGGCAAACATGTTTGAGTCTAATATTCGAAAAGTTTCATTTGTGGTTTGTATCGATCAGCATGTTTTTGACCTCGTGTATTTTCTGCATAGTTCTTCTTGGTGGCCTGTCCGACCATTTAAAGGAGATAAAGAGATGCAGACGTTTGATCATGATTGGCTGTGGAACCAGTTACCATGCAGGATTGGCAGTGAGTTTTTGTGCTGTTTTTTACTCAACATGATTGTAATTTTATTCCTTTCATCAATGAAAATGAGGGAGTTATTTTTTATTGAACACATGATCTCTGGTTTTTCTCTGCAGACACGTCAGATCCTTGAGGAGTTGACCGAGCTTCCCGTTATGGTCGAGTTGGCCAGTGACTTCCTGGACCGCATCACTCCCGTCTTCAGAGACGATGTCTGTTTCTTCATCAGCCAGTCGGGTAAAGTACAGCTCTTTACCATCATTCTTCTGTTTCATATTTTGGAGAATGAAAAGTCGACCTTTGTGCTTGATATGACACTGAATTACACAAGTATATGGTGTGATATAATCTCCAGATACATGTGGCACATAAACTTATTGCTTATATTGAGTACAGGAAAATACCATTAATTGCCAGTGATGCTACATGATATCATGTTGATGACACTAACATTTGCATGATTAAAGTATCTGTTTATGATAAGTGATACTGATAGTGTGGGTTTGATCAGGTGAGACAGCAGACACTCTGATGGCATTACGCTACTGTAAGCAGCGTGGAGCACTGACTGTTGGTATCACCAATACTGTGGGCAGCTCCATCTGCAGGGAGACAGACTGTGGAGTTCACATTAATGCTGGGCCTGAGGTTGGAGTGGCCAGCACTAAGGTACTATACAGAGCCAAATGAAACTAATCATGTTGGCCACTCTTTGTTCTCCAAAACTACAGGAGTGATGTATTTGAATTCTGACTTTCTCAAAAGCAGGGTTCCCACAGTCCCACTGTTTTAGAGGCCTGAAAATGGTAATAAATCGAATCTTAACCTCCGGAGACCCGAGCGTGACTGCTGTGTGCATTTTCCATTTCCCTTTTTGATTTGTAACTAGTAGCACCTAATAAACCTAATAAGTTCTAGAACAGATAGTTTTCCTAACAAAATGATGTCCACATATATGGACAGCGGTACTAAATTGAGAAAATTTAAGTAACAGCAAGCTATAGAAAGCCAGATTTTTTTTTAAATCAAAATTGTTTATTATGTTTTGAGGAATGTTGGTTATTTGTGTTTTTGAGATGTTACAGACATTGAATCAGGTTAAATTGTGCTAATTTCTGATGTAAAGTAATGGCCAGCATCATCCAATCACTGCCAACCATGTTAAAATAAAATGATTCATTATAAATTCTCAATTCTGAATCTTTGTCCAGTTCTAAGTGCACCTTATTTTCATCCAAACTTCATATAAAACCTCTGTAAGCTAATTTTCTCAGCTTTTGGAGAAACTCATTGATTCTCACTTTGAAAGTGCACAATAAATATAGGATTTCTATTGAAAAAATGCGTTAAAGGACACTTTAGTGTACATTGTATTTAGCAGTGTGGCGTTTTGCGATAAATAGCTCAAATTTAAAAAATGGCATATAGGATGAATCTAGAGACTTTAATCTTTTGACTCAAACAGGTTTCAATGTAAAAACTTAATTAGGTTTCTCACCAGATGTAGTTTTGTTGGCATTTCCCTTAAAGACAAACTCCTCTGTGATTGACGCCATGTAGTTTTGTCACATGACTACAATGCAAAAAATTATTTTCAAGACAAGTATTTTTGTCTTGTTTTCCTGTAAAACTATCTAAACATTCTTAAAATGCCATTTATTTACTTGTCAAGCAAATGGGTTAAGATGTCTTGTTTAAGACAAAATTGAGTGAACTTTAGACTTAAAACAAAAAAATTTTGGTTGCGGTTTCCCTGCCGTGTTCTCATCGGTCGGTCTCATGTCTCATTTCCGGAACATGGTGTCTGGATCTTGCCTTCCCTGTCTGGTTCGGTTTCAGTCCGGATCCGGACACTCATGCTCCATGTTCTGTCTTTTATTGGCACGAGTTTATTGCGCTTGTCATCTTGGTGGCATGCATTCGTGTCAGTCGTTTATGTCTGTCTCTCGTGACCACAAACGCACTTGGTGTTGCGCTCACTTTGCGCTGCTCGCCCGGGTAGTAATCTGTCTTCACGTTGTGCTGAGGTTCGGTCACTTCGGTCTGGTGTCGGGTTTGTTTGTGACTGAACTCTCGCATGTTTTCACCTCGCGATGTACGCTTAGGCTTTGTCTAGTCAGTGTGAGAATGTGTGGCATTGCTGTGTCTGGTGTTGCCATGCATTCTCTTGACTTACCTGTCGGTTGGCATGAGCGCATATTGTCTTGGCGATGTCCGCTCGTACCATTCGGTTGTTTGTGTATTGTGAGAGCACGTGGTTTTGTTTTTTCTGTTCTGCCGTATGTCTCTCAGTCTTGCGTCATACCCCGCTTCTTTGCTTATTATTATTTCATTAGTCACACCTTCCCTGCTTGTTAACCTGTTTGATTTCTCTCCCTGTTTTATTCTTCTCATGTGTCCAGTGCGTTTGGGTCCTGCCTCTGCTGATTCCTGACATATACTGACAGCCCTGAGTCTTCTGAACTGAGATCAGCCGGTTTAAATAAATTTCAGTTAAGCGTTTCGTACAGGGAAGCTAAAATACAATTTCCACACATGTGTACGCAGGGTCGCACAAGGAGAAAATTCATGGAAATGTCTGTTGTGAATAGATATTTTTTGTATGTCATCAGGTAAATGTCCTCGGCTTCTGTAGAGTAAAACTTGCTCGCAAATCTTAGTGATGTCCAATTTGGGAGTGAATCATTCTTTTTAGCTGATTGTTGGCATTAATGGTGATAGAAAAAACTAACATTTTCTGTCTAGTTAATAAACAATTCAATAATATTTTCACACTTTTTGCTTAATTTGGCAAAATGACAGCTTGATTGGAAATAATGGCCAATAAAAATTCTCTGCTCACAAGGCATAATTACCTTGAATTTTCTTTCTTTTTTTTTTTTTTTTTTTTTTCAAAAATCACTTGTCTCATATTTTATTTCAAGCATACTCTTCACTGACACTTTTGTTGACTTGGTTTATAAGTACACTAAATAAAAATAAATAATAATAAAAAAAAGCTTTATTAAGGACAACGTTGTTTGGTGTGGTGGAAATTACACCACAACTGGGAAAACGTCATAATTTATTAAAAATAAGTAGAAATAATTCTCACACAATAAATATATAAATAGTTTATGTATATTTCACACTTTGTCTAGATTATCATAATTCCAAATATAATAATTTGTATTTTGGAAATTTGGAAGTGTTTTGCATTTTGCAAGTAAATATTAAAAGTCTGGCTCTTGGTCAAGGTTAAATCAGTCAACTCTATACACATAATACATTTGAAAAGGAATAAAAATAAATGATAGCCATTTTAGTTTTACTAACCTCACATAACAAAAAGTAGCAAGTTCATTTTGATGAAAATCAACCCCTTGGATATGAAATTGCCTTATGTTAAGGAAATACCCCTGAATGATTCATTTGCAAATGCATTTCAAATTTTAATCCATTTAGCACAAATGACTTGGAAGGTCAAGGAAATTAATTGGTCAATAAGTGTGGGAACCCTGTAAAATGCTCTACGAATTAGAGTAGTTGTAACAGTAGTTATAGGTTACAATAAGAAAGTGTGCAACTCACTATGTGTACTTGTTTAATTACATCTCATGTCTCTTTCTTCCTCCCTTTGTCCCTTTGGCATAATGTATTGCATGTTCTGTGTATTAATTGTGTGTTCTGATCAACTGCAGGCCTACACCAGTCAGTTTGTGTCTCTGATCATGTTTGGTCTGATAATGAGTGAAGACAGGCTGTCACTGCAGAGCAGGCGACTGGAGATCATCAATGGCCTCCAAAAACTTCCAGGTGTGTGTGAATAATCACACATATGCCGTAATGAGCCATGTTCATTTTGTAGCAAGAGGCTTGAGATAATATTAACTTTGACACTGTCTGCCATTCAGAGTTGATCAAGGAGGTTCTGGCTCTTGATGACAAGATCAAGGGCATAACTGAGGAGCTCCACCATCAGAGGTCGCTATTGGTCATGGGTCGAGGCTACAACTATGCCACATGCCTAGAGGGGGCACTGGTGAGTAGAATGGAATAATGTATATTGGTGCGAAAACTGTCACCTAACGGATTTGCAAAAATTATTTTTGCCTTTGCCCCATTTGTTGTCTTTACAAAGTGGGATAGCAGAATATATTTTTAACATTGAAAAAATTACATCTTTTTAAGCTTTTGAACATTTGCAGAATGAATTAGTAAATTGCAATGTGTTCATTTTTTTGTCCTGTATAAAATACAACTACATATACAACTTGTTGTGTGTGTTCCCTGTAGAAAATTAAAGAGATAACATACATGCACTCTGAGGGTATTATGGCAGGAGAGTTGAAGCATGGCCCCCTGGCATTGATCGACAAGCATATGCCTGTCATCATGATCATGATGAGAGATGCCTGCTACAACAAGTGCCAAAATGCCCTGCAACAGGTCACGGCCAGACAGGTAATCATCATCAGAAACATAACGACAAAAGCAGATTCCCAATAATGTTATCAACAGGAGTCCAAACATTCATCATTTATGATGGCTAATATCTTGTGTACGTTTCTTAGGGCCGACCCATCATCCTCTGTTGCCAGGACGACCCAGAGATCAGTACGATGGCATATAAGACCATTGAACTGCCTCAGACAGTGGACTGTCTGCAGGGAATCCTCAGTGTCATCCCACTGCAGCTCGTGTCTTTCCATCTGGCTGTGCTCAGAGGATATGATGTACGTTTATCTCTCTAGATTTATCTATTTATTAACTTGTTATCCAGAGATATCCTTTTATTAAGTGTTATTGAAACTACTTAGATACAGTTATGTAATATTCAAACGAAAAATACATTTATTACATTTTTATTTATAGTTAATGAAAATATTTACATTTCATTTATGTTTGAGTATTTGTTAACGATAATAATTATTTATTTATTTATTTTTATTTATTTTCAGGTGGACTTTCCAAGGAACCTGGCCAAATCTGTGACAGTGGAGTAGCTCCTCATAGAAACGTGAAATAATCAACATAGAAGATGAAAAGGCTTATCACCAAAGTGCAATTACAAGTGTGTGTGTTTACATTTGCATCTGTGTGAATGTGAGAGTGTGAGTATTTATGAATTATGACCAAATCCCTAAAGGCCACAAGACCTAAATGGAACTAGTGGGGAACTAATGCATTTTGCTCCATATGTGCCTAATAACTCAGTATCCAAATGCAAATGTTCCTTACACCCTCCAATCTCAGTTTTTAACTGTGCCAGAAGGAACACAAATTAGTCAGATGTTTACTTCTTACGAACCAAAGTGCAATACTTTAATCTGCACAACTGATCTGTATCCAAGAAATGTGCCTGAAATGATGGGAACAAACTCCTTTTTTTATTTAGAGTATGTTAGGGAGTGACTGACAGTGAATGTTTTATGTATAGTTAACACTGACAAAACCTAAGCAAGAATTGATTTAAACCTACATTATATTGAAGGGCCAAATTCTTTATCAGTTGCAACATTAGAATACAGTCCAAAACCATATCACACTATTTAACATATTTTCATTATCATTAGTTTGTAACATTTTCAGCTGGGACAAACAAGTGTTAATCACATTAACTAACATAAAGCAGTCAATCACTTTAAAGAAAAACATAATATAAATAACTGGGTTCTACTGGAAGATTTACTGTACTGTTTCAGTTTACTGTGAAGAGCTCATTTTGGGAACAATCATTGTGTTAATAGACATGCATTCAATTTTGTTTGTTTTTTTTTTACGAATGATTTCAGTGATTTTTCATAATCTATACATGTTGTGCTGAAATAAGAATACAAACCCTAACCACAACTCTTTTGTTTTTTCTGTCTCACTTGGATAAAACTCTTGTACTTGCTTGGTTTTAAATCATACATTTCCCGGTATAGGTACTTGTCATATATATATACGTTTTAAGTCTGTTTTATTTTTAAATATGGGTTGAGGGTTATAGCATGAATATGAAGAGCAAAAGTGCCTTTTATTACTTTAACATGATCACTTGTTAATAAAGTAATTAAAGAAGTAAATCAAATGAAGTATGACCAGCAACAGTGTCAGTGTCTTGAATCACTCCATTTGATTGTTTGTTCTGATGTTTAATTATTTATCCATTAAACATTAATTCATATGGTACAGATGTAGCTCAGTTATAACTGCCATTTAAGTTCTAAGGGTTCTGGAAAACTGTAAAGCACACAATTACATATTAAATATTAACGAAAAACTGGTTTCCAATTTGTGTCAAAACTGTGGATGACGGGAGAAAAGTGACTTTGCATTGTCTCTCATGAACAATTTGAACATCTTTCTTTGTTTTTTGAGCATTTTTGTTTTAAGTAATTTATAGATCTAATAGTGAACTGGGTGATTTTGTCTTTGGCTTACTAAAGGTGAGTTAAATTAGCTTTAGTGCACATCACTGGCACACAGCTGTATTGTCAGAACAAATACAAAATGTATTGACTGGCTGTCCTTTTAGCAGCCTTATTTTTCTGCTTCAGTGCATTTTTAATATAACAATAGGACAATCATTTCTGTGATAATTTTTCTGATGATTCATCTTGTAAACTTGTGCAAAATAGTGCAAATAAGCTTATCTACCTAGTGCAACAGCTCAACATCATACTGCCATTTGCCTTTTGTTTCTATTTGGAGTTTAAATCTGGAAGGAGAGACTGCCTGATCTGCCAAAATTAATCAACCAATCATCAATATATTAACATATCAGAAAGTATACATTTGAATTATTCTTTCCTTTAGTTATTCATTTTGCATTAATTTTAAATATTTTTTTGTATTTATTCCTACTAGTTATGTATTTATTCCTGTATTTATTTATTTCTGCATTTTATTCTTTAATTAAATTTTTTTATTGTGTTATGTGTAATCTAATTACGAAATAATTACTTAATGTAATTAAATACATTTTAAATACAAAAAGTAGTGCAGTGCATTACATTTTAAAAAAACTGTTATCAGATTACAGTTATTGACTTTTAATTAAAGGGATAGTTCACCCAAAAATGAAAATTCACTCATTTACTCACCCTCATGCCATCCCTGATGTGTATGACTTTCTTTCTTCTGCTGAATACAAACAAAGATTTTTAGAAGAATATCTCAGCTCTGTAGGTCCATACAATACAAGCAAATGGTGATCAGTCCTTTGAAGCTCCAAAAATGAGATAAAATCAGCATAAAAGTAATTGACTCCTGTGGTTTAATCCATGTCATCTGAATTTATCCATTTTTGGGAGAGAACAGACCAAACAGACCGAGCACTCACAGGTGTCTGGTGGCCTTGAACTTATAAACCAAGTTCGCCAGGTGTCCGTTCTGACAACACAGCAACAGTAGTGTATATATATCGCCAATGCCGCATACGTTCTCCTCGCATGTCGCAACTCGCCCGCCATCTCCTCCTTTGGAATCAGCAGTGGCTGAGGACTCTGCGGGCCACTCACATCCTGGGAAGCCTCAACGTCATAGCGGATGTGCCATCGCTGAAAATAAATATTTTGTACTAAGCTAAATTTTGCTCGAAATTATTCTCCCTGCCCAGTAGATGGCGATATGCATGAATAACCTAAATCACCAAAAACAAAAGAAGAAGAAAGTGGAGATTGACTGAGTAGGGAGGAGAATTTCTAGCAAAAATGGACTTAAATAATGATTTGTTTCTCACCCAACCTATCATATCGCTTCAGAAGACATGGATTAAACCACTAGAGTCACATGGATTAGGCTACTTTTATGCTGAATAATGTGATTTTTGGAGCTTAAAAATGTTGGCACCCATTCACTTGCATTGTATGGACCAAAAGAGCTGAGAAATTCTTCTAAAAATCTAATTTTTCTTTTGCTGATGAAAGAAAGTCATACACATCCGAGATGGCATAAGGGTGACTAAATAATGAGACAATTAAAAATGTTGTGTGAATTATTCCTTTAAAGTCCGATGTGGCCCCTGTACCAAACAATTGCTCTACCGCCTCTATTGTGTCATGTGACCCTGCTTTTTTTGTGGGGGGTTTTTTGTATTCCTTGCATTGTTTTGAACATGTTTTATGCACAACACTAACTCTCTCAGTCAGCATTAAGGAAAATTTAGACCCTGCACATAAACTAATAAAATGTAGTTTCATACATTAGGAGATTGAAAAAAAACTTTATTATATTTTAATTTCTGTAATCATGTCGACCTTTTATTTATTTTTTAAAATCAGATTCATATAGTGTTTACAGTATCATAGATAAGTGATGTATTTTAAAAGTTGTCAGTCATAAGCACCTATAAAATACCTGTATTTTTTATTCTTTCTGGTAAACAGCCATAAAAGTGTATGTGTGCTACAATTGCAGCATATATTTTTTTATTATAAATGGACAAAGCTTTCGCAACTTGGTACTCAATACTCACTACTCATGACTACTTTTAAATGAGCTGCTCTTTTACTCTTAATTGAGTAGTTTTTAGGACAGGTACTTTTACTCTACTCAAACAAAATTTTAACAGTATCTTTAACAGTATTATTTTTCAGTACTCTTTCCACCCCTGTGACTAAGTGAAATCAGTATTTTGCAATAGTGACCCTAATAATATAAAACTGTATTTAGGTGGTGAAAGAGAGATAAAATAACAGTATTAGTTGCTCAGAAAATTTCACAGTGCAAGCAATACAATTTTAAGCATTGATGAATTACTTATCAAACAATCCCACTCATCCCAGACAAAATTCTGTTTCTTTTCTTGTGACTCCCATCAAATCAAATCACATGTAAAAAAAACTTGAACGGCAGCTGCAGATCTGGTGCCAACTGTGGAGAATGCCTCAAGCATAGTTCAACACCTGAACATAACAGCAGCACATGAAAGGGCTTTTCGCAGTGAAAAAGGCCAATTGCATTTTAACAGTATCTTTACTTCAGTATTATTTTTCAGGGGAGGAGGCCTCAGGGCAGAGGGGACAGAGAACTGGGCAGCGGCTGCTGGACAGGGGGTAGTGAACTGGACAGTGGCCACTGGACATGGGGCAGTGAACTGGACTGGGTTCAGGGGGAGTGGTTCAGGGGCAGAGCTGTGGAAGGCTCGGACACTGGCCGTGACAGGGGAATGGCCTCCGTGGCTGTGAACACCAGCAAAGAATGGGGAACGGTCTCCTTGGTTGTGAGCACTGGCAGGGAGAGGAGAACAGTCTCAGTGGCTGTGAGCAGAGGCAGTGACAGGGGAAAGACCTACATGGCCGGGAGTGCTAGCAGCGGCTGGGGAATGGCCTCCATGGCCAGGAGCGCTGGCAGTGGTTGGGGAACGGCCTCCGTGGCCGGGAGTGCTGGCAGCAGCTGGGGAATGGCCTCCATGGCCAGGAGCGCCAGCAGTGGCTGGGGAATGGCCTTCGTGGCCGGAAGTGCCGACAGTGGCTGGAGAATGGCCTCCGTGATTGGAAGTGCTGGTAGTGGCTGGGGAAGGGCCTCCATGGCTGGAAGTGCTGGTAGTGGCTGGGGAATGGCCTCCGTGGCTGGAAGTGCTGATAGTGGCTGGGGAACAGGAGCTTTTCTCCTCCTCCTCTTCCAGGCGGCTAGAAGAACTGCTGTGGGAGTGGTCGTCATGACCGAGGATGCTGGCACTGGGACGGCCGAGGTTTCAGACGCCAGGTCAGGGATGGTCGAGACTTCAGATGATGGCTCTGGGACAGACGAGGCTTCAGATGCTGGCTCTGGGACAGACAAGGCTTCAAGCACTGGCTCTGGGACAGATGAGGCTTCAGGAACTGGTTTGTTGTCCGTGGCAGGCGTGGGCACTCGCTTGTTGACTGTGGCAGGTGTGGGCACTGGCTTGTTGACCGCGGCAGGCGTTGGTGCTGGCTCGTTGGCTATGCCAGGTGTGGGCACTGGCAGCACCAAGGGAACGACCTCCATGGCCGTGGATGCTGGCAACGATTGAGGAGTAGGTGCCCCTTCCACTCCACCTTTTAAAGTTGATAAGACATAGAGATAAAATTGGTTGAGCCAATGTTGCTATGTTGGGCCACTTAAACAAAATTGTATTGTTTATCTATTTGCCTGTTGTCTCTGCATGTTACACAGGGAAAAGAGAAAGTTTTCAACAACTTTAAATCATTTGAGGTAAATCCATGCTCTTTAGTTTAGGACCTTGCTTGTTGAAGTCAAAATTTGCATCACAAATCGTGATGTTTCGGATCCAGAGGAGCCAAACCTAAACCCAAATGACAATAATGACCAGTGAGGGAATGACCTGCAGTGTGGAGAATGTATCAGGAAACACTGTCAACTTTCAGAATCGGCTGTTCATAAAAGTAGACCAAACTACTTGTATGCTATATTGTAACCCGCACACACACACACAAGACGAGACAGTCACAATGTCGATGGGAAACTGCTTTATTCACAAAGCAAAGCAGGCAAAAGTACAAACAAGGGCAAATCCAAATGAGAATGGTCAGGGAAGCATAGGGTCAAAAGCCGGGGAATCAAAGTAGTGTAAAGGGGCAAATCCGGGAGAGAGTGGTCAACGAGAGCGGGAGGTCGAAGCCGGGAAAACAGTTAACAACTAGGGCGTAGGACTAGATGGGACAAGCGAGATCAAAGACAGGGGAACAAGGGGAGCTGGCAAGCTAAGGGGTAAACCAGAGGAGTCCAAAACTAGACGAGACTAGCGGGGGGCAAGGATACGGGAAACTAAACACAATAACCAACACCCGTGAAACGGAAGTGCTGTGGTATTTATAGGGGAAGGTGCAGGTGTAAACAATGAAAGGTGATGAGACGAGTGCAGGTGAAACTAATGTGCAGGAGGATTGGAAGCCGTGAGAAACTCGAGGAAGGGAGATAACCTACGAGCATGTGAGCCGAGTAGGAGCAAAGTGGGCGTGAGGGCTCGAGCGAGCAAAAAGAGCGTGAAAAGCTCGAGGGGGCGGAGCGAGGGAGTGAGGTCGAGGGAGTGAGTGTGTGTGCGATGAAGCGGGGATGAGGCAGAGGAGCGGGGTTCGTGACAGTACTCCCCCCTCTGAATAGGACGGCTCCTGACGGCCGCGGGAGGCGGTGCAGGATGATCGGGGGACAGACAAAGGGAAGTGGGGACAGTCCATGGGCAGTTCAAGGTAAGGTCAGGGGGAACATAGTGGACAGGCGGGTGGTCGGGAGATCTAGGGGGCAGCCATAGGGCAGAGACTGGGTCAGGGGGTCTGGAAGGCGACTGGAGGACAGGGACTGGGTCCGGGGGTCTGGAAGGTGACCACCGGACAGGAACAGGGTCAGGAGGCCAGGGAAGAGGCCACAGGACAGGGAGAGTGTCAGGGGGCCACCGGACAGGGTCAGGGGGCCAGGGAAGAGCCGTGAAAGGCGGAGCCATGGAGGACTTGGGAGACGGAGCCTTGGAAGACGGAGCCTTGAGAGACTCGGCAGGTGGGGTACTGAGAGGCTGAGGAGGCGGCGCCATGGGGAGTCCAAGAGACAGGGCAGAGGGAGGTGGTGCCGCAGGAGGCTCTAGAGGCGGAGGCCTGGAAGGCTCTGGAGGTGGAGCCGAAGGAGGCTTTAGGGGCGAAGGCCTGGAAGGCTCAGGAGGTGGAGCCGATGACGGTGGCACCGTGGGAGGCTCTAGCGAGGTAGGCCTGGAAGGCTCTGGAGGTGGAGCCAAGGGAGGTGGTGCCGTGGGAGGTCCCCGAGGCGACGACCTGGCAGGCTCTGTAGTCTCGGGGGGTAGAGCCGTAGCAGGCTCGAGGGGCGGAGCTCTAGAAAGCTCTGGAGTCTTTGGGATCAGAGCCGTGAGAGGCTCGGGAGGTGGAGCCGTGGGAGGCTCTTGAGGGGGAGCCATAGGAGGCCCGAGAGGCGGAGCCGTAGAAAGCTCTGGAGTCTCTGGGAGTAGAGCCGTGAGAGGCTCGGGGAAAAAGGTCGTGGAAGATTCGAGAGGCTCTAGAGGTGGGGCCCTGGAAGGCTCGAGAGGCTCGAGGGGGGGAGCCATGAAAGACTCGAGAGGAGAAGCCCTGAGAGGCTTGAGAGGGGGAGGAGCCCTGAGAGACTCGAGAGGAGAAGCCGTGAGAGGCTTGAGGGGTGGAGCCATAAAAGACTCGAGGGACGGAGCCCTGAGAGGCTCGAGGGGAGGAGGAGCCCTGAGAGGCTCGAGGGGAGGAGGAGCCCTGAAAGACTCGAGAGGGGAAGCCCTGAGAGGCTTGAGAGGGGGAGGAGCCCTGAGAGACTCGAGAGGCAAAGCCATGAGAGGCTTGAGGGGTGGAGCCATGAAAGACTCGTGAGGAGAAGCCCTGGGAGGCTTGAGGGGAGGAGGAGCCCTGAAAGACTCGAGAGGGGAAGCCCTGAGAGGCTTGAGGGGGGGAGGAGCCCTGAGAGACTCGAGAGGAGAAGCCCTGAGAGGCTTGGGAGGGGGAGCCCTGAAAGACTCGAGAGGAGAAGCCTTGAGAGTCTCGAGAGGAGGAGCCCTGGGAGGCTTGGGAGGAGGAGCCTTGAAAGACTCGGGAGGAGAAGCCCTGAGAGGCTTGAGAGGCGGAGCTCTGGGAGGCTCGAGAGACTTGAAAGGCAGAACCCTGGGGGGCTTGGGAGGTAGAGCTCTGGGAGGCTCGAGAGGAGGAGCCCTGAGAGGCTCGAGAGGAGGAGCCCTGGGAGGCTTGGGAGGAGGAGCCTTGGGAGGCTTGTGAGGCAGAGGCCGCAAGGGCTCTGAGGGGTGAGCAGAGGCTGGCAGAGCTGTGGAAGACTCTGAGGGCGGAGCAGAACCCTGCAGAGCCATGGAAGACTCTGGGGGCGGAGCAGAACCCGGCAGAGCCGTGGAAGACTCTGGGGACGGAGCAGAACCCGGCAGAGCCGTGGAAGACTCTGGGGGCGGAGCAGAACCCGGCAGAGCCGTGGAAGACTCTGGGGGCGGAGCAGAGGTCGGTAGAGCTGTGGAAGACTCTGAGGGAACCTCTGCGGTCTTGAGCACAAGACGAGACTGGGGAGAAGGGGCCCTCTTCCTTCTCTTACATCTTCGGCCAACAGGGGACGTGGCCATGGGGACGGTCGAGGCTACAGGCGCTGGCTCTGGGGCGGTCGAGGCTACAGGCTCTGGCTCGCTGACCGTGGCAGACATGGGCGCTGGCTGGCCGGCCGTGGCGGGCATGGGCGCTGGCTCGTTGGCCGTGGCGGGCATGGGCGCTGGCTCGTTGGCCATGGTGGGCATGGGCGCTGGCTCTCTGGCCGTGGCAGGCATGGGCGTTGACTCGCTGGCCGTGCCAGGCTTCGAGACTGGGGCCGTGACAGGCTTCGGGACTGGGGCCGTGACAGGTTTCGGGACTAGGGCCGTGACAGGCTTCGGGACTAGGGCCGTGACAGGCTTCGGGGCTAGGGCCGTGTAAGGCTTCGAGACGGGGCCGTGGTAGGCTTCGAGACGGGGGCCGTGGTAGGCTTCAAGACGGGGGCCGTGGTAGGCTTCAAGACGGGGGCCGTGGTAGGCTTCAAGACGGGGGCCGTGGTATGGAGCGCTGGTTCAGTGTCTGCCTCCCCCACAGTAAACGAGGAACCAGCGCACAGTAGGGCGAGGTCAATAAACTGAGCCAGGTTGAGAGAGCAGCGACCACCAGGCATGAATGATGAGGCTGGCTCATTCAGTCCAAATTGAAAAATGTCTTTCAGAGCCACCTCATCAAAATTCATCTGGTTGGCCAGGGCACAAAAATCCATAACATAAGCCTCCAAGTGTTGGCTCCCCTGGCGCAAAACCAAGAGTCGGGCCGCTGGCTCCATAATGTCAAGGACGTGCGTTACACCACCACTGCCTTGCACGGAAAACTCTTGGCAAGCGCCCGAAGAGCCGTCAAACCTCTCAGGGGGTTGAAGGCTCACGGCGCTCAGAAACGCACTGGAGGCATAAACGGGCTCAGGGGCAGACACAGGTGAAACAGGGTGACATAAGTCAGACAAAGAACATACCTGCTGCCCCTGGGCATGGCGCTTGGTCCTGCCTCCAAACTGTAGCTCCTCGCGCCGAATGTGACGTGCTTCTCCGCTCTAGTGAGCTGCGCGAATCCTCCGCGTGACGCATTGTGACTGTCTACGGTGAGGTTGGTTATTTTGTAACCGGCACACACACACACAAGACAAGACAGTCACAATGTTGATGGGAAACTGCTTTATTCACAAAGCAAAGCAGGCAAAAGTACAAACAAGGGCAAATCCAAATGAGAATGGTCAGGGAAGCGTAGGGTCAAAAGCCGGGGAATCAAAGTAGTGTAAAGGGGCAAATCCAGGAGAGAGTGGTCAACGAGAGCGGGAGGTCGAAGCCGGGAAAACAGTTAACAACTAGGGCGTAGGACTAGACGGGACAAGCGGGATCAAAGACAGGGGAACAAGGGGAGCTGGCAAGCTAAGGGGTAAACCAGAGGAGTCCAAAACTAGACGAGACTAGCGGGGGGCAAGGATACGGGAAACTAAACACAATAACCAACACCCGTGAAACGGAAGTGCTGTGGTATTTATAGGGGAAGGTGCAGGTGTAAACAATGAAAGGTGATGAGACGAGTGCAGGTGAAACTAATGTGCAGGAGGATTGGAAGCGCTGAGAAACTTCGAGGAAGGGAGATAACCTACGAGCATGTGAGCGAGTAGGAGCAAAGTGGGCGTGAGGGCTCGAGTGAGCAAAAAGAGCGTGAAAAGCTCGAGGGGGCGGAGCGAGGGAGTGAGGTCGAGGGAGTGAGTGTGTGTGCGACGAAGCGGGGATGGGGCAGAGGAGCGGGGTTCGTGACATATATCTACATAATCTGAAGCCATTAGTTCTTCTAAATTTCTGCTTTCGTGTTCCACAGAAAAAAGAAAACATGGTTGAAAAGACATTAGGGTGATTAAATAATGACAGAATTTTCAAGTTTGGACAAACTATTCTTTTATGTCTAATGCGTAACATACATGGTTCAAAATAGTAGTTTTAGTAAGAAGAATGTTTGTTTGTTAAGACATATTAGATGCATGAAATTAATGTTACTATGTGTTATCTTGAACCAACTGGTACATTTTAATACATACAGTGGGTACGGAAAGTATTCAGACCCCCTTAAATTTTTCACTCTTTGTTATATTGCAGCCATTTGCTAAAATCATTTAAGTTCATTTTTTTCCTCATTGTTGTACACACAGCACCCCATATTGACAGAAAAACACAGAATTGTTGACATTTTTGCACATTTATTAAAAAAAGAAAAACTGAAATATCACATGGTCCTAAGTATTCAGACCCTTTGCTGTGACACTCATATATTTAACTCAGGTGCTGTCCATTTCTTCTGATCATCCTTGAGATGGTTCTACACCTTCAATTGAGTCCAGCTGTGTTTGATTATACTGATTGGACTTGATTAGGAAAGCCACACACCTGTCTATATAAGACCTTACAGCTCACAGTGCATGTCAGAGCAAATGAGAATCATGAGGTCAAAGGAACTGCATGAAGAGCTCAGAGACAGAATTGTGGAAAGGCACAGATCTGGCCAAGGTTACAAAAACATTTCTGCTGCCCTTAAGGTTCATAAGAGCACAGTGGCCTCCATAATCCTTAAATGGAAGATATTTGGGACGACCAGAACCCTTCCAAGAGCTGTCCGTCCGGCCAAACTGAGCTATCGGGGGAGAAGAGCCTTGGTGAGAGAGGTAAAGAAGAACCCAAAGATCACTGTGGCTGAGCTCCAGAGATGCAGTCGGGAGATGGGAGAAAGTTGTAGTAAGTCAACCATCACTGCAGCCATCCACCAGTTGGGGCTTTATGGCAGAGTGGCCCGACGGAAGCCTCTCCTCAGTACAAGACACATGAAAGCCCGCATGGAGTTTCAAGATGGTGATAAATAAGATTATCTGGTCTGATGAGACAACTTTTTGGCCTTAATTCTAAGCGGTATGTGTAGAGAAAACCAGGCACTGCTCATCACCTGTCCAATACAGTCTCAACAGTGAAGCATGGTGGTGGCAGCATCATGCTGTGGGGGTGTTTTTCAGCTGCAGGGACAGGACGACTGGTTGCAATCGAGGGAAAGATGAATGCGGCCAAGTACAGGGATATCCTGGACGAAAACCTTCTCCAGAGTGCTCTGGACCTCAGACTGGGCCGAAGGTTCACCTTCCAACAAGACAATGACCCTAAGCACACCGCTAAAATAAGGAAGGAGTGGCTTCACAACAACTCCGTGACTGTTCTTGAATGGCCCAGCAAGAGCCCTGACTTAAACCCAATTGAGCGTCGCTGGAGAGACCTGAAAATGGCTGTCCACCAACGTTTACCATCCAACCTGACAGATCTGGAGAGGATCTGCAAGGAGGAATGGCAGAGGATACCCAAATCCAGATGTGAAAAACTTGTTGCATCTTTCCCAAAAAGACTCATGGCTGTATTAGATCAAAAGAGTGCTTCTACTAAATACTAAACAAAGGGTCTGAATACTTAGGACCATGTGATATTTCAGTTTTTCTTTTTTAATAAATGTGCAAAAATGTCAACAATTCTGTGTTTTTCTGTCAATATGGGGTGCTGTGTGTACAATATTGAGGAAAAAAATGAACTTAAATGATTTTAGCAAATGGCTGCAATATAACAAAGAGTGAAAAATTTAAGGGGGTCTGAATACTTTCCGTACCCACTGTACCTATTGTATTTTTAGACTTTTTACTGCAGTCTTTTCTCTCATCACACTCCCTCCTATCCTGCTGAGTCTCTACTGGGACTGAACCGGAGGAACTTAGTGTTTCTCTAATGAGGCAATTTGGGTGGGGTGCCTTCCACCTATTGCCTCATCCATGAAGTTGTACCAATTCCATAATTAAATATCATAACCAGTGTACTCACCCAACTAAAGCTCAACCCCAGTGGGTGTCCTCCTTGTCTAAACAATGATTTTTACCTATGTAATGAACGTCAGCTTAACACACCTCCACAAATAACATAGGACTTGTATAAACATATGTATACTAAATCGGCGATAAAAGTGTAGCAAATAGTAATTGATAAATCTACTCGGGGTGACAGTAACCTAATTAGATGCAAACAAGTGTTGAATGTATATTGCCTAAACACTTAGCAGTGATTTTAAGTGCATTAACCCCTCCTTGTTCTTACAATTTGTCATAAAGTCCCTAGTTTGTCATAAAGGATCAAATTGAAATTATGAATTGTATCATCAATAGTTAGGAACATTTTGAAATGATGATTTGTTGATCATACTTTTTTCTTCTTTTTTTTTTTGGGTGAACTGCATTTTTTTCTCGACATTTAAAATATAACGGTGGATTATTTAGCCAGACAAGCTGAGAGACAAGTAAATGTAGACTATTTTTTAGACAACAGCAAAAGGTGAGAGCTGATATAGTGTTTGTGGAAATTTGGGGCTTACAGTACCTGTGATTGGAGCAGACATTCAATTTTTTTATTCACTTTATTTTTTTATTCACAATTTAACTTTAAAATGGACATTTTAAAGACATAACAATGGATTATTTAGCCAGACAAGCTGAGAGACAAGTTATACTACTGGTCAAAAGTTTTGAAACATGACTAAAATGTTTTTCATGATCTTAAAAATCTTTTGATCTTAAGGCGTATGCTTAAATGTTTGAAATTAGTCTTGTAGGCAAGAAATATAATTGTGCCACCATATTAATTTATTTCATTCTTCAATACTGTTTAAAAAGCTTCCCAGGGGTAGTAATACCTCAAGAAATTGATTGAGAAAATGTCAAGTGTACATTTCAGAAAATTCTAGGCAAAGGGTGACTATTTTGAAGATGCTAAAATATAACACATTTTTTATTTATTTTGGATTTTGTTTAGTCACAACATAATTCCCATAGTTCCATTTATGTTATTCCATAGTTTTGATGACTTTACTATTATTCTAAAATGTGTGTGTGTGTGTGTGTGTGTGGGGGGGGGGGGGGTGTTAAATTATGAGCATGAGTGTTCTTATAATAACATTTTGCGCTTTTCAACAATTTTATGGTGAGGCTTCTCAAAAAAGTCTGGATGTCTGGTTGGAGTTGGGGCTCCCCCTGCCTTTCAGCTCTGCATATTGTGATACATTTTTTTTTCTTCTTCTAGGTTTTGCTGCCAGCTAGTGGAATGATCTTAGGACAAAAGTAGAGAGGTAGAACAAACAGTCTTTCTTACAAGCTTTTGAAATTTTTTTTAAACAAGTTTATTTAAGATGATTTCCCTGATTTTCAGATATGTATATTGTGATGGAAGGTGATAGAGAATTTTTTTTTATTGTTAGTTGGCATGTAAACAAACATTTTAAGACCAAAACTAGAGAGATATCAAACAGAGCCTTTGTTAAAAGCTTTTGAAACAGCTTTAGAAACTGAACATAAAAGGGGTCAATTTGACCATTAAGGATAGTGACATTTTTGGGAGCTCTGTGTATAAAAACATGAATAAATAAATAAATAAATAAAAAGACATTGATAGATTCAGATTACCTCTGTGGTGGATGTCATTAATTTTCAGGCTGAAAACCTAAAATTAAGTTGATGTGTTAAACATTAAAAAGGGTCAAATTGACACATAAGACCAAGGGACTGTTAAAATTCTAAATATTAACGCAATTCATCATTCTAGACTGCTGCATTTTTTTTTATGTGGTTTAGTCTTCTTACCACGTTAAAAAAATTAATGTTGGCTTTTTGCTTGCAATAATATTTATTTAGTTAAAATATGCATAGGCCTACCACAGTTTTATAATGAATGAAGCACGTATCATATATATTGTTATAATTATTTATTTTTTCCAGTGTATGAAAGAAGGGAATGTCATTGTTTTAGACACATCCAATCACAATTTAACAGACCAACATGGTATATTTTTAATCCTACCGCAGAATCCGCACTTCCTGCTAATTTCAGCCTGCATCAAAAGTTACAATTTGACCTGTCGAGTACGCCATTACGTCATCCCTGCCCAGCGCGAGAGAGAGACGTCCAAAAAATTACTGTCCCACCACCAACCTACGCCCTTGCAGTCATGCCACTGACAGACGTGCAACAGTTTGGATAATATTGTCAAACCTCTTAAAAAGAGAGGCCAATTCACAAATCGTCAATTTAGCCGACGGCGATTAATGCGGATGCGATAAACGCCGACACTTCCGCGGTTCGGAGGATCTGTTTGCTGGCGTATGTATGGGAGTGAACCGGGGAAAGCAAGGAGAAGAAGAGGAGGTAAGCGGGCAGCGAGCTAGCGAAAATTCATTCACATCTGGCAGTCCTATTGCTCGCTTTTAATATGTTTAATGGTAATACGAAAAGTGACTTTAAATCGTGTGCGTGCGCTCGTGTTGTTGTGTGGCAGTTTGCCGGGAGTTTGACATGGAGTTAGCGCGCGACACATCTGCAGTGGCAGAGTTCTGGCCTCCCGTTGGATCAGGCCGAAACATGCATGACTTACGGTCCAGCGAAAAGCCCTTTAACTTGTATATTTTAAATAAAATAAAGCGACGACATGTTGTTATGTCATACAAGAGAATAATATTTCTATGGCTTGGCCGTAGTTAGCTGTTTTACTGGAGATGACTAGCTTGCTGCCCTACTGGAGACGACTAGCTTGCTGCCCGTGGAATGCACGCTACCTAGTAGCAGCAGCAGCAACCTGCCCTCACTTGAAAAATGTGGTGGTGGTGCACTGTGGACATATTTATTGAATTCTAATTGAATTGTTTTCAAAGGCACAGGTATCTATGACAGTATATTATCTATGACTGTGACAGTTATCATATGAGAAATGCATGAAAACTAGAGTGTGTTGTTGACATACTCAGTTAAGAGAACACTATTAACAAAACCTTCTGATGCATGAATTAAGTCACAAAGGAACACATTTCTTAATATAATTTTTTTTTTTATATACCATAAGTCCATTTCCCAAATAAATGTTGTAATTTCAGAGAGTTAAAACATCTGTCCACTGCAATAAAACAATGGTAATCATTCCAGAGGTTCATATAAAAAACTTTGTAAAAGGGAATCATCCATGAGGGTTTGGATGTAACATCAACCTGAATGGTTAAAAATGTATTTTAAAGATCTGTCCACTGTAGTGGACACCATGCATTATGGGGTTAATTATATTTTTGGACTGCAGTTTTCCTCTGTGTTACAATACATAGTCAAAATACTTATGTTTTGTCCAACTGTATTAAAGACTCCATGAAAGTGTTTAGTTTACTTCAAAGCCATTAGCCAATGTGATTTGAATCTTGCTATTACTAAGTAGATTGTACTAGCGGGAGGGGCTTTCTCATTCTAGAGAGGATTTGATTGGACAGAATTAGCGAGTGCAGTATGAGTCATCAATATAATAATTTTTCTGTTTTAGACCATAACGTTTTATTCCTTTTAAATTTAGCCTTATTAATCAGCATGTTATGAGCCTTTAATGATAAACAAATCGATTTCTGTTTTAATTTTGTGAAATTAATCCGATGTCATCATCTCTGGCATGGATGACAAGTTTGTAGCCTAGTCTTTCTCACTTTACTGAAAATATAAAAATTATCTATTCAGACTTTAAAATGTTCTAAATGTTCTCTCGGGGGGTAAACCTGAACCCCCATACAGTATCATTCCTCAGTCACAATGGCTTCTATTCCCATACCTGGGTGTATGAATTAACAAAAAATTTAAATAAATTGAATACTGACATTATGTTTCAAAACAAACAGATGATATTTTAACATTCATATCCAACTGCACTGGTTTGATAATCTCTATTTAAAATTTTGGTAAAAGATCCCTCAGACACCACTGTTTGGCTGTCTCTGGGCCCCCCCATGCAGTTTTGAATGGACCATTTTGGCTGTTTAGGGTTTTTTTCTTCTTCTGCCAACTTTGAAAAACAAATGTGAATGTGAATATTGTGATAAATATCGATATTGAACAATATGAAAAAGAATATTGTGATAATATATTTGGCCATATCGCCCAGCCCTACTGTAAATGTTAATATCTGTTAATTTTGTCAACATTCAGCAGTACACAGTCATATATATATATATATATATATATATATATATATATTTTGCTTTAAAGCTACAGACATGTAGATTTCATGGATTTTTAACCAGTCTTAGCAGTCAGTCACAGTTCTCAGAATAACAGGCAGAGACACATATGCTGTTACATGTGCTGCTGGTTTTGGATCTACGGTACTGAGTCTTTGTCTAATCTTGTCAATGTCTATTTCATTTTGTCTGGATCATATCTCATACCGTCCTCCCTGAATCCCATTTGCCACATTTGTTGGGATGTAGCTGTAATGGCTAGAGATGCGCTGAAAATGTCTGCATTCTTCTCTCCTGTAAGGGGAACCGTGTCCCTAAAACTGCTCTCGGGCAAAGATAAAATTCAGGCGAGTGGTCCTGTTGGGTGCAGCATGTTAAAATGGGCCAGGCCATTTTAACTGTGATTTAGCACAGCATGGCCTAGCAGCATGATTGTAATTCAGGCTGGGCACAAGCTGACTCATACTACAGAGAGTGGTTTGAGTGTTTGGGGAGGGAAAGCAAGATGGAGAAATTTTCTAGCATAATTTTTTGCTGAAGCTTTTCCCTCTCATGCAGCTTCAAAAAGATATGAGTGGCCACCAAAATGCTTAGTACTTAGTAATTCCTCCTGGTGGCGTGGTTGCTCACCTCAATCCAGGTGGCAGAGGTCAAGTCTCAGTTGCCTCCACATCTTATCACGTGGCTCTTTGTGCATGACACAGTGGAGACTCCGTATGTGAAGGCTCATGTTACTCTGCGATCCACGTACAACTTACCACATGCCCCATTGAGAGCGAGAACCACTAATTGCTTCCACGAGGAGGTTACCCCATGTGACTCCACACTCCCTAGCAACCGGGCCAATTTGTTTGCTTAGGAGACCTGCCTGGAGTCACTCAGCACGCCCTGGATTCAAACTCGCGACTCCAGGAGTAGTAGTAAGCGTCAATACTCGCTGAGCTACCCAGGCCCCCTCAAAGCATACTGTTTTGACCACAAGTGAATATGAATGTGTTAGACGCATGCGTACTTCCAATGCTTTGTGAAACTCTTATAGTAAGTCAACAGTAAGGTTGACGGCGACAGTGCGGACAGACGAGGACAGGGCTGGGCGATATGGCAAAAAAATATAAAAAATCTTGATTTTTATCAAACTTATGGATGATTTACTTTCCACAATTAGATTTTTTTTACTTTTAAATGTACTTCATCATGATTCAAATTGTATGTTCTTTATTAGAATGCAAGGTAATCTGGTTGGAGAAATCCAAGTTCTTTTCATAGGAAAAAAAGGTGTGCAAGATCAATGATCAAGCAAAATAGTCCAGTTATGCTTTTCATAGCAAATCTCTTTAAACCCCATTCACTTATCAAAAAAATAAAAATAATTATAATGTAAGCTATAAACAGTTAATTTCCAAATTCCAAGCAAGGCTTGACATTAACACACCCACCTGCCAAATGCAGGTAGAAATAAGCAATGGTGGGTAACTCCTAGGGCTGGGCGATATGGCAAAATATATTATCACAATATTTTTTCCCATATTGATCTATCGATATTTGTTACGATATATAATTTAATAATGCTGCCCGTTTGAAAAGTATACTGATAATGATGCCTGAAGAAACCAGAAGGTTCAATAGTTCTTGAACTATATAGTTTATTAACATAAATAACAATGCAAACATTTAACTGTGCGAACATGTATTGGTTGAGAATATATTTTGTTATAAAAGAATATTGATAAACTTTAAATCTAAATGTTAACATTTTAATTTTAGCAAACATGCTTTATCTGCCTTGACAAAACAATGCAAGTTAGCTTGCCTTGTAACTGATTATAAAATATAAAACTAAAAGCTGTGACTACAGTACTATCACATCAAATTTCTTTGGCAGGGCAGCAAACATTTAAAAATGTTTGTAGAGGTACAACCAAGACAACAAATGTAAACAAGTGAACCACAAAGTCCCTGGCAGATTTAAGTACTTAACTGTCAGATAAATAAAATAGTAATTGTGTACTGGTTTTAAATATCTCAAATGTTTTAGAGTAGAAATCTGAGTAAAAAGTGCAAAACGTAAGCATTGTAAACCAGTCACTATGCTACACCTTTTAGGTAGTGCTCATCATATGTAACCCTAATTACCCTATTATAGGTTTTTTGCCAGAAAGACTAGTCTGTCCACAGCATCTGGTTTTAAAGCTGCCCTGTGGCAGGTCACAATATTGCCACCAGTGCTAAAAGCACGCTACATGGGCTCGCATTTTCATACTCTCGGTGTGGTCGCTGGGATGGTACCTTTACAGGTGACCGAAAAGGTTTGTTGTGTTTCCCGTCTTGGTTATCACCGACCGACGGCATATTTTGCAGACCGTCTTTATTTGCGCGTCGTCGCTTTTCAGATATCCAAACCACTTCCATATAATTGACGTCTTGTTACCTTTTTTGTCAACAATTTCCTCAGCTTTGGAAGATAGTTCGAGTTCACTTTCACCGTCGCTTTCGTGTTCGTCGTTTCCACTAATTTCTTCTTTACATTCACTTTCTTCATTGCCGGTAGCTCAAACAGTGCTCTGCTAACAAATGGGCGTGTACTTAGACGCACAAGCCAAAATCTACGTTCTGACTGGCTGTTGTCCGTTTATTTCTGCTTTGTAATAGGCTGTTAGGTCTATCCATATCGAGTAAACATGTCAAAAGTTCATCATCGTAGTCTAAATAAATATTATCGCGATGCCATATCGAGATCGTTTTATCGCCCAGCCCTAGTAACTCCGTCACCCTTACTAGCCACTTTGGTGGGTGGCCATAAATGTAATTGGATTCTTCCCATTTTCAGCACTTTATTTTTCAGCACTCCCAAACAATTTTAGGAGTGGAACTCTGTACAAGCCTAGAGTGGCTTCGTTCCCTCCTTGCATTGTTCTGTACTTGTACTAAACATGCTAAACAAATAAACTAAACTAAACTAAATATGCTTCTCATATCTGACGCACATCTCCATGAGGCAAATTAAGCGTGCTTTTGCGCAAACCACCACAGCCAGTGTGATAAACGTTATAAATTCTACCTATTATTTTTTATTAATGATAATAATTCTGTCATCATTCACTCACCTTTATCTTCATTCCAAACCTGTTGGACTGACTTTGGGCGGCTGTGGCTCAGTTGGAAGAGGAGCGGGTCGGCCACAAATCGCAGGGTTGGTGGTTCGAATCCCGGCCCACACTTCTCCACATGCCGAAGTGTCCTTGGGCACGACACTGCAGGCTAGCGCCTTGCATGGCAGCTCTGCTGCCATTGGTGTATGAATGTGTGTGTGTGTGTGAATGAGCCGCAGTGTAAAGCGCTTTGAATACCGTTAAGGTTAAAATGGCGTCATATAAGTGCAGACCATTTTACCAATTACTTTCTTCCATGAATGAAAAAAAGATGAATGTATTTTTCCATTCAATGAAAGTGAATGGTGACTGAGTTTAATCTACTTAACATCTTCTTGTACTCCATGGAATTATTAACTGTGAAAGTTGTAACTAAAGTTTCTAAACATGTTTAGACTCTTGTTTTAGAAAGATTATCTACATTAGCCTAACTTCAGCAATGAGTAGCTATCCATGGTCTGGTCTGTGGTTATGACCTTTTTTTATTACAAATGCCACTGTTAAACAATGGAAGAAAAATGGTAAAATTTCATTAAGGCAAGTACTATTTAAAAAGGATAAAGGGGTTAAAAGGGGTTAAAATCTGGACCTCCATGGGCAAATGGACAATTTATTGACAAATTTTCCTCTTGTTCTCTCTTACTCCTGTTCTAACTGGTCATGTATACCTTCAGATTTTCTAAAGATTACTTAAATCCTTAGGCCTGTGTCCTCCTAAACTCATATCATTCTTGTTCAAATAAAATGACCAAACAAATGCATGCAGTTACAGTCTCCAGTTACGTTTATCACTTTTTGTGGGTCTGTATATTTTAGCATGTGAAAATGCTGAGTGGCTAGTGATTTGAAATACCACTACTTTCAGTGCCCAGTGAGCCAAAAGTTAATGTTAAAGGGGACCTATTATACAAAATTCACTTTTACATGGTGTTTGAACATAAAGTGTGTTGGCAGTGTGTACACAACCACCCTACAATGCTAAAAATCCACCCAGTCCTTTTTTTTTTTTTTATCCCCATTAATCATAAGCACTGTCTCAGAACAAGCCGTTTGCAGATTCTGTATAAAGTGATGTCAGTTTGTACAGGCCCTGCCCATGACTGTTGACGGACACTGCCGACAGACATGTTTGTGTGTGTTGTTTCATTATAGTACTTCACGAAAGTTGTAAGTGTGGGTGAGTGGCTCATCCATTGTTGTAAAACTGCTGAAATACCTCTACAACAATGTGGCCGGGTCGTGATTATACACACCTGGTCCCTTATCAGGCTAATCAAGCCTCCGAAAGGGATAAAGGCCGACAGCGAAGGATTGTGCGGGAGAGAGAGATAGTTGACGGACGTGTCCGTCATGTGTGTTTGTGTCTCCTGTTTTAAGTTTCTCATTAAAATATTATTTATATTGAAAAGCCGGTTCTCGCCGCCTCCTTTCCATTGACTTCTTTACACTGGTGCCGAAATCCGGGAAGGAGGAGGGATATGCCGTAGTAGAGTTCTCGCCACTACCGTCCACCTAAATGGAGCAGCTGCGGCCATCTGCCAGGGGATGAGGAGCCCAGCCGCCTGGAAGCAGACGACTGCCGCCGACCGCGAGGGGAGAAAGGGCTCCTAACCGACCACCTGGAGCGGTCAGAGCCACTGCCAGGGGCAGAGGAGTCCCCTACCAGCCGCTGAAACGCGGTGGGGTCTGAGACCGCCGACCGCGAGCGGGGAAGGGCTCACTGCCGACCGCCTGCAGCTGACCCCTTCTGTTCCCCAAGTACGTGGCGGGGCGTTCTGTCAGCCAGGGGCTGGAGGTCTGCCTCCGATCTGCCCAGAGAGGTGCGGCTGTCGTCTGTTAGAGGGTGGAGGAGCGGCCGAGGAACAAGCTACGGCGTATCGGAGAACTGGCAAGGTTTTTTTTTTTTTAACTCCCTCTTTCACTGCCGCTCCACGTTGGCCTTTTCCCCCTCATTTAAATTTTACAGTGTTTTTGGGGGTACTACACTGTTACAGGAAGTACCCCCCCCCCCCATTTAATTATTTCTGTTTGCCTCCCCTTGTCCACTCCCTCGTCCAGGTAGACGGGGATGACCTGCCGGCAGACGGGGCAAAAGGCACGCCTCTCCCCAGGGAAAGAGGGGGGGGGGGGTGTACGTCATGCCGGGGGCTCCCCTGCCTGAGAGAACGAGGGAGGAATGTGGCAGGGCGGAGGGCAGGGCCGGGTCGTGATTATACACACCCGGTCCCTTATCAGGCTAATCAAGCCTCCGAGAGGGATAAAAGCCGACTGCGGAGGATTGTGCGGGAGAGAGAGAGATAGTTTACGGACATGTCCGTCGTGTGTTTATGTCTTCTGTTTTAAGTTTCTCATTCAAATATTATTTATATTGAAAAGCCTGTTCTCGCCTCCTCCTTTCCATTGACTTCTTTACATACAAATAAATACATTTATCAAATAACCATTCGGAAACGTCCTGGTTCATTCTCAAAGTTGTTACTTCTGACAGAGTCTCTCCGTCATCAGTGTTTGACTCCGGTTCAAACATATAGGGCTGAACACCACTATTTTCACTGTCAGTCATATTGCTTATGATTAGGGCTGGGACAACGCGTCGACGGCATTGATGACGTCGACGCAAAAAATACGTTGATTCGTTGGATCCAAAACAAAGATGGCGGCGCCGGCGAGGAGTAGTAACACGAGTGGCTCCTCAGACTATCAGAAGTGCAAGGCGGCATGCACTCGTTCCTCTAAAGTATGGGAATTCTTTAATTTAAAAGGAAACAATTCCGTGATATGTCGTCTTTGCAAAATGGAGATGGCCTTCCATTCTAGCACCACGGCAATGCACCAGCATCTGAAGAGGCGCCACCCGGTTGCAGCTGCAGATGACAGAGCACCGTAAGTTTTTTTTCAACTCCCCACATTGCACTCGATGTTGGAGTAGGCTATAATACGTTGTCGACACCTAAAGTTTTCGCTTATAGCTATTAATAATGCGCTTATAGCTATGAATGAATGTCGTGAAAAATACATAGAGGACACTGACAACGCGCTGACAGACAGGACCAAGCCGGTAACATTTAATAAAGTCTCAACTTTCAAATTTGGTCATTCAAAGAAAATTAAACCATAAATAGGCCTACTTTTTTGTGGCTCTTTAATGTGTCGTGACAGATTGCCTCAGTTAAAGCTGCTCGTGAACTGATCATCTTTTCCTTGGTTAATTTATAGCATCAAATAGGCTAAACATGAATGTAGCCTACATCAGAAGGACTGTCGTTTTATCCGCGGAAAGATGTCAGTACAGTAGCCTACAATCCATTATTCAAATTCAAATCCACCAACGTTAATCTTCTCTCTCCTGACTACTTTGTCGGACAAAAATGGCGTATTATGATTGATTGATCAGATCGCCAGTCAATCAAACTCCCGGCAAATGTTTTTTTTTTTACATTTTATACACCCCCACCCCCGATGAAACCGGTATTACCGGTGTTGTCACAAGTCGATTAATCGAATCGAATCGGACTGAAAAAAATGAATCATTAGATTAATCGATGCATTGAAAAAATAAATCGCTAGATTAATTGTTTAAAAAATAATCGTTTATCCCTACTTATGATGTTTAGTTATCCGAAGCAGAGCTATATCCCTATACGGAGCGGGGCGCATCAGCTCATTTGCATTTAAAGACACACACAAAAACTGTTGCAAAGTCCACATATTGATGGAATTTATGGAGCACTGACTTGAGATTCATATGGTTAAAATCTCCGGCGACAATAAATAGTCCGTCAGGGTGAGCGTTCTGAAGTTCGCTGATAGCCCCATACAGTTCACAGAGCGCTGGGGGGAATGTAAACTCCGGTTATAATAACAGTGGTGAATTCCCGTGGTAAATAAAAAGGTCTGCATCTAACAGTCACAAGCTCCTCCAGCGATGAGCAGTAACTAGAGACTAGCATAGTTATTGCACCATTCCGTGTTGATGTAAACACACAAGCCAATTTTAATAACGGCATGTCCACTAATTTAATGGCGTGTATACATATATTTGTGTCAAAGATTTATATTTATGTGTCTAACTTTATCTGCAAAAAACTGTAAATTTCAATGTACATATTTAAATAATTAAAATAAATTATGATATACACATTTATTTTACATTCTTTGAGACAGTATAAAGTATAAAGCTAATATAATTATGATTATATTTTAATGTTTGTTTATGTATATTTATTGGGGGGGGAAATCGATATCGATGATAAACTTTTGAGTAATTTTTTATATTTAGCCTATGTTCTACATCTAGACGATCAGATCAGGTACATCTCAGTTCAGCAAAGTGGCATAAATATGCACAACTAGCTAACTGAATCACAGTCATGGAATCAGCCGGTTGGGGAGGATTAGCTGGCTAGCGGCTACATAGCCCTGCTGTAATGGAAACCGGTAATGATGCTCAGTAGCCACTAATAATGACATCATTGTGTGCCAAATAAGACAGCACTGACAGTGTAATACAGCTATCAACTGAACACAACAGCAACTCCAACATCAACACCACTGCTGTTTATTTATGTACTGTTTAGTTAAATGTTTTTTCATGATCCATGGTACTGTCACAAGCAAGAAAGTGCTGCTGCTTCGTGTGATGTTTATTGGTGGTTGGCAATCCAGTTTATGGTGCATTACCGCCACCTACTGAGCTGGAGTGTGGAGCGTCACTTTCAAGTTTGGCAAAGTAAATTTAGTTAAAAAGAGGTCACACACCTTATGTAGGATTAAAACCTAAACTGTTTGTACTTTAAATGTAGATTACACTCTGGATGTTACTTGTAAACAAACAAGTTATGTTTAGATTGTTTACAGGCAAGGATGCAGAATGAATTTCCTACCCCATTAATGGTGTGAAATGTACACTGATCATTCACTTTATTAGGAAGACCTGTACACCTACTTATTCATGCGATTTATCTAATCAGCCAATCGTGTGGCAACAGTGCAATGCATAAAATCATGCAGATACAGGTCAGGAGCTTCAGTTAATGTTCACATCAAATATCAGAATGGGGAAAATAAAGGGTGTACCTTATAAAGGTAAGTGTATATTGTAATAAATATAAACGTCAAACGATCATAAAATCATAATATGATCACAAAAAATCATAATATTTTTGGCCATATCACCCAGCTGTTAATCACAGAAAACTGTGATTAATTAGTTAAAATGTTTTAATCTTTTCACAGCCCTAAAACAAATAAAATATTTAATACTCACTAATCTGTGTATTACTGTACGAACAGAGGTACTTCATTACATGTAAGATATATGCCATTTTGAGACATCTTGCAGTACAATAAATACAGTGAGGAAAATAAGTATTTGAACACCCTGCTATCTTGCAAGTTCTCCCACTTGGAAATCATGGAGGGGTCTGAAATTGTCATCGTAGGTGCATGTCCACTGTGAGAGACATAATCTAAAAAAAAAAAAAAATCCAGAAATCACAATGTATGATTTTTTAACTATTTATTTGTATGATACAGCTGCAAATAAGTATTTGAACACCTGTCTATCAGCTAGAATTCTGACCCTCAAAGACCTGTTAGTCTGCCTTTTAAAATGTCCACCTCCACTCAGTTTATTATCCTAAATTAGATGCACCTGTTTGAGGTCGTTAGCTGCATAAAGACACCTGTCCACCCCATACAATCAGTAAGAATCCAACTACTAACATGGCCAAGACCAAAGAGCTGTCCAAATACACTAGAGACAAAATTGTATACCTCCACAAGGCTGGAAAGGGCTACGGGGAAATTGCCAAGCAGCTTGGTGAAAAAAGGTCCACTGTTGGAGCAATCATTAGAAAATGGAAGAAGCTAAACATGACTGTCAATCTCCCTCGGACTGGGGCTCCATGCAAGATCTCACCTCGTGGGGTCTCAATGATCCTAAGAAAGGTGAGAAATCAGCCCAGAACTACACGGGAGGAGCTGGTCAATGAACTGAAAAGAGCTGGGACCACCGTTTCCAAGGTTACTGTTGGTAATACACTAAGACGTCATGGTTTTAAATCATGCATGGCACGGAAGGTTCCCCTGCTTAAACCAGCACATGTCAAGGCCCATCTTAATTTTGCCAATGACCATTTGGATGATCCAGAGGAGTCATGGGAGAAAGTCATGTGGTCAGATGAGACCAAAATAGAACTTTTTGGTTATAATTCCACTAACCGTGTTTGGAGGAAGAAGAATGATGAGTACCATCCCAAGAACACCATCCCTACTGTGAAGCATGGGGGTGGTAGCATCATGCTTTGGGGGTGTTTTTCTGCACATGGGACAGGGCTGACTGCACTGTATTAAGGAGAGGATGACCGGGGCCATGTATTGCGAGATTTTGGGGAACAACCTCCTTCCCTCAGTTAGAGCATTGAAGATGGGTCGAGGCTGGGTCTTCCAACATGACAATGACCCGAAGCACACAGCCAGGATAACCAAGGAGTGGCACTGTAAGAAGCATATCAAGGTTCTGGCGTGGCCTAGCCAGTCTCCAGACCTAAACCCAATAGAGAATCTTTGGAGGGAGCTCAAACTCTGTGTTTCTCAGCGACAGCCCAGAAACCTGACTGATCTAGAGAAGATCTGTGTGGAGGAGTGGGCCAAAATCCCTCCTGCAGTGTGTGCAAACCTGGTGAAAAACTACAGGAAACGTTTGACCTCTGTAATTGCAAACAAAGGCTACTGTACCAAATATTAACATTGATTTTCTCAGGTGTTCAAATACTTATTTGCAGCTGTATCATACAAATAAATAGTTAAAAAATCATACATTGTGATTTCTGGATTTTTTTTTTTTTAGATTATGTCTCTCACAGTGGACATGCACCTACGATTACAATTTCAGACCGCTCCATGATTTTTAAGTGGGAGAACTTGCAAAATAGCAGGGTGTTCAAATACTTATTTTCCTCACTGTATATGAACAGTACTTTTTGGAGCAAACTGAAAGCACAGTGGTATAGGTCAGTTTCTGGGTCGCCCCCTACATGTGAGTGTATTGCAGCCTTTGTGAAAGCAGCCCAGAAGATTAACCATTAGCATTAATCCACAGATATCATATGTTTGCAAAAATAAATCCTAATGAAAAATAGTGCTAAGGTTAATCGTTTGCCTCTGTTGGTGCTATGCATTCATGTGGCTACACAATATTTAGGTGAACAATTGTTTCATGTAACTGTTATATTCTGTATTTTAGCCAGTCTGGATCTCTGTAATGACCTGTCATTGTGAACCATTTTATAATAAATTATAAAGAATTTAACGATTTAGAAAAATCTATTCAGATTATTAAACAAGCAATATAGTCAAATGACGATTCCTGTCTCAGTCTCTGTAGCCTGATCCTTTTTTGCAAACACTGTAATTCTGCAGGTCTGCTTCATTACAATAATGGATTATTGGGCCCCCTTTAACAGATAATGTTCAGCCATCATGAAATTGGATCAGATGTTTTTTTTTTTGTGATTTAACATTTTTTATTGATTGTTCAAAGGAGAAACAAAACATATCTACAATGAATCAACTTTTAACTCCCACTACTACCCTTACCCAATCAAGAACCCCACCCAACCCCAAACGATCATCCAAGTGGTCTTGCATGAGTACACACACACACACACACACACACACACACACACACACACACACACACACACACACACACAGAGAGAGAGAATACAAAAAATAATATATATATTATACATACACCTATATTAAACATACAATTCTAAAACTATGCTTCTCTCTCCACAGTCCCACTCTGAGAGCCCCACAAAAACATCAAATATTTACCCCATTTCCCATTAAAAGAATCCCATATCCCCATCCTTCTACATGTTACCTCTTTGAAGGCTGCCTCCCATCTCCTCGCATCACTCCCGGATTGATGGTGCTCCCACCGACTTTCAATCCCTTAAAACAATCTGCCTGCCTATCATCGCACTGATGAGGACCCAATCTTTTATGTATTTGCCACCTACGTTGATGACCGCCCCATCACCCAAAACGAAATCTGAATGCCCAACACGTCACACACAAAACTCTGTACCTTCAACCAAAATTCCTGAATCTCAGCGCACCACCAAAAAACATGGGCCATGACCCCATCCTCCTATTGGCAATGCCAGCAGGTGGGTGTGTCTTTAAGACTAAGTCTATACAGTCTAGAGGGTGTCCTATCGAATCTATGTAGAATCTTGAATTGTATAATTTGCACCCTTTCATCTCTAGATACAGACTTGACATTTTTTAGAATCCCAGCCCACGCTCCCTCCTCCAATACCAAATAAAAATATTTCTCCCATAATCTTGATAAAGGTTAAAGCTCTATTCCCTAGACTAGCAGGGAGTAATACACTGATGCCTCATAACCTTTCCAAAAGCAGAAATCACCACTCTGAGTGTCTGCTGCTTTAGGGGGTTGTATGCTACTCCCAAAAATAGTACAGAGCAGGTGGCACAACTATAAATGCCAAATTACCAAAGGATCTCAACACTCCACTCTCATATAGGTCAACAAGTGTAGTAACCCCCCTCACAATCCACTCTGACCAGCAGAAGGGGGACTTATCAATACCAAATTTTGGGTTCAGCCATATGCTCGAGGCAGCATTCAAATAAATGTCTGAATTAAACACTCTGGACACTTTTGTCCATACCAAGAGCAAATGCAATATAACGGCATGTGACTTTGCTTTTCCAGTTACATTTACATTTATGCATTTGGCAGACGCTTTTATCCAAAGCGACTTACAGTGCATTTATTACAGGGACAATCCCCCCCCCGGAGAAACCTGGAGTTAAGTGCCTTGCTCAAGGGCCCAACAGTGGTATCTTGGTGGTGCTGGGGCTTGAACCCCCGACCTTCTGGTCAGTAACCCTGAGCCTCAACCACTGAGCCACCACTGCCCACAGTTAGTTTTATAGAAAGGCTTTGCAATGGTAAAATAGGAGCAAGGAATTCCTGTTCAATAAAAAACCAGGGAGGGACTCTTTCAGGTGGAAGCGACCAATGAGCCAAATGCCTGAGACTGAACGCATAATAATAAAAAACTATTTTTGGGTAGGCCTAGCCCACCTTTGTCAATTGGCCTATGTAATTTGTTGAAATGTAGTCTGGGACATTTAAATACTTAATGCCCTGTTTGGGCCACTGGAAGGCACCCGGCTGGAAGGCACCCGGCTGGAAGGCTGTGGCTGGAAGGCTGTTACTGGACAGTACGCTGTCAGAGCCAAAGCTTCGGATTTAGACCAATTGACTTTGTATCCTGAGAACTTGGAAATGGAATTGATTATTCTGTGGAGGCAAGGCATAGAACTAGTAGGGTCTGAAACAAATAATAAAATATAATCTACGTGAAGCAGAAGCTTATGTGCCACACCTCCCGCAATCACCCCTGGAAAATCGTCCTCCTTTCTTATCGTGGCTGCTAATGGTTCCAGGGCAAGACAGAACAATAATGGGGAAATAGGGCAACCCTGCCGAGTGCTCCTATTCAAAGTAAAATTATCTGAAATAAATACTTTTGTTCGTACTGCTGCTACAGGGTGTCTATAAAGTAACTTAATCCAACCAATAAATGTAATCCCGAACCCATACATTTTCAACATCTTAAAAAGGTAATCCCTTTCCACCATATCAAACGCCTTTTCGGCATCAAGTGAGACGGCAGCGACCGGAGACTGATCATTCACTACTGACCACATGATATCGATGAAACGCCTAATGTAATCAGAAGAACTACGTCCCTGAATAAATCCCACCTGATCTATATGTATAAAAGATGTCAGAAATTAATCGGTTAGCCAAAATTCTTTACAACATTTTTACATCTAGCTGGATCAGGGAAATTGGACGGTAACTTTTACACTTGGATCTTTGTCCTTTTTTTAAGAATCAGACTGATCCATGCTTGCGTCTTGGCTGGGGAAAGCTTCCCATTCTTTAATGATTCAGTATAAACTTCTAACAAAAGTGGAGCCAATTCTGTTGCATAATATCTGAAAAATTCAGCGGCAAAACCATCTGGCCCCGGAGCCTTGCCTGTAGGTAAGGCCTTAATTAGCTCGTCAAGCTTCTCCAAGGTTATTTCAGAATCAAGAGATTTTTTTTGGCGCCATTGTCAATTTAGGAATTCTAATGGTTTTACAAAGTTTCTAATATCTTCATCAGTAGACAAAGATGTGGAACTTTAAAGTTCAAGATAGAACTCTTTAAAGGCATTATTAATCTCAAAGGTAAAAAATTCACCAACAGCAGATTTCATCAAAGTAATGGACTCTCTGCTTTCTATGTCTTGCCAAAAGCTTCCCTGCTTTGTCCCCCGACTCAAAGTATGACCTTGCCCTGAATAACAAAAACTCCACTTTCCGTTAAAAAATAGTATTATAGCTGTATTTCAGTCGAGTCAATCAAGGCAATCAGATGATATTCTGCACTTCAGCTCTGCCTCTATACTTTAAATATTCCCTTCCAACTCCACGAGTTCTCGTGCTTTGGATTTTTTGGTAAATGAGGCATAATGTATGATCCAACCCCTTAGAACCGCCTTAAGTGCCTCCCAAGCCATGCCCACAAAATATACTGTGGACCAGCACAAAAATAAAAAATTCTTCGGATGGTCAAGAGTCAAATTCACTCGGAGGCCACATAAACAAATACACCATGACTTAGTCAGACAGTCAACTTTATAAAAGACATTCTTTGTGTGGGCATGCAGATACTTTGCGACCATCCCTAATATCCATTCTCAATCTGGCCGGGAACCTCAGTGCAAAAGCAATTTTCCGTCCATGCAAATGTTTCTTGGAGTGATATTCCACAAAATAAACTCCAGCCACTAGGCGGAACCAACAAAAACAAAAATGGCACCCAGCTTCCTCAGACAGCCAGAGTTAATACAAAGTTAATCCATTCTGGAGCTACATGAGAAACACCAAATAGCTTACTTCACTCCATTGTTTCTAAGAAGGAAAGTGCTTGATTGGGACACGTAAATACTTTGCAGCCATCCTTTTGAAACATCAATGCAAAAGCAATCTTCCTTTGATGAAAGAATTTCTTTGATTCCTTGAATCAATCGCATTTCTCTCTTGTCGTATTCGCCAAGTCCGGGAACAAGAAAATATGAGTATGAAGTATGAGCTTGTTCAATTTCCAGCTTGTAGCCTGTTATGTCGAGCAGACTTGTGAAGAGCTCGTCTAGGAATTTCACCATATCACTGCCGCCTTCATGCTCAGGAATTCCAACAATCTGTACACTATTTCATCGGCTCCTGTTTTCCGATTCTTCCAGTTTTTCCAAAATGCCCTCTATGTCTATTTTGGTCACTGGTGGATTAGCAGATAATTCCCTTTCTGATGACTCCAGATAATTGATCCGTTTCTTAACATCTGGCACTCTTGTAACAAACACATAGATTTTTTTTTTCCATCGCCGTAATCGATCAACGTATTACAGCGAGATCTTCCAAGTCAGCAACAACCTTTTTCAGCATCACCGACATGTTGGACAGTTGATGCTGGATTCCTCCTGCCCGAACCATTCAAATCTAGTCCCTAGTCCGCAGAGGTTTCAGCTTTAGCACATAATTGTCTTTTAATGTCTCCAGAGCCCGAGGAATTTGACTTCTTTGCCATGTTTACCTCGAAGAACAAATATGTAGCCAGGTGTATCGAATTTCACCAGATTATAACATGAAAATAATAAAAAAAAACTAGCCAAGTACCCAGAGCTCGCCGCTCACATGTCCGCTCCTCACGTGGTGCCACGTGACCTCTCCAGCTTAACATTTGTTTAGGTCCCAGCTCATTGATATCAATGCCAGCTTTGTTTGCCTGGTGACACGAAAGCGGTCTAACTACAGCACTTCAGCTTGGTTTTTGTGGACTGGTTTTGGTTTTGTGAGATTGTGTTTTTTGTTACTGAAGGATGTTGCTTTACCTTAATAAAGGTTTAAAATCACTCTGGGATTGTCTTTGATATTTCATACGTAAAACAAAACAGAAAAGGAGCTGAGGCAACCATCAGAAAGACTGAATCCCACAAGAGAACCTTTTTACATGGTAGTATGGACAAACACAAATCCATCTGATATTTGAAGATTTCTCAGCTATGAAGAAGAATGGTTCAGTGTCTGCTCTAATGGCATTGTCTGCTCTTGCTCTCTGCAAAAAAAATAAAAAATACAGATGTACATGATAGGAAAGCAGAAGATTAAATTATTCAAAACTCACTGTGAGTTTGTTAGATGATGACATAAAAAAGCAGTTTTTGACATCTGTGCATTGGGGGAAATCTTATTGAAATTAATGAGAGATTTTTTTAAATTTCTATTTTTTGCCTGTGCAAAGTTTAGTTGCTGGTCCAGGTCAAAAGAGCCCACCTCTAATTGTGAAATTTTGTACCTAGACATGGCTTGGGAACCTCCTTCAATGTAGGCCTAAAACTATGGGACTATTTCATTTTATTATCCACCAGGAGAAAAACTAATGTCTGAGCGCTTAGAAAAATTATATCAAACCTTGATATAATCGAACAGTGCAGGATGAATTATGTGCCAAAGGTTAATATTTTGCGTTACATGTTTGTTCATATAGCTAACCCCATGTATGAGCATTAAAAATAGTGATTGTTTTCTTAGTTAATCAACTAGAGAATAAAGCTAGAGACAGTATTGTGTTTTTGGCTGATTGGAGGAAAGAAGAATACTAGCTTTGCTCAGTCAGTTCTGTTTTCCCTTAAGAGAGGAAATACGTCACGTGTAGTTTTATGTGTTTGTGTATTTAAACTAATTTAGAATGACTTGTTTTGGTCATATAAAGACCTGATCCTGGATCATTGCTTATCTCTGTCCTCTATCTCTTGGTTCTCTATTGGCATCCTATAGGAATCCTGTGTCTCTCAGTATGGGTATGCATTATATCTTATTCTCCTTGGATGAGTCATCGACAATGTCATCCCCCACACAGGGTGCAGTAAACATGGGGAAGTGACCTCAGAATGCAGTCATCAGTCACATCATCTCTTTATTTCTCTCCAATAATTGGGTTATTTCTCTTTTAGGTTTGATTCGTCTAGAGGTACTCAGTGGGAGGAGCCATGACTGAGGGGGAGGGGCAGTTCTACAGCGTGCAGGTGGGTGACTCCACTTTCACCGTGCTCCAAAGGTACCAACAGCTCCGTGCCATCGGTTCTGGTGCCCAGGGTATTGTCTGGTGAGTGGACAGTCTTGTAAACCAGTAGAATACAAAATGATTTCATGTAGTGGAGTAATATTGATGATGTCATTATCTGACATTGTTTGTCTTCATTTGTCATGTAGTAGAAGGTTAAATCTCACTATAACATGGCCAGGTCATATCTCCCCCAAAGAAAAATTAAGAAACCATGTTTTACATCAAGATAATTAAGCAAGTTTTTAGGACTGTCAATTTTAGTTTGACATTATTTTCTTGGCAGTTAGCCCAGCCCCCAAAGGTTTTAATACTATTAATATTATTTTAATTATTCTAATAATATCATTAATGATTTATTATTTAAATCATTGTACATTTTTATTTAAAACACTATAAATTATGTGTAGTTGAAGACAAAATTATTAGCCCCCCCTATGAAATTTCAGTTATTTTTCAAATATTTCCCAAATGATGTTTAACAGAGCAAGGGGATTTTAACACAGTATTTCTTATTATATTTTTCCTCTGGAGAAAGCCTTATTTATTTAAATTTACCTGGAATAAATTTATTATTTAAATAAATAAAAAAACTGCTAAGGTCAATTATATTAGCCCCCTTAAGAAATTATCTGTTTGATTGGCTACGGAACCAACCACTGTTATCCAATGACTTGCCTAATTAAACTAATTAATCCCCCAAGCCTTTAAATTGCACTTCAAATTGTGGATTAGTATCTTGCAAAACAACTTGTGAAGTAATATAAAACTGTCATCATGGTAAAGACAAAATAAATTTGTTTAGTCTTGAGAAAAATAAAGCAGGAGAAGGATATTCACGTTTATCAAAGCATTTTCAGGTGTCAAGAACTGACGTGAGAAGTATTATCAAGACGTTTGAAGAGACCCACACAATGGAGAACAAGACTGGCAGAGGCAGGAAGCGAAAGATTTCAAAAACCTTGGAAAGAAAATTGCCAACTGCCAAGACACTAGTGAATGATTTAGCCAAGTCTGGGATTGATGTCTCAACGAAGACAGTCACTAGTAGAGCCCTGCACAGGAATGGACTGCGAGGTTGCAGACCAAGAAAAACTCCACTTCTGAAGAAGAGACACATCCAAGCTAGAATTAAGTTTGCCAAGGACAACCTAGAGAAAAATTATGCATACTGGAAATGTGTCTTTTGGTCAGATGAGACAAAACTAGAGCTCTTTGGCCTTAGAGAGGTTGCCTATGTTTGGAGAAAGAAGGGAGAGGCTCTCAACCCAAAGAACTCCGTTCCCACTGTGAAACATGTTGGTGGGAGTATAAAACTGTGGGGATGTTTCAGTGAGTCTGGAACTGGGAATCTCATCAGGGTAGAAGGAATCATGAAAAAGGAAGACTACAAGAAGATTTTGAAAGACAATCTCAGGCAATCTGCATCAAAACTTGGTTTGGGTCAACATTTAGTCTTCAAGCATGTTAACGACCCAAAGCATACCTCACTTCTGGTGAAGAACTACCTCCAAACGAGGACAAACTTGACTGGCCTGCACAAAGCCCAGATTTGAATCCCATAGAAAAGCTGTGGGCCACACTGAAGACTGGAGTCCATGCCAGGAGACCAACAAATCTGGAGGAGCTTGAGAGATGTGCTAAGGAGGAATGGGCTGCGACTCCTCGGGAGAAATGCCTAAAACTGGTTGAGGACTACAACAAATGATTAAAGGCTGTTACAAGCAAAAGGGATACACTATTAACTATTAACATCAGAGGGCTAATATTTTTGACCTGTAGTTTTTTATTCTTGGTATTCTTTACTCTAAGTTGCCTAAATAAACTATTATGTTTAGAAATGCTATGTTGAAAAAAATATTTGCTCCATTAAACGGCACTTGGGAGTTATTTGAAAAATAACTAAATATTTTATAGGGGGCTAATAATTTTGTCTTCAACTGTATAAATATGTTACTATTTAAATTTATTTGTTTTTTACATGAATTTCACATTCAGTAAGAATGAGATTTTGCATTACATTAATGAGAAAAATTCCAAATGCATTTTCTAACTTCTTTTTTCTTTATTATTTTGGGTGGATTTAAGACCCAGACATGTTCTTAGCAGGTTTTGTAAGATTCACCCAGTAGGACTTTATGTATGCATAAACATGAATATGATATGTTTTAACGATTTGTTTACCTGTTGAAATGATAATGATGATCACAGTAATATCTGTGTGACAATTTTTCTATCCCAATAAGCTCTGCTCTGGACACAGTCCTTGGCTCCCCAGTTGCTGTGAAGAAATTGAGCCGACCATTTCAGAACCAAACACATGCAAAGCGGGCCTACAGAGAGCTGGTTCTGCTCAAGTGTGTTAATCACAAAAATGTACGTCACCTTTATGATGTTTTTTGGTCTTGTCTGCTCAGAACATTCCTTTAGTATGTGTAATACAGAGTTCCCATGGCCATGGAACACCTGGAAATGTGATGAAGTCTATAGTTATATATTATTAATAGGGATGTGATCTATTGACCTTTTGGCTTAAGTCAATTTTGTTTGGTAAAATATTTATTGAAATCAGTTGAAAGTGTTTTTTTTTAAGCATAAACACTTAAAATATCTTTAAAAACAACAAATAAATCAACAGAAGATATACCCCTGGAACACCTACTATGACTTCTCACCTTTTTCAACCCTCATGAGTTTGCATGCTTGCGTTTACTCTATAACTTGTCATCGACTAGCTATTGCGCTTGTGTAGGGTAAAACTTGCATGCAAGCCAGAATGATTTCCAATTTGTGAGTGAATCATTCAGGGCTCAAGCTAAGGCTTTTTAAGGCCAGTGCTTCAGATTTTTACTTGCCCTGCCAAATTTTGTAATTAGATTTTTTTAAAAAAATGCTTTTTTTCTTTTCTTTTTTACTGTGGGAACAATTCTAGCGCTCTGCCCCTTTAAGAGAGAGCATGCATGTTAAACAGCATTTACACTGCACGGAGAGAGATGATGAGAGAAATGCATGGAGAGACAAATATTTACAGTTCAATAGAAAGAAACTCTTGATTTATTATGTTCCTATGAGTGTATTACTAATTTTCACCAAAATTTTTAAGTGAAACATGATGGAATTCCATGCACTGTGAACACGGACTGTTGAAGACGTGCAATTCCGCTTTGAAATTGTTTTTATTCCCCTGGGTAAATGCTGCTGCTCGGACACTCCGATAAAAGCAAGTACAGTTCTAGGAGAGCGCATTTGGTGTTTGCACGTTCTTGTGCACACATGCATCCAAATGATTGTGCACTGCGCACACAGCTAAATATAATTGCGCTCCTTGTCTCTATGTGCTCGGTTAGAAGACATTGTTTGCTCCGTGTAATTTTTGTGCTCTCACACTTTTTATTTGCACTAATGTTATAAATGCAGCACTGGCCCGATCGGGCAAGTGGCAATTCTAGCAACTGGCCCGACTCACTTTCACACTTGCCCCAGGCCATCAGGCAGTCCTTATTGTTGAGCCCTGATCGTTCTTTTGAGTTTATGTTTTTTCAATGAATCCATCAAACTGGTTCACAAATCCTTCTGAATGACTTATTGGTGAATTGGTCTGAATCAAAATAATTCTTAAAAATATTAAGTTTCAACTGTCCTAATCAATAGTCACAAATAACTAGAAAGGTCATGGAAAACGTATTCATTGGTCAAAGTGTGGGGACCCTGACAGTTAATCTAGATTAGTCTTATCACTCATTCTCTCTCCCCTTTCAGATTATTCATTTGCTTAATGTCTTCACACCTCAGAAGTCACTGGAAGAGTTCCAGGATTTGTAAGTTCTGAGATTATATTTTAATATGTTTTGCTTAACGTTTATTGTAAGCAGAGTTTTTATGGCTGTAGTGTGAATTTGGCCATTGGTGTGGTTCTTAATGTTGGTCTACAATGCACTCTCAAGGTGAACTGATGAATTATGCTGTCCTACTACATATGATAATCATAGCTTTAGGATAACAAAATTTGGTGTTATTAAATCAAGATTAATTATAGCTCTTGACAACAGCACTTTTTCGGTTTCTGTACTCACAAAAGTGTTGCTAAGAGTGTGAAGCTTGGAATTGTGGGACTAGTATATGCAAGTCAGTGCTTTGTATGTATGGAAATATTAGAGATCATTTGAATTGAAAATTAAGTAAGCACAGAAACCCTGTAGAAACTGACTTGTCTCTGGGTTTGCTCAGGTACTTGGTGATGGAGCTGATGGATGCAAGTCTTTGTCAGGTGATCCACATGGATCTGGACCATGAGAGGATGTCCTACCTGCTCTACCAGATCTTGTGTGGCATCAGACATCTGCACTCAGCCGGCATCATTCACAGGGTGACTTTTTTTTATATATACGTATTTTTTCAGTTGATTGGCCTAAAAGGTCGACATTAAATGTGGATGTTGTAATTCACATTCGAGCAATAACATGGCAAATTCTAATTTAGAGCAAACATTTTATGTGAAGTATTTGTTACAGTTTCCTCTTTTAGTTGTTTATTAGATGCTGTGCTTAAGAAATGCAAATTG
This sequence comes from Xyrauchen texanus, assembly GCF_025860055.1. Classification (NCBI taxonomy): domain Eukaryota; kingdom Metazoa; phylum Chordata; class Actinopteri; order Cypriniformes; family Catostomidae; genus Xyrauchen; species Xyrauchen texanus. Next base: position 25,532,182 of record NC_068309.1, on the reverse strand, counting down.
GATGGTGGTAATTGGAATTCACCATGGACACCACAAATCATAGCTGTCTCAAGAAAAACAAAAAAATAGTTTTCTCCATGCATTGACAAATAGTTAGCTGGCAGTATCACTTGGCCTAATTAAGGGTTCTAGCTTAAAGAGAGAGTTCACCCAAAAAAAAATTCACTCATTTAATTACCATCATGTCATTCCAGATATGCATGACTTTCTTTCTTCTGCTGAACACAGATCAAGATTTTTAGAAGAATATCTCAGCTCTGTTGGTCCATACAATGCAAGTCAACAGGATCAAAAACTTTGAAGCTCAAAAAGCATATAAAGGCAGCATAAAAGTAATCCATACAACTCCAATTGTTAAATCTATATCTTCTGAAGCAATATGATAGGTGTGGTTTTTAGATTTTTATTTACTATAAATCTCCACTTTCAAACAGCCCTCTTAAGCGCTCTTTTCTCCTAAGTGTTCTTCTTTTGTTTTTGGCGATTCCAATTCTTTGTGCATATTGCCACCTACATGGCAGGGAGGATTATTTATAGTAAAAGGACTTACATGTTGATCTGTTTCTCACCCACACCCATCATATCTCATCAGAAGAGATAGATTTAACCACCAGAGTCATATGGATAACTTTTATGCTGCTTGTATTTGCTTTTTTGGGTAAAGGACTTACATGTTGATCTGTTTCTCACCCACACCCATCATATCTCATCAGAAGAGATAGATTTAACCACCAGAGTCATATGGATAACTTTTATGCTGCTTGTATTTGCTTTTTTTTTGGGTAAAAGGACTTACATGTTGATCTGTTTCTCACCCACACCCATCATATCTCATCAGAAGAGATAGATTTAACCACCAGAGTCATATGGATAACTTTTATGCTGCTTGTATTTGCTTTTTTTTTGGGGCTTCAAAGTTCTGGCCACCATTCACTTGCATTGTATGAACATACAGAGCTGAAATATTATTCTAAATCTTCATTTGTGTACAGCAGATGAAAGAAAGTTCCACACATCTGGGGTATGAGAGTGAGTAAATGATGAGGGAATTTTCATTTCTGGCTGATCGATACCTTTAAGTTCAAGGCAGAATGGTGCAAACCCCCTCCCCTTTAAAGGGACCACTGAGCAAAGAGCACATCCAGCATGACACATCACCAGCTGTGTTTTCTGAGTCATTTGACCGTAGTTCCATATCACTGAGATTTTAGTGCATGGATGAGATGCTGCATTTTTTATCATTTTAGTCTGCAGTATACCGAAGTGCATGATTCTCTGTACACAATTACAGAATGAGACTGTATCTGTCTCTTTCTCTCTGCCGCTCAGGACCTAAAGCCCAGTAATATAGTAGTGAAGTCTGACTGCACTTTAAAGATCTTAGACTTTGGGTTGGCCAGAGCCGCCTGCACTAACTTCATGATGACACCCTACGTAGTGACCAGATACTATAGAGCACCAGAAGTCATCCTGGGCATGAAATACAAGGAGAATGGTATTAATGACATGTTTCTTTATAGTAAAATGTTTTTCATATTAAGTACATTTTAAACTTCAGCAAAATTTAGCTTGTGTGTGTTTTTGCAGTGGATATCTGGTCGGTGGGCTGCATCATGGGTGAGATGGTGAAAGGGAGTGTCATATTCCAGGGCACTGATCGTATCCTCTCAATTCAGTTCATCAGCAATTCCAGTTTTGCAAAGAGTGTAAATATAGGTTAAAGTCATAAAGACATGTGTCATCATTAGTTTTAAGATCCCAAAGTGAAAGATGTCAGCCAGGATACAAATGCATTCTCACACACATTTGTTCAATGTATTATAACTTCCTTTGATTTGCAACTGAAGTACTGTATAATGCAGGGGTTCCTAAATAGTTTTGCCTGCTGAACCCCTATAACAAATTATTTTCTTAAAGTACCCCCTAAGAATTTAAATAATGTATTTAAAGTAAAATCATCTTCATATATTCACTTAAGAAACAATTAATATTTTCTTATTATTAGAACTTTTAAATGAACCTGTTACACAGTATCTTGACAACACAAAATATGCATTAAGTTGTTGAATCAATATTTTTATTTAGTTTAATTCATCATTGTCATTTTTTTCTATTAAAATCTCAACCTCCAAGGGTTCACAAACACCTTGTTGTAATGCATTAGAAAGCACACACCTGGTCTGAATAAGTCTGCACAGCCTCTAGTTGTAAAAAAAAAAAAAATAAATAACCTGTTCAATTCCATGTGCACATTTGTCTATAAAAGTGATAAAACTCAAGGTCTCTACTTTCATCATGACCTCCTTAACTGAGCTCATCTCAGATATTGACCAGTGGAATAAGGTGATCGAGATACTGGGCACCCCCCTTCCAGAGTTTATGAACCGTTTGATGGAGACTGTTAGAAACTATGTGATGAACAAACCCCAGTTTCCTGGAGTCAGTTTCGATGAGCTTTTCCCCGACTGGGCATTCCCTTCAGAGACTGAGCACGACAAGATCAAAAGTAAGCCTACTTTCAGACATTCTTAATTTTCCTCCCTGTCTTCATTGTTCCTTTACATGCACAACCATTTAAAAGTCTGGACACCTACTTTTTTTATTATGATTACTATTTATCACATTTTAGAATAAGAGTGAAGTCATCAAAAGTATGGAATAACAAAAATAGAAGAATTGGAATTATTTAATAACCAAAAATGTAAAACAAATTAAAATGTATCCTTTGCCTAGAAATCATCTTTGCACACTATCTTTAAAATGTATTTGCATTTATAAATGTATGGGCATTTGCTTTACCAATTTCATGAGGTATCCATCTTGGATTCTTTTTCTACAGTATTGAAGAAAGTTCACATGTATTCTGGGCACTTGTTGGCTGCTTTTCCTTGACTATTCTGTACTCATTCATTACAGGCATTTGAGCATAAGACTTTAAAATATTTTTAAGGTCATACATCATAAATTCGGTTAAAAATGTCCAGACTTTTGACTGGTTCTGTATCTCTATATTGCATTGCTGTAAATATTTACTTTTAAGGATGGGCGGTTTGACCAAAATTCTGTATCACAGAATGAGTAATTGTATATCACAGTAACGGTATATATCATATGTTTTTATTTTTTTTCTTCCTTTGGAAAACCCCCAAAAAAGGGTTGTATGTTAAATAATCATATGAAAGGGGTGGGCGATACAACCAAATCATTATATAGTCGTATTCTTAAAGGGGTCATATAATGGTACATTTTCAAGTTGATTGTACTGAAATGTGTGTTGGCTGTGCCTGTACACAACCATCCTATTATGATAAAAATCCATCCAGTGTTTTTGTTTTAATCTCCTTATATATTTTCCCCTGCCTCAGATCGAGCCGTTCGACCGTGTGACGTCACACGGTCGGACGCCCCTCCCAGGATTGTTGATTGACAGCAGTGTTTCAACACAGATCCGCCCTCGCTCGTGAGCGAGCTGTCAATCATAGTCTGTCATCATTGTTGATACACTGGAGCAGAATGGCGCCTAAGCGATTGTGGTGTTCTGTTCTTCGGTGTAATAACGAACACAGCAGTCATTTTGATGTTCCTAAATCTGAACCGCTGAAGACGCAGTGTCTGAGTTTTGTTTACGATGGGAATATTCCCCACTAGAAACGTCAATGCGTTCATGTTTGCGCGAATCATTTTTCACCAGACTGCTTTATAAACGAGGGTCAGTATAAAGCTGGTTTTGCTAAGAAGCTGCTGCTGAAAAAAGATTCGGTACCAACTATTTATATTCCCTCTGCACCTCCAGAAGAAGTATATTAACCTTTGCAAATCGCTTGCACGCTTCACAATGAATGTGGATAATGTTTACACTCAGGGTACATTACGGCATGTTTTCCATAACGTTACGACGTTCTCAATATAATTCATAATCCCACGTTTATAATGAACAACGCGTTATGGTTATTGTGTTATTAAAAACTGTGTACGCAGGTGTTACAGTTAACATGGTAACACTAAGTTACACCTGGTTTACTTGTATGTTACTGATTAAGAAAAACAGTTATACGGAGAATAACTCCAGAACGGAGGGGCGGGGTGACCAAAGCTCATTATCATTTAAAGTCATATGCTCTGAAACGGCGTGCTGAAAACAGAGCTGTTTTTGAGCAGGTAAAATTAGTGTTTTCTTAAAATACTAATGAGAATTTTTAATAAAAGTATATTACAAAGTTTTTATTTAGACCCTAAAGATTCATATTAACTTTTACAAAAATGGCATTATATGACCCCTTTAAAAGTTTTGGTCAATAACTTTTAAAAGTGAAAAGGTGGTGTGAGCAGTTTGAGTTGGTTATGACATTACGAAACATATATTAATTAGGTTATGCACAGATAATTTTAAATAATCTTTCATTGTTTTGATATAGTAATTCTTGATGTCCAATTCAAGCGCTCAAATAAATATTTAACATAATTTGAAAACTTTAGCACTATATCGATAACTGTTGTTCCTGGGATTTTGTTAGTCTGTGGATAAATGCATGGAACAACAATAGGTTACATATGGTGACTGAGTGATCTTCAAGGTTATTATAGTTAACTGAAACAAAATTCCAAAAAAATAACCTTGAAAAACTAAATGAAAACTAATTTTTTCAAAAAACTAAAATTAAACTGAAACTATGATGCATTGCTTCAAAACGAACTAATACAAAATAGAAATGATCATAAAATATTTTTAGTTTTCGTGTTTAATTCTTTAACTTTAGCATGTTACAAAATCATATTATTTTTTTCTTTAAATGTCTCCATCTGTTGCATCACAAACATGCCATCTACTGGCCATGAGTTTCATGTTCTTCTGCCCATATACGGTTATGTGCTCAATGTTTAAAGATAAATGGATTATAATGGGTTTGTTTAATGACATCATCCATGGCTGTTCAAAAAATAAAGGGATACATACACTCACTGAGCACTTTATTAGGAACACTTGTACACCTACTTATTTATGTGATTTTCTAATCAACCAATTTTGTGGCGGTAGTGCAATGCATAAAATCAGGCAGACACAGGTCAGGAGCTTCAGTTAATGTTCACATCAACCATCAGAATGGGTAAAAATGTGACTCCATGATTTCGACCGTGTCATGATTGTTGTTGACAGATTGAGCTGGTTTGAGTATTTCTGTAACTGCTGATCTCCTGGGATTTTCACACACAACAGTCTTGAGAGTTTACTCAGAATGGTGCCAAAAACAAGTAGCTCTGCAGACAGAAACACCTTGTTGATGAGAGAGGTCAATGGAGAATGGCCAGACTGAGTTGAGCTGACAGAAAGGCAACTCAAATAACCTCTCTGTACAATTTCAGTGAGTAGAATAGCATCTCAGAATGCACAACACATCAAACATTGAAGCTTCTGTTCTTTGCTGACAAAAGTGGAACCCAACATGGTATTCTTCTGTTTTAGCCCATTCTCCTAAATGTCCGACGTGTTGTGCATTACGCAGAACTGTGGCTGTTGAAATTCCAGGATACAGAATTACTCAAACTAGCCTGTCTGTCACCAACAAATGCTATGATTGAAATCACTGAGATCACATTTGTATTTAATTGATTGATTTGAACATTAACTGAATAACTGATTTTTTACACTGCACTGCTGCCACATGACTTACTGATTAGATAATCAATGAATAATTAGGTGTACAGGTGTACGTAATAAAGTGGTCGGTAAGTGGATATCCACATATGTAAGTCCTTCTTGGTCATTTTTACCTTTTTGTTTATCAGCCTAGCTATACAATATGTAGACACATGTGTAATCTGGACTGGATAGGGAATAATTTAATTGAAAAACATTAAACAAAGTTGTCCCCTGCCAAGTTATTTACTCATATGTGTTAACTGAAATAGAAATAAAACTAAAATGTATTATAAAATTAAATTGACAAACTGAAACTAAACTAAAACTAACAAACACAGTTGGTAAAATAACTAACTAAAACTAAACTAAATAATAGTTTGAAATTTAAAACTAAATTTAAAAACCCAAAACTATAATAACCTCGTTGATCTCTCAGCAAAGTTTTCACCTACAAAGAGTTCCTGGTTCTAATCCACAATAGTATAACTTTTTATTTTAATCAACCAAGATTACCTCTGTATGTCAATGGATATCTATCAATAATTTATTTCTAAAAACAGCAAGTGCTGACCAAAGTGCTGTACAATAAGATTAATAAGACCATAAAACATTACACACAAGTTCACACAAAATTATAACACAAACACATATCCACCTACACAGATCTAAGAGATGATTTAAAACCTCAACAATTGCATAATATCATGAATCGCATTTTGCTTTGTGATTTAACTGGACCAGAGCACAAGTTGCGGAACATCGATGCGAGTAGAGTGGGGGTCTATGTGCAGGAGAGAACATCGCCGCTTTCTGTCACTCGGTGTCTCTGATAACAGTCGCAACATACAAAATAACACATTACAACACAAGATCGCCACTTAAAACACACATAGATGAAATGGAAACTCTTGCTAAAGATCTGGAGAGGTTTCTTTATGCTATGTTGACCTGTTGTTGGGCTCCATCCTATGGCTTTTGTTATCCAGTCTGTTCACACACATGCACACTCTTCAAAAAATTTAAGAACGCAGCTTATGTGTTTACATGGTCAGATAAGCAGTGTTCTCAGGGAGAAACCTGGGTGTGTTAAACCGCTTTCTCTTAATCGCCTAAGTGGCGTAAGGAAATCTGCGTTTTCGTTTACATGACGTTTCAGAATGCCGCTATCTGCAAAAACCCTGAAAACAATTTTCTTAAGTGCATGTAAACCATTGTTACTATGAAAACAGCTTCAATCCTGCTCTGCTGATAAACAGCAGCATATATACAGACAATGTATATCACAGATAAAGACAATTATGCCTAGGTTCCTTTTTAGAGCATGCGCTACAGCAGATCAGGGCAAATTCCAATTGAAAGTTATCATCCCTATGCCCTACTTACTCCAAATTGCAGGGTTCATGAAGTGGATACGTTGAAAGAAACATATCATTACTGTTTGAATGTAACCCTCGCTAACCATCTTGTAGAAGGGCACTTCGAGAAAGGGTTCATGGAAGTGGCGTTGCCTCAGACGAGTACCAGGTCAGATAAAAAGTCCACTCTTTGTAATGTATCGTAAATTCATCAAAAGTATATTACTGAATTGGTACCACATTGTCGACAGATATTTGCAAATACAGGTACATGTCATCTAGATTTACAGTGTAGACAGCAGTATATTAATTATAATGGGAGCAGTTGCGTCTCTTTCAGTGTAGAAAAAAATTCAATACAATTTTTATCCTTCTCCCCCTGCCCCTGCAGAGATCTGGGCATGCCACTGTTTTTGCTGAAGTGCAGATGCCATTAGGAAAGCTTTATGTCATCCGCCACAGTAACTAACAGCAGAGGGCTTATGAAGGAGAACACAGTTTTATTTACAAGCTCTTCCTAATTTTTTCTCAGAATGTAAAGTGATTAGAACCTGAGGCTCTCTACATACAGTATTTTGCCAAACCGCCCAGCCCTACTTGACTCTTTATGAAACTTGACGTTTTACATTATTCTTTACGTTGTTAAACACAGCTAGTCAAGCACGCGATCTGCTGTCAAAAATGCTGGTGATAGACCCCGAGAGCCGTATTTCTGTGCAGGAAGCCCTCAGTCACCCCTACATCCATGTGTGGTACGACCCAGCCGAGGCTGATGCGGTCAGTGCACTCCATATTCTTTCATGCCACTTAGTCCAGTCCACTTAAAACTGTTTAATGGGGGACATTTTACAATGCCATTGAGATGCTGTCTCTTGGGTTTAGGATTTGTAACGATTGTTTTATGTGTTCAGCCGCCTCCACAGATATCAGACAAGCAGTTGGAGGAGAGGGAACACAGCATTGAGCAATGGAAAGGTATAAATTACCTTTATCATTGCATCCTGTTTGTAAAGAATGATTGACTCTGATGTAGAGTACAAAGGTTTAATTTGAGTAAATTGATAACAAAGTATCTTGCATTGTCAATTGTGCTTTGAAAAGTTTTACAGAGTAACTTGGTGTATTTTTTTTGTGCTATACTTTTAAGGTACAAGTCAGATGACACAATCTTCTATTTCTCTCTGCAGAACTGATTTATGAAGAAGTAATGGACTGGGAGGAGAGGAACAAAAATGGAGTACTGAAAGAGGAGTGTTTAGGTGAGTTACTAAGCCTCATGACTAACTAGCGATAGACCAAAATGAATGCCAGACTGATTAAACGTCTGATATTTGATCATTTTGAGATTAGCGCATTGGTTAACAGTTGTGCTAAATTGGGGCATGGGTAGCTCAGAGAGTATTGACGCTGACTACCGCCACTGGAGTCATCAGTTCGAATCCAACCTCCTCGTGGTCGCTGTAATGTGTGGTTCTCGCTCTCGGTGGGGTGTGTGGCGAGTTGTGCAGCAGAGAATAGCGTGGGCCTCCACACACGCTATGTCTCCGTGGTAACAAACTCAACAAGCCATGTGTTAAGATGCGTGGATTGACTGTCTCAGACGCTGAGGCAACTCAGATTCGTCCTCCACAACCCGGATTGAGGTGCGTCACTACACCACCATGAGGACTTAAAATGCATTGGGAATTCCAAAAAGGGGAGGAAGAAAAAAACAATTGCCAATTTAGCATAGTTGAAGAAGTGGTCAATCCACCTGATATCAGTTGTCTAAATGCCTGTTCTAGATCTGTTCATCAACCCTTTTCTTCCCTCATTGACTAGATTAGGTTTTGATGTTTGTTTAAAAAAAAAAAAGATTTTCATATGAAATGAACCAATAAGAAATTTCCTTCATTTACTGAAAAAACATATTGCACTACTGCCACAAATTTAGCTTTGATATTGTTGTCTTATTCAAACCTGCCTTCAGAAATCACTTCCATACAAAATGAAACAAAACGTTGAATTAGGAAAATACATTAGCTGTGTACAATAAATGTAATAACATTAGACATAATTAAGCCCAGTAACTATGGCAGCCCTAATTTTGATGCATTGCTGTGTGTGTGGTAGATGGCACAGTGAACAGCAGCACCACTGCCTCCCAGTCGTCCTCCATTAACGACATCTCGTCCATGTCAACGGAGCAAACACTGGCCTCTGACACCGACAGCTCCTACATCGACACCCTCACGGGGGCGTTAGAGGAGTGACAGTGAGGCCTGGCTTCCACCTCCCCTGCTCTTCACACTTGCATCACATCCCTCCCCCTCATCGGTGTGGGCCATGCTTTGGTCTTGAAGAGAACTGTGGGTGCATTTTCATGTGGCTTCAAGTTTACACTTTATTCTTCACTCTCGCTTTCCTTCTTTCTTTTTAGCCTCATATATAAAAACGCAGATGTTTAATACTAGCTTTTAGAAGGGCCTGTTATGGCTAAAGCTTGAATTATACACCACAAACAACAGTTTTGCCCTTTGAAAGGACCATATTTATCTCTTTTACTTTTTAAAGGGAAAGTTCACCTAAAAATTTAAATTTTGTTATAATTTACTCACCCTAATGTTGTCACAAACTTGTAAGACTTGCTTTCTTCCTTGGAACACAAAAGAAGATATTAGTTACATTTTGGTCTGTTCCTTACACAAATGTATTATATGGCTTCAGAAACTTGGAAAATAGTATGAAAAAAAAGTCACTCCCAGTCCCCATTCATTGTAATTGTGTGGAAAAGATTAACCAGCAACATTCTTCAAAATATCTTTTGTGTTCCACAGAAGAAAGAAAACCAAACAGGTTTGAAATGACATGAGGGGAATAGGGCTGGGTATCCTTAAAAAAAATTTGATACCGGTGCCTAAACGATACTTTGGTTAAATGTTTTAATGACATTTTGGATAAATGTGTTGTTCAAAATGTTGAAAGATGGCTTTAGAACAGTTATGAACTTCTCTCTGGCAAAGAAACTTCATCCGTGCATTCTCTACCCATCGGGTATTTCGTTATCCAGGAAAATATATCATGTGTGGGAATAAATTCATTTTGTTCCCTCCTTCACTATATATATCCAATTACATCGGAAACCTCGGGCTGAGGGATTAGTGAATATTCTTGCTAATTAAACTTATATCAAATACAATTCTAAATTCATATTGCACTCTAAACTAAACGAAAAAGCAAATAAATTAATAAATAATAAAGTGATAATACATAACCACCTTTCCATTTACTGTCAGGCAAGAATCCGTCTAAACATGCAGGCGGAAAATTACTTATACAAATGAAGACATAAAAACTATTATAGATGTAAAAATAATAATTGTAATGATGATGATAATCACTGAAATATAAATCATGGTTCGAGGTGAACGTGTTTTTTTAAATTATTTTATACATTTTGTATTATTTTATTTTTAGATTAGATTAGATTCAACTTTATTGTCATTGTGCAGAGTACAAGTACAAAGACAACGAAATGCAGTAAAACTGCATTTATATGGTTTGTATTATTTTACAGGCTGCAGAGTTGCATTCACAATAAACTCCTCTGTGGAAATAAAGTGAACTGAACTCAAAGCACCTCCTGAACTGAGATGTCTGAGTTAATTTGCAGCACTCAAATTGGAACAAATCGGAAGGCAGAAACAAAGTGTGAGATCCTTTTGTCCATATACAGCTTTTCTGTCATCTGTAATTAATAATATAATAAGAGTGTTTCTTCAAACGCGTGTCTTTTGTCTCTACGGGCAAATAATTTGTAATATTAATTTGATAATTATAATAGTCTAACATTGATAATAATAATTTAATAGATTCATGGGAAAACAAGCCAAATATCGTCATGACATTGTCAAAGGCATCAGCTATTGTCGATCACTCTGACCATCATTGATCCCAGAGATCAACACATAATAACAAAATGTTCAGATAGTCTCTTGCTGTTTTTTCCGACACATTAAGAATCATTACTGCTGCGGCTCGCTTCCTGCGTGTGCTTGTAAAAATTCTATTTTAAAGGCTCAGTAGAACAGTGTTAGCAGTATTACTGATAACATTCTTTCTCAGCCCTGGAACTCAAACCATTATCTGATACTAGTGTTTTTCCTTGATGGCTAAACACAGCCAATCACCAGCACTTTTAGATTTGGGCACATCTAGCATGCTACATGCTTATCACTGAGGTTGACGAGATTAAACCCTTAGGTATTGATATTTGGCACCGAACGACAAGACATTTTTCGATACTCGATTTTCTTTAGAGGCAATTCGGTCAGTGCCTAAAATTTATCGAATTCGATTCCCAGCCCTAGAGGGGAACAAGATGGTGACAGAATTGTCATTTTTGGGTTAACTATCCCTTTAACTTTTAACTCCATCTTTACCATTTTCTTTTAGAAGTTTTAAACTGCTTTTATGGATGGACAAATATGAATTAGGTTTATGTGTTAATGCATTCACGTTCAGTTGCCTTCATATGAAATAATATTAATTGCAATCTTTTGTGGAGTAACCTATTGCAGCAGCATGTGTAATATCTAAGATCTATGCCGTCATTTATGTCTTCTCTTTCTCTCTCTGGCTGTGCGATGCTGATTTTATTGCCTTTCATTTCATCACCTTAAAGAAGCACAGATATAAATTAAATTCTTGGACAAACTTTATAGCTAGTCAGCCCCTCTGGAACAAAACCCTGTTACAAGTGTTGCTGCATGGTATGAACAAAGCTACACCTACAACAAAGAAAGACTACAATTTTTAACTACAGATCACTGAAATATGCCTGCACTCACTTAGAATCAGAACAGTAGTGATTGTCTCTGTACATAGTCACAGTACACCCATTTTCAAACAGAAACTTATAATGTATTTCAGATTGTTAGGGTGTAGTCATGTGTGTATATATACGTACATAGATTTTGTGTAAATGTTCAGATTTACTTTGTGCTGTGGAAACACACTTTTACAGCAAATATGCTATGGAGATGCTTTAGCATATGTACTGTAAAAACAAAATATATAGATGGAACTTTAAATTGCACTTAGAGGTTTAAAAGTGAGCAGATTCCTTTTAAAATGAGCAACAAAAAAAACCCCACTTGCGTCTGGATCTGAAATGGCAGCCGTGGATGCAATGTACTAAAAAAAGCTCCTGCTCAATGTCATTCCATAAGTAATAAATCACCGCTGACAAGTTCATGATGTATCCTGTAAGGTTGTATGTATAATTGCATGAGCTAATGCAACCCATTGCCTTTTTAATCTCCTTTAAACTTGAAAAGCCATAAGAAAATTTTACGAAGCAAATATATCGTTTCTTTTTTGTTAATGAGACTTGTCAGTGGGTTTTTTAGTAATTTTCCTTTACTGAAACACTGAATGATTTTCAAGTACATTTCATTTTATTACACTCCCGCTTGTGTATTTTACTTTGTATGTGTCTATCCACCTTGGTTACTGTGTTTTGCAAACATACTTTTCAGTGATATACTGTGGCAACCCATGGTGCAGCAAGTCAACAACATAAAGAGCTGCTTTGGACTGTGGGAATCTTTAACAGTGGTATTTATGAATGCAATCAATCAGTGTCATCGAACTTCCCGACCCCCCACGCCCCCCCATTATAGTCCAGTTTGTCTGGTGTAATTTTAAAAGTTGCCTGTTGATACTTCCAGCTATATTGTGACGTTATGTATCCTGTACTCTAAATCTATTGTTATGCATGGAAACACGAGACCTATTCAGCCCATATAGTCCTCAAAATCCTCGGACACCTGTGGCATCCTCTGGTTATTGAAGAGACCAATGAATATAAAGCCAGGAGGACAATGTGAGTGTGCTTTCAAGCTTGTGTGCCTCCAGGCTCTTCTGAAGGACTACATCAAGCAGGAGGATGAACTCGGCATCACCATCATTTTCATGCCTTAAGCTTCTCACTATCACCACCTACAGCTTGGCTTGAAGAGCACAAAACAATTGATGGTAATGGACCTACAACCCAGTTTTGGTTCTTTCTTAGCATCTCCATTGTTCGAGAGTTTTCTATAGAGCTTGAAATGAAGTCAAATTTCTTGGTCTCCTTGAGTATAGCTTGTGAGATCTCATTTGGTGCAATAGTACATAGTGTTCATATCATTTTCATTTCAGAGCTTCGTGCACATTAATTGTTGTTTCGAACATAGAGATGGACATCTGCGTTGTTAAAACTCAAGCTAATGAAAAATGCTGGCTCACTTTATCAAGGGCTTACTTTCAGTTCTTTAGGTGTCTGTTTCCCTTGGGGGAGAAGGTGTATGTGAACAACGATGTGTGTTTGTCAATGACAATCTATCACTAAAGGGTGGAATTGGAAATTACTTTAATAGATAACTTTTTAGGTCTTCTTTTACTCTCCACTATTCTTAAGAAAAGCCGTTCTCATGATCATAATTAATCAAAAACTCAAATACTGTAAAAGGTATAGATATCCAACTCTGTGCTAGTAATGTCTGTTAAGCTTTCATGTGTTTTGTATTGTCGTGTTACATTAGTACCCTGTCAGTGGGCTATGATGGGAGCAACCATTCTTGTTTTTAAACCACAAACCTGTCTGAAACATGACAAACCTAAAATAAGATCCTCTAAAATAATAGAGAGAGAGAATTTTTTTTCTGTGTGAAAGGAAAAAAAAAAATCAAGAATCTGTTACGACTGGCCAAATAAAATGCTCAAATAGAAACACTGTCGATTTCTTATATTTTATTGTGGTACAAATGCAATTAATCTATTAATGGTATGTTTTTGTACAGGGAATGACTGTCTTGTGGATTGAAACTTTACAGTGACCCCCAGCCAATGCAGTTTATCTGTTCCAATCATTCCTAGGGTCTACTTTTCTCAAATGACATCCATGCTTACTAGAGATCATGAAACTTAATCCTACTTTTCGCCCATTCCATTGTCTTTTATCATTTAAGTGGCATAAATATGCCTTTTAGTTGAAAATTACTTCACATTTAACATGCTGGTCCACTCATTCTTTCAGGCAACTAAACTACACTTGAAAGTGGGGCACTATTTTCCCTCAAGAATGCATCCTCATTTGTACAGGACTGAGACAGTTACAGTGTTATTACTCTAAAACATGGAAACCTTTCATATGCTGCTGATGTTCATTTTGCTGCACATCATGTGAATATTTCAAAAACTCTGAACAATGCGATTAATTTTTCGGGCCTCTGCGTTCAGCTCACCAAATGTTTTAAAGAACTGCTCCATTTCCTGTTGCAGAGTGGTATTGCGCCGGTCAGCGTCATCTCTTGCTCGTTCTACATTTCGTGTTTTGATCTCTGCCACGCTAACCCAGCGACGTTGCTGCTCCAGAGTTGATCGCAGACCTACAACCTCCCCCTGGAGTGCCTTGTTTTTCTGCTCTAGCCTAAAAATAGAAAAGGGTAAAAAAAAAAAAAAAAAAATAGAGAGATACTTTTTTTTTTATTATCTGGTGAAATAAATGAATAAATTATGAAAACTAAAATATAAAATGCCATGATTTAATATTTACCAAGTTATCCATTAATTTATGGAGAGGGGTCAGAATGACAATTTACAGATAGAAAAGCCACACTGAGAACTATTACAGTACTATTACAGATAGCCACACTGAGAACCCCAATTATCTTGGAATTAACCATAAATGGCCTTGTATGTGTAGATACCAAAAGGACAGATTGTTCTGAACCAGAAAGTAAAAGGATATTAAGATGTCTTTAATACTTCTGGAGTTATAGGCTCTCCAACTTGGGAGAAATTACACAAAAAAGTGTTTTTTTGGACTTGCACCATTGTTATATAATGCAACAAAATGAGCTGGTCAATTGATTTTAGTAATGTACCTGCTGTACCTATATCCGTGCAAACATAATATAATGATGCTGCCACCTTTCAATAGTTATTTTTAGTTTTTTACCTGTAGTCCCAAATTTTATGTGAAATTTTTATTTTTACCTCCCATCTACAAAATAATTGACTACTACGTAAATTCTGATCCATGACATGACATCATAATTTATGTTTGTATTCAGAAAATGATTCAGCAGGGGATATTTCTGAAGTTTGGTTGATTTGATATGGAAAAACCCAATAGAGTAAACATGCTAGGTTCATGCCCCCCATACATTAATGTGATGAGAGCAGATTTTGGGGATTTCTCCTTAATATTATATAATTCCTAACAAAATTATCATATAATGTATTGGGACTACTCATAAGAGTTATCCTACCTGTTGATTTTTGCCTCATATTCAGCATTTTGCCTTGCCATCTGTTGCCGAAGCCCTGCAACCAGACACTGTATGGCATGGGAGGCAGGAATGACATGGGGGGCATTTGGCAAAAAGACCTCGCTGCTGCCGGTGCTTAAAGGTGCATCAGTGGGAGCAGAAGAGGAAGCAGGGGAGGTAGGGTGAGGGTCTCCCTCAACAGAGTCCATTCTGTAAGAGTGGAAGCAAACAGGAGAACCATGGCAAGGACATCCAGCTTCACCACTTCTACTGCCTCCATTTAAAGGTACAATCTCACAGGAGGACCAAGAGCTGCTAATGTCTGCCATACTGGCAGTACCGCCTTTTGCCTCCACAATACCACTGCCTGAGTCCCTGTCCTCCATACATCCCTCCCTCTGCTGCTCAGTACCAATGTTTTCATAGACTGAAAGGATACTGTCCTGGACTTCACTGCTGCCTCTACTCTCCCCAAGGGCTCTCTCTTGCCCCCAGTTGGGCTCCCCCATATCAGGCCAGCTCTTTGACTGGACAAAAGTTTCATCTCCATTTTCTTGCACTCTGGGCATTGAAGAGCAGGCAAGTACTGGGGTGATTGGTGTTGGCACGTGTCTTGATTCTTGTGCTGAAATTTGTTGACTGTGGTTGTCATAAATCAGAGCAGAGCTGGTTGAAGAGTCCTCTTGAAGCTGTCGCTCAGTCACTGATAGACAATGGGAATCACAAGGACTTTGAAAAGACTCTGTCCCCCCTGTAATGAAAGACATAGATAGCTTTTGTGGACCACCTACACTCTGACCTGGAAGTGGGTCATGATATTCGCTCAACAGCAACTCCCTAGGATGGGCAGTTGGTTCACCGTGCACCCATTCCACGAGGTTACTATGTCTTTTTATGGGGTGAATGGCTGATAAAGAGGCTTCAGGAGGGCTGTAGTTCTCTCTGGAGAAAAGAAAACTGTGCTCTCGGATCAGTTCGGACATCAAATGTTGCACAACTGCTGCCCCTAGTAGGAGAGAGAAATGTAATTCCATGGTGCACTTCACAAACACATATCTTTAGATCTATTTAAATATCATTGAAGCAAAGACTTTTAATTTGCTTTGCTTTTTTCCTAAGACCTCTTGTACAGAGACCTAAATATTGCTCACCTCCAATGATACTTTCTGGGTTCTCTGCTTTGGGCCGGAGGATATTTGGCCCAAAAACTGTTGCCAAGTTCTCGATGCTCATCTTGTTAATGTTGGAGTATGACTGGACATCATTTAAAAATCTGGAATGGAGGTGTGTCATTGTCAAATCATCTGAAGTGCTTTAAAGCACCCAATGCCAATAGCTAGGTATATAAAACCAAGTCCCTAGATATTTGGATGAAAATATAAGTTTAGCCTTACTGGCAGATGTATTTCAGCAGGTTGACATTTGCCACAGGAAGCTCATGAAGGAGAATCCTCAACTCCTGCAAGCCCTGAAGTCAGACAAGGATAAGACAAACATTCTTGTCAATCTTTAGAAACTGGTTACTTGATTAGGATACTGTGCACTACATTGCCGTGCACATTGATTCAAACATTGTATGCTCTTAAGTAATTTCTAAGCGAATGAGCAAGTTAACCATACCTGCTCTCTGTTTGACGGGATCCTTTTGCCACACACAAGAAAAGCCTCATAGCGAGAAAATGGCACCAGGGGCTCAGGCAGCTCCCTGAGGTATAGCTTCAGTAGAGAAGCCACTGTGTGGACATCTGTGCTGCTGAGAGAACAAACATGGATTCACTGTGACCAAATTTTACTACTTGCAGAATCGGACAGACACAGTTCTGATCACATTAAGTTACGGTTTCCTGTAGCATTTCCACTTGAGCAAGGTTTGGTATGGTATAATTACAAATCGCTCACTTCACAGATTTCTCGGCACAATTAGATAAAAACAATCAGGACCAAGAACAGTGCTGGTGGAGTGTCTGTAGTGACATGGTGACTCACGATTGGTTGTTTGCTCAGCTAGTCCATTCTAATCCTGATTTCACAGCACCAATGTGGAGAAAGAAACCATAACCGTGCCAACTAGCCCGGATCAGTACGGAATGACATGGTTCCACAACGAGATCTGTTCGACCCGGTGGTGGACAAGTGGTTACAGATGCATTTATAAAGGTATATTTGCATATTTAATTTGCTATTATTACTCTATTTAAAACATTACTGTTTAAACATGACCTTACTAACATATTGAATAATTGAATCCTTTTAATTTATTCAGTGAGCACATGAATAGTATTATACTGTTACTAGATAATATTTGCCATATCAACTGTACATTTATTGTAATGCCAGAAGAGGATTGGCTTCCGCTGCTGACTCTGGTTCCTTCCAACGTCCTCCTTCCTCCACTACCTTAACATCTTATGGAGTTTTGAAAATTGTATGCAATATTTTCCTAACCACTGTTGCCTATTGGCTTGCTCACTGGCAGTTTTAAGCCATTAAGGCATGATTTTCCGTAAAAGTGACATGTTATTCAATACAGTCTTCGTTCATTGTCTTAGTCCATCAATCCTTATCTGGTTGCAGTAACACCTGAATTTCCCAACTGGAATCAATCCTACGCAAATTATATAATCTGATTGTGCTTGGAAGAGATAAATTAAGTTATGTCCATTACGCTTATTTAAAAGGTAACTCTCCAATGCCTTGTTTCCATTACAATCAATCTTTTACCTGTCAAAGGTTGGTTTCTCCCCAGCATCAAAAGCTTCCTGCAGCTCTTTAACCAGCGTGGCCTGGCCGGGCTGCCTGAAGAGTCCCACCTCTGTAAGCCCATGCTCTCGGATGAAATCTACACACTGCTCCACCACCAGAGGAGCCATGTGATCCCCATACCTCCTCTCATATAGGACAGTCTCCTCCAAACTCTGACCAAACACACCTTTAATTGAAACAGTGAGGTGAAATATAGAGCTGTCCATGACAAACCTTTTTTACCCACTTCCTTAAAGGAACTGGAAAAAATGTTGTTTAAATTTTGTGTGACTTCTTTTTTCCTTGGAACGTGAATGATGTTAGGCAATATGATACAGTATTCACTGTTCACTTCCATTGCATTTTGTTTACATAAAATTAAAGTGAATGGTGACTGAGGCTGTCAGTCTGTCTGGCATCTCCTTTTGTGTTAAAGAACGGAAAGACATACGAGTTTGGAACAAAATGAGGGTGAGCAGGATGACAGAATTTTAATTTATGGCTGAGTGCAGAGATTGTTTCTATTTATCAAAGCAACTACACTGACTGGAAGTCCTGTTAAGTCCTTTTAAGATGAATGCATGGTTCTGGTGCTCTGCACCAAAATCTACCTATTTGTAAGACTCTGTGTGCCTCCCTCTGCCTAACATAGTTGTAATACTCACGTCTTCTGAAGCTCAGCACTCTTTTTATCTTCCTGTAAGCAGAGTGGGAGAGATAGCTTCCAGTGCGCTGGATTGTCTGCTTGTTTTCCGGCATCTTTTCTTGTCTGTCTCTTTAAGAGTGTTTTTATCCTCCGTCTTCCTTTTTTGGGGCATACACACATCAGCTATCCCGTCCCCCACCCTGATTCCGTCTTTTCCAAAACAGTGATGTTTTCGTAGTGATCCTGAAATTGGCAGCAAACTAATGTCCTCATTAAACACCTGATCACGTTTTGCAAACTCTTGTTTGGTCTAGAACTGGATGTTCCTTTCCCTTCTCTCTTCCTCCTCCCTTTTTCTCTCTCTCTCCTGTCAGCAGGTAAGGTGATAAGTCTCAGTCTACTGAAGGGAAGCTCACTCCTGCTGATGTGCGACACTAAATCTCCAACTCAGATATGCATGCTTATCGGATATATCAGCATTCCAATTCAGATGACAGTCTTCATCCAGAAAGAGGAGGCATTGTTCATGTGCACACCCCTACAAATTAGACCACATTTCTGTGCACATTCTCCTTTAATTAAAATGCAGAGAAGTTGCATATTCAACAGGGCCGTTTCAAATCAAATCCATTCAAAGTCAAAAGGTAGTGGCTATTGTTCTTTGAGATTTCACTAAGAACACAACATGAGTTCACTTTGGTATCCACAATATACCAAAGGTAATCCTGGTAAAAGGCAAGATTTCCCATGTCAATAGGCATTCTTAGTGATTGGTTTTGGACATGCTTCCTCTCTCCAGTACTTCTTGAAGTCAGCTCACCAAATGCTCACCCAAGCTGGTTCTTTTCAATTAAAGAAGAACCCAATGGTGCAGTAAGAAGTGGATGTTCCCTGTCACACTGCCTTTTGAAGTGGGTGACTCAGTTATATGACATTGTTGACAGTGGCATCAACACAGACATGTCTGTGTTCGCCCCCAAGGGGAGGTTATGTTTGTCTGGACTTAATTGTCCAAAGTTTCCAATGACGTGAGTCAACACCTCCTCGGCTTACTGTCAAATTAAGTCCGCCTCCCTAACTGTGGCTCAGTTTTAGTATTTTCTCCTCCCTATATGCCTAAACATTTCAAAATGTGTCTCTTTACACTCACTATATGTCCCTTTCTCTCTGTCCCACTCTCTTCCTCTCACTGTGTCTCTTATTTAGTCCTGTTGACTGTTTTTGAAAGCTCAATCCCTCCTGTTTTTTTATTATCTTTCTTTGCTTCTCATGTTCTGTCCCTCTTTTCCCACCTCCTGTACCAGAATACTCCACTGCAGACGTACTGGAGCATGGCCAAGGTGGCTTCAACACCTTTTGTTTCCCCCCTTCTCTGCCCCTTACCATGAATCATTAACACCACAATATACAGTCTGACTAAAAATAAATGAGTTAGAACTTTCCGCATTTTACCCTCTCTCTTTTCTTGCTTACTTTCACTCTGTCCCCCTACACCTCACACTTGCGGCCAATAATTTTCCATTAGACATCTGAGCACACCCCTCAAACCTTTTTATACATCTGTGCTCGCTAACTTGGCCACTGATGAGAATCCCAGTCTAAAACGGTTCCTTAGACAATGGCCTAGCATTTTGAGAACAGTGGCATCTGAATATAAATGCGGTTGCATGTTATCTGAAAGGTTGGGCATCTCACCTTTTAGGAGCCCGAGACTGTGAGGAGTAATGTTTGAGAGGTAATGCTGGGAATTCATTGGGAATGTTAAACTCTCCTGGGAAACAAGCAGCAACACGGATGCTGCAGCTCAAATTTGCATGTATTTACATCAATAGACCCAACTATTATCTGATGGCAGTGAAAACTTTTGTAGAATAATGCCTTTTTGATCAGAGAAGATTTGATCAACAGCATTAAAAGGAATAGTCAACCAAAATATATATTCTCTCTTTATTTACTTGTGACTTCCGTATGAATGACTTTCTTCCTTTGAACGCAAAGGTAAACTTTTAAAAAGGTGTATTTGTCATAGTCCTGTCTCTCTGTCAGTCTGGGTTTTGGTCTGACAGGACCATGGCATGTCTGTCTTTGTGTGAGCATGCGGTCTCTGTTTTATTCTGTTATGTTTCATGTCTGGAGTATGGTGTCTGGGTCCTAACTTCCTGTCTTTCGATTCCGGTCTGTGTCAGGATCTGGACATTCATACTCGTTTTCTGTCTGTTATAGACGTGCATCACGTCAATAACTTGTGTCATCTTGGCTGCATGCAATAATCTATGTCGGCCTTTGTGTCTCTTGTGTCCGTGCGTTGCGCTCACTCTATGCTGCACGCCCAGCCACGAGCTGTCTTCATGTTTGTTCTGAGCATCGGTAACTTTGGTAAGGTGTCAGATGTGTGTGTGTGTGTGGCCGACCGAACTCTCACTCAAGTGTCTTCTTGTGAGAACACGTGGCTTTGTTATCGTTTCTGTATCGCCACGTGCTTCTCTGTCTTACGCCACACCCCGCCTCCTTGTTTGCCTGTTATTGTTTCATTAGTCTCACCTGCCCTGAATTAAACCGCTTGATTTCTCTCCCTAATTTAGTCTCCTCGTGTTTGCTGTCCAATGCCAGTTCGTCTTGTTACATTGTGTTCTAGTCAGTCCTGTGTATGTTGTTCTGCGTTCCAGCCATCCCATTCAACTTCCTGGTTCCAGTGTGGTCCAGTTGGTCCTGTTCCCCGTTTTCCCTCTGCCCAATTCCCTGGATTATTTTTGTCCCCTTCAGGGTTGTTTATGTTTTCCCCCTTGTGGGAGTTTGATTTAATAAAGTATTTTTATTTATTTTTCATCTCTGTGTTTGTGTCCTCATTTCTCCCAACCCATCACAGTATTTGTCATATAATGTATGTGAATAGTGACTCCAGTCTGTCAAGCTTGAAAAAGGACAAATAAACACCATAAAACCACAGTAAAAGTAATCTATATGACTCATGCTCTATTTTCTAAATATTCTGAAGCCATACAAACAATTTGTGTTGAAACAACAAAATATATGTCATTATTCACTTTAATCAAATCATTAAAGGAATAGTTAACCCAAAAATAAAAATTCACCATTTACTCACCCTCGCACCATCCCATGTGTGTATGACTTTATTTCTTCTGCAGAACACAAATTAAGATTTTAAAAAGAATATGTCAGCACTGTAGGTCACATGTGAATGGGTGCCAACATTTTGATGCACTAAAAAGAACGTAAAGACAGCATAAAAGTAATTCGTAAGACTCCAGTGGTTAAATCCATAACTTCAGAAGTGATATGATAGGTGTGGGTGAGAAACAGATCAATATATACATATATAAGTATATTTTTGCTAGAAATGTTTCTCCCTGCCCGGTAGGGGGCATACGCATCAAGAATGTGAATCTGGGTTCAAAACACAAGACGAAAGTGAAAGTTATGTGGAGATTGATTGAGTTGGAATGAGAATTTGTAGAAAACACACAATAGCTTCAGAAGACTTGGAATATAGTGCATGAGTCAAATCGATTACATTTACTGTGGTTTAATGATGGGTTTTTTTCGAGCTTGACAGACTAGTCACTTTTCACTTTAATTACATTGCAAATAAAACTTATTGTGCTCCATGGAAGAAAGAAAATCATACAGTTTAAGAGTAACATTAAGGTGAGTAAATAATGACATATTCCTTTAAAGTAGATATATATTGAATGTTGTGGTAGTGGCTCTGTGTCCTGCACAACCAGTGTCACTCTATTGTATGTAATCAGATGTGATGGGGGTTGTCGGCTCTTTGAGGAAGTGAGGTACATTATAACATCATTATAACCAGGCACACTGCCAAGACGGACACATGGACACCATCCACAACCCCTCACATGCTCACTCCAGTGTACACTGCAGGTATTAGTAGAAGCAGAGAGGGACAAGGCTTCAAATTTTCCGAGGTGGTCTGAGCCACTAGAGAGTTAATGAGTAGGAACTATATCCAGAAAATACTGTTTATCTCTGAGGGGTTTATTTCCAGTACACAGTGAGAAGATTTGAATGCTTGAACTCTAAATGACACTGAGGTGGCAATACTGAAAAACACCAACCTTCACAGTTCAGTTTGTGTTTTTCCAGCAATAATCTTGAGGAGAATTCTCTAAATTTGCTGTTTTGAATGACATCAGTTCCAGAGGCATGTGTTTTTCTGTGTTTTGAGAAATTTGCGCCATCATAGACAAAGCAAAGTCTGTAAAGAGGTTAGTCGTGAGCGTATGTAATGCATGACCCATGATTTTGAAAATGACTGGAGTATATTGTGTTTGTGGGTTGTTTTGACTATGGCTGAAGCCCTGAAGTCTGATTGGATCTGCTGTTTCAACATATTCAGGCATTAAAGACACACCGAATGTGAAAATAAAATGTGTTATATCATGACAATGACTTGCGTAAGCCTGGATTTTCCAGAGACCACTGAGTGTAGGAACATTATTAGTCAGATATTCAGGCCATAAACTAATGAATGTGTTTAGTTGTGTATGTACCTGTAAAGGGTATCCAGATGCCCTTGTTTAGGCTCTTCAGCCACTCCTCTCCCTGACCACAGCTGTTTGATAGGAAGAAATATGAGCCAGGACTAACCAGCACATCCCTGTTTCCTCCTAATTGAGAGACAGAAAGAAAAATATATGGAAAGAATGGTCGTTAGATTGTTTATCCCACATTGTCTGAACACTCCAGTCACATTATAGAGTCTTGATGTAGAATCCTAAACAAATTGACTGGCGTTATTACCTTTGCTGTAGGCCTACCATAATCTACCCTTGGTTTTTAATATAGTGTGTTATAAGTGTGTTGCTTCCTTGAGCATTTTCACTCAATCTTGATTGTTTGTAGCCTTCTGTGATGCTTGTGCATGAGTCATTGGTTTATTCTGGGCAGTGAAGCTGTCCACTGACTTAACAGAAGCCTTCAGATCAGGCCCGGCCTGGCCATCGGGAGCACCGGGACGATTCCCGCTGGCCTGGCGACTAAGTTGGCCTGCTGCCAGCCAGCATTTTTTTTTTAATTATTATTATTTGATATTACTACCTTTACCAGTGATCATTTTTGAATTCATCATTCAATAAAATTATTATTAATATTAATAACAATAAAAAAAATAATAATCATGAATCTGTTAGTCTTGACTGGCAAGGCTACGATTTGACTTTACGCCTCAGACAAACGGTTAAACAGAAAAGGCGAGCAGCACCCGTCTAACGTTACATTCGTGGAGAAAACAAATGAGTGCACACAGAAAACTCACAGAAGAAATGTACTGAGGTAAAAATTCTAATTGTTGTTTTTTTTATTTATAACATATGATTTAGTTTAACATAACACAACTAAGGGAGCTGTTTTGCTGAATATTATCACAATTGAAAATGTTACATTGAATGTATTGTTCAATAAACAAGTACAAGTTAATATTTATTATTAAGTTACTTACATTTTAGACACAAACCATATTAACTGTTTTTGTTCTATTTCACCGACTAAAATAGTTCCAAAGGAAAGCTACAGCTGTTTAATTTGCTGACAAATTAGAACTCTTTTGTCCTCATAATATGCTCATTGAGGATTAGTGTATGAAATTCCCACTGACACATACTGTAAATATAATACATCACATTTTTACTTATTACTTCCTGAAACATACATATAACGTAGACAATGGCATATCGTAATTTAGAGCAGACTATCCAAATTCTAACAAGCCCAAACACAACATAATACGATGAGTAGGTGTTGAAATATTCCTCAAAGAGTATACATGGAAAAACGATGTACAAAATCCACATCTGTGCTCATCTAAAGGATTGGGATGCTCCTGGACATATAATATTTCTTTATTTTGTTGTCTAATCCATTCACGTTTGACTGGGAACACCACAGGTGTATCAATGTGAAATAAAACCAATAACATGTTATGAAAATTATCTAAACAAATAGGTTCAGATGCCCTGTGTGAACAAATTCATGAATTTTATTCCAACTGGATGAAATAAATTCCGACAGAGAAAAAAGAAAAGAAAAAATCTGTAAGTTTTGAGCAGAACACAATATATTAAGATCTAAGGTAACTTTGATTTTAGTAATAGAATTTACATTGTCTTGTGGAATGTCTGAAAAAGTATCTGTTTTGCAGCTTCTTCAGGGAAATACCAAAAAATTCCTTCACATCAATACAAGCAGTGTAGATTATGATTGTTCAGAGGCACATGAATGGACATGTACTTCCAACCTAATCCAGACTTTTCCATCCTGTCACAATCTTACAAACACGTGAAGGGCTTTTCCTTTCTGGACATGACATCAAGTCTTAAAGGCATAGTTTAAAGGTATAAATTATGCCATAATTTGCTCACCCTCAAGACGTTCCATACCCATATAACTTTATTTCTAATGTGGAACAGAAAATAAAAGTAAATATATTTCTCAAAACAATGCCAGTTGATTCAATTTCAGGTTGTTTCTCACCAAAACCTATTGTATGCCTTTAGAAGCCTTGAAATATGACATTACTACATTTATGACACTTTTGGGTCCTTTTCTAAGCTTTTAGAAAGGGTCTTTATCCACTGAATTGTATTAAGAAGACAGACTGGGATATTTGGGAAAATATTTCCTTAAGAGTTGGAACAACATGCTGGTGGGGGAACTTTTCCTTCAATCTGGGTCCATGCCTGCATTACTGCACACACATATTTGTCTCATGAGTGCAGTCATGCGAAGGACGACATTATTCCTTTTTAGTGTGTGAAAAATCTTTATCAGTCTTTAATGGTCACTGTGTCATTCAAGTCCGTCAGTGAGCTAAATGTAAGCCAGCCTGAGATGAATGAGACAACCATTTCTTATACTTAAGCACCACAAGTTCAGCCAGGGAAATGGAGAGCATCGATTTTCATAATTTAATAAAAAACTCTTGCCATTTTTTCCTTCATACATTTCTCAGAGACAATATTAATCACTGGATGGGTCTCGATCACAATTAAAGTATGCCCCAGTTTCCACTCACATTTCCCCATATAGAGTGCAGTAATTAATTCCAAAGAGGTCACTTTCTGTAACAAGAGAGCTGTAAAATTCCAACTAAATGGTTTACCAATACTATGTGCATGCCAAGGGCAGTCTTTGCAATAATTATATTAAAAGGAGAGCATTGTAATTCCATGAAAGGGCATTTCACAGATTCAGAGCAGGGACTGCCACAATGGGAGCCAATGCTGATCTTGTATTTAACATGTTTGAGTTCTTCATAATCCTATTGCACTAATCACCTCTCTTTTACTCTCTCATGCCTAGACCAGCCTCTCTGACAGTCACTGATAAAGAAGCAAGCATGACTTCCCAAAGATACCAGCAGGGAATTTGAGCTGTAGATAGAATGGAATGCTGTGTGTACTGGCAGGTGAGTTGTCGATATGCTGTTTTGATAACTCTTTGATAAATAACTTTTCCTTGTGAATTTGTTTAGTAATAAAATTCTCGTTGATAGCCAGTTGCTCATTGATGACCAGTTATGTTCAGAATTTTCCCAAAAGTATCATTTTGAGGCCACTCTAAAAGAGTTCCAAATGATCGTAAATGCCATTTCTATTGGTA
The DNA here is from genome assembly GCF_025860055.1 of Xyrauchen texanus. Taxonomy (NCBI): domain Eukaryota; kingdom Metazoa; phylum Chordata; class Actinopteri; order Cypriniformes; family Catostomidae; genus Xyrauchen; species Xyrauchen texanus. Next base: position 25,505,866 of record NC_068309.1, on the reverse strand, counting down.
ATAAGATTAATTTAAAAGCAGAGCAAACTCTGTGTGATCCCATGTCTTTGAGTTTAAGGAAGTTCTCAGTTCAAATAACCCCAAATCAAATGCTATCCCTGTAATAGTATGCTTTCTACGTATATTATTACAATAATTTTTTTTTTTTTTTTTTCGTGAGAAAGATGAGATGATGAAACAAAAACACCTTTTGTTTTTGGTAAATGTGTTGACCAAATAGCCTTTCAGACAAAATGGTATCTGACATATGTATTAATGTTTTTGATATGATTTTGTATTATAAGAACAAAAACTCATATAATACTAATATACGTTGTCCATTTGTATATTATTTTTGTATAGGTTTTCATTTATATGTTTACATTTTTAGGCAAGAATCCACTCCTCCCACTCTATATGGTTGTTTTTAATTCTTATGTTACATCTTTTTTGTGCATTATAAAAAATAAAAAAAAATCTAACAAATGTCAATGAACACTGTTGATATATTACAAAGTCTTTCTAGCAAGTCAGTCCACTGTCGGCCATCTTTATAATGCTCTCAGGAGAATATTTTCAGTCATGACAGTGCAGCTCCTATCTACTTGAATGGAGAAAGACCAATCTCAAAAAAGGTTTTTTTGAGCCATTAACCCCTCCAAAAAATGGCCCCATTCACTTCCATTGTAAGAGACTCACCGTTACCACGAATTTTTCCTTTTTTTTCTTCTTTTTTTTTTTTTTTTTTAAGAAAAGGAGGTCCAAATAGAAATTAACTTTTGTGGTAATCAAAGTTATGCCCCAAATCCTGTCGATTGAGCTGAACTTGCATTGAACCCGGTATATTCCTTTAAGCAGAATATAGGCAACACTTTCTTTATTTGGAAAAAAATATGCAGTGAATGTGAAGGTGAGGCTAACATTCTGCATAACATCTCATTTTGAGTTCCATGGAAGAAAGTCATACGTGTTTGGAATTGTTCATGGTGAATAAATTATCTTGGGTGTCATTTTTGGGTGAACTATCTCTTTTAAAGTCATTGTTCTAGATTTAATAAATACCTTTTCCTCTTTATTTTACATCTCTTCGTAAATTTGAGCTGATTTAGAGTCTGTCCCAAAAAATCACAATATGTTTCCCAGCTTGAATGTCCCACAAAGTATTTTCAAGTTCATTATTTTGAGTGCCCCTCCCACAAATAACACCAAACCTGTCATACGCCTAACGTTTCTCAGCTTTAATGCATTCATAAGTGACATCTCGGTCAAAACAGCATGGAGACCGTCCTTCAATTGTAGCTATCCTTCTTGAAATCAACGTTTGACCCACAAACTCCTTTAAACCATCTAATCTAGGTCAAGCTGCTGATTTTGAGATTTTGACATCTCTCCACCGAACTATCATCACTAATAAAAATGTAAATCAGTAGGTCATGTTTTACCCTTTCCCATATCTTATCTACTGGTGTATGATGTATGCTTATACATCATATACCTTTTATTGTGGTTTCTCACTTGAAATAGTTTCTCCAACAATAAGTACCATAAGGAAACACCAAAATAAGGTTTTCTAGTTTTCTATTGGCATTGCATTTACTTTTTTGCCATTTATATGGTGTACAATAATGCTGCAATAACTGACAAAATAACAAGTCTTTTAAAACTTTACAATCTCAGATTCATTGAATAGGATCGTCAGTATCTGTTGAGATATAGAGAGCCTGAAGGACTCACACTGGTAGGAAGCAGTGAACCACTCACTCACCTTTCTGTGCAGTGCTGTTGTACTTCCAAGACTTGAAGCAGGTTAGTCCCATCCTGCAGGTGGATGTTTCCTTGGATGCCTCATCCGAGCTCAGATCCTCTGTGGGTGTGCATCACCAGGGTTGGGGCTCCTGCTGCTGCTAATCAGCTGGCGATGACCCTGAGTTTAGGCTCCCCAGCACTGCCATGGCCTGGCCCAAAGCCCCATCTGTCTCTCTTCCCCTATCTCCCTCCTTATCCATCTTATCAATACAGCCCAGCCCTATCCCGTTGGCAGCCACTTTACTGGGCGAGACGGGAGGGCGGGGCGTAGACCCTCTGCGGCAGACTATTCCAGACATGTATGGACACACGCACACACATTTGCAAAGGCAAAGTCTGGCCTCAGCATCCCTCCAGCAACTGTAATTACTTCAGTACAGTATACTGTCTCAGGCAGGCAGGGCCAATTTCCCTAATGCATCCAACACACCCCTTTACCGCAGACTAGCCCAGCATTCAGTTTAATGGCCATCGATGTGATCGGCCCTCACCCTCACACAATGACTCAAAGAGGTTGTAAAGACATGAACGGGTGGCTGGCACGTTAAACTTTTGAACCGTCCTCCATTAGGCTGAGAGGAGCCACTCTCTCTCTTTCTCTCTCTCTCACTCTGCAAGCCAGATTTATGATTCCTAGCCTGGCAAGTTCTCAAATATATATTGATCCTGATAAAAGAGGCTCACTTAATTTGGCAAGAGGAATAGACTTTACACATCCCATCAAATCTAGGAGTCGTAGATACTGATGTGGCCCCTGACTTGTCATGAATTTCCAGGCACTGGAAAATAATGCACAATACAGACCCCAGCCATGCATCTTTCTTATAAATATAGACATTTTCCAGAATTGGGGGCAAAAATTGAGCTCTTTGTTATATTTGTTTGCCAGCCATGGAGTTACATTTCTTTTTAACATATTTAATGCTCTGTAGATGTAGATAAGAGCTTTCTTTCAAAACCCAATGAGCTGCCTTGCTGTTGACTCTCCATCCATCCATCCATCAATCCATCCAATATGTCTATCAGTCTGTCCATCCATCCATCCAATATGTATATCTGTCCATGTGTCCATCCATCCAAAATGTCTATGTCTATCCATCCATCCAATTTGTATGTCTGTCCGTCCGTCCATCCATCCATCTGTCTATACATACATCCAACTTTTGATGTTAGCATGTAGCTAAGCTAACAGTAAGATCCTCTAATAAGCATTAAAAAACACACACAATAGACCTTTTTATTGTGAGGTCCTGACTCTCTGTGGTCATTAAAAATCCTAGGGCACTTCTCGTAAAGAGTAGGGGTGTAACCCCGGTGTCCTCGCCAAATTCCCCCCCATTGGCCCCTATATATCATGGCCTCCTAATAATCTCCATCCCTGAATTGGCTACATCAATCTACCATCTCCTCTCCTCCAATAGCTAGCAGGTCATGTTTGTAAATGAGAAGTGGTTCTCAAACAGTTTACCTGGATAAATAAAGGTTAAATAAAATAAAATAAAAAAGACCTTTTTCACACTCCAGGTTTTGGAAAGTGGAAGTAAACGTTTGCAGGGTTAACTTAGACCACCGTGAATAGGAGTGAATGGGAGATCACAGCAAATATTATTTTCACTTACCCATTTGCTCCAAGACCAAAAGACAAAATCCACTATTAAATTTTAATGACTTTCCAGAAGAGAAAAGAAATAGAGAGTGGTGGATTAAGACAGTCAGATGGAGAAGATGCCAAATTTACAGTTTTTTTGTTGTTGTTGTGGTAATTCGTTTTTTTAAAACTAATTCCAGGGTAATATAACACAAAGCATTCTGACTGGATAAACTTTTAATTTTTCTCTATTTTCTCTATGTTTGTAGATTAATTAAGAGTGGAAAGCGATTAAAAATACATTGGCAAAAAGGTGATTTAGAATGGAAGGATGAAAAATATTGATTTATTTGGCATGTCAGGCCAGCAGAGAAGGCTTTGCTGGCCCTGAAAAATCGCCACTGCTTAAAAGGCAGTGTTATGTTGCCGCCTACTTTTCAGAATAGTCTAACAGCATTAATAGCTTATTATGCCTTAAAATACTGTTTTCTATTCTATGGACACTAAAAACATTATCATGGGGAAGTGTTCTTTGTACTGTTATATGAATTTGGTCCCCTATTCAAACAATATTATGTAACTAATTATGAACCAGCACTCTGAGAGCAACCAGTTTGAGTCAAATCTGCACTGTCATATTTCTCTTTTGCAGATCTCTTCTTGTTGGGAATGACTTCACTGACTTGAGAAAACTTGATGGAATGCACAAAAGAATTCTGGAACACATCTTCAGCATTTGGCACTTTGGTTTCTTTTCTCTGACCCTGGTTGCTTAGTGGCTGGGCAGATTCAATCCACTGGTAACCACAGTGGAGGCAGTTCCAATTATCACTAAGAGCTTTCAGCTTCCTTTGTGTCAATGTGCATTTTTGTGCTGAGTAAAGGCTCTTCAGAAAATGAAACTTGTCAGATACATTCAAGTTACACATGACTCCTCCCTCTTCACACACACACACACACACACACACACACACACACACAAACGACATCTCACGACAAGTCTATCTTTTTACTGAAATTAAAATGGACAGCACTAGGAAACTTCAATTGTGAGAGTGACACATTTTAATCTACATAGAAGCCTTTGCTTTGCTTAAATAATCTCTGATAAGATCTAAACTTAAATCATTCACATCCCTTCAACACTGCCGGCAAGAGACAAACATGTTATAAATCTATTCACAAGTTTTGCATCAATCATTTAAGCCTCTTTGCTCCAGTCATTAAAGTTTACTTGCATTGCAAACAAAATCCATCTGCCCTCTACAGTCTGAAGCACAGAAAAACACCTGACTTGTTATTAAATGTGTTAGATTTGAAATTAACAACAGAACTTAAAACTAAGGTTTAATGTTCTAAGAGCAGTTTCGGGAATGTGCTGCCTCCACGAACTTCAGATATATTTACATGTACAGCAAATAGTATTTGTTAACTTGTTTCAATTTAATAATGTAATATAATTAGGTCAGCCAGCAGAGGGCGTCATTAACCTGTTTTTTTTTTTTTTTAGGTGTCAGTGTCAATTATGACGTAACCCCCAAAAATAAAATAAACATTTTTAATTGTTCCTAATTTAAGAGTTAGGAGTGATAGTCCAGTGGTAGAGATTCTGTTTAACATGTACCCAGGGACCTGGGTAAAATCCCAAACTAATATGGAACTTTTTATCTTAGTTTTTTTTACATAAACCAAGCAAAATTATAATTGAACTTGACAGTCATTGATTACTATGCATTTTTTGTTGTATATAGAAAAGAGTTTTGCTCTTTGCATTTTGATAGCTCATTTTGTGTTGCACAAATCATCAGTCTCCTTGGTGATCATGATTTCAAGCTTGATTACACTTTCTAGTGTCATCTAGTGCTCTGCGCATGTTTCAAGCACTATGAAGTGAAATCAAGCTTGTTATCATGATAGTGAGACTTCAATGGCAAGATGTACTGTTAAAAAGGAGTTTTATTGTGGTTTGTTTATGATTGCTTCAGAAGACATTGATTAAACAAATGGAGTCTTATTTTTGTTGCCTTTATGTGCTTTTTGGAGCTTCAAAGTTTTTGTCACATTCACATGCATTGTGTGAACATACAGAGCTGAAATATTCTTCTAAAAAGCTTTGTTTGTGTTCAGCAGAAGAAAGAAAGTCATACACATTTGGGATGGCATGAGGGTGAGTAAATGAGATAATTTAAATTTGTTTGGTGAACTATCACTTTAAGATTAATGTCTATAAAATAAATACAAGCTGGGAATGTTTAGACATGAACATCTCAAATTCCAAAAAATGTTTTACAATCCCATTACAGTATCATTAAGATTATAAAATGTCTTATGTGGTTTGTAATATAAATCATGTCAACTAGCTGTGTCAGTTAACAAGTCATGGTCTTAAGAAAATCATTTAGAGTATTAACAGGTCTGTCCAGATAAAACAAGGTTTTAATAAATGTAAACTATGTCTTGTTAGTTTATTTACAAATAATAATGCATATTAAATGTGAAAAATGTTTTGATAGCAGCTCTGGGCATAGCACATTTTGCAAGTGTGCAGTGCTGCCAACTCAGTTCAGATCTCATTTCACATTTCATATATCAGAAATTATATCTAGGCTCATCTATCTAGTCTAGCCTTATTAAACATATGTGGGTCACTGCATTGCTACACACACACATACATAGGCAGATCACTTACATAGATCACAAGATCTTACAATGTCTTTTTCACAGACTTTTTCTGTACTCTACCCATTGGATGCAGAACCCTTCTTAGAGGGTAACAAAGGCAAAACACAGAAAATCATAGAACCCCTTCAAAACAGTTAAAACCAAAACTGTATATCTGTCTGTGCTATAGTGAGAAAACTTGAACTGCTGCACTATCTAAAAGTTAAATTGGCGGAGGGTCCCGTGATGCCATGCGAGGAGCAGACGTGTAAACGGCGAGCTCTGCGCACTTTGCAAGTTTTGAATAATTTTTGTGTCATAATCCGGTGAGATTCAATACATCCTGCTACATATATGTTCAAGAAGTCAAAATCCTCAGGCTCTGAGATATAAAAAGACACTTACATGCTCGTGCTGAAACCTCTGATGGGCTTGCAGACTAGGGACTCGGTTTGGATGGTGCAGAAGGAGAAATCCAGCGTCAACTGTCCAACATGTCTGTGATGCTGACGAAAGTTTTTGCTGACTTCGAGGATCTTGCTGAAATACGTCGATCGATTACAGCGATGGAAGCTAAATTCTCTGAGTTGGTTACAATAGTGTCGGACATCGAGAGACGAATCGATTATCTGGTGTCATTGCAGAGAGAATTATCTGCTAATCAGCTAGCAACCAAGTTTTTGAAATCATTTAAGATTTGGAGAACTGAAGTAGACAAAATAATTTACGAATTGTTGGAATTCCTGAGCATGAGGTAGGTTGAGATATGGTGAAATTCCTAGACAAGCTTTTTCCAAGTCTGCTCAACATAACAGGCCCTAAACTGGAAATCGAGTGAGCTCACAGAGTCCTGGCTTGCAGATCCGCTGAGGAATTTCTGAGATAATCCGATAAAGATCTTGTGTTGTGCAAAGCGAAGAGCAAAGGAAAGCTTTCTTGGAAGAACCACAAAATGTTTTTGTTCCCAGACTTTGCGAATTCGACAAGAGAGAAATGTTATCGATTCAATTAATAAAACTCTAGACAATCAAGAAACTCTTAGTTCAACGGAAGATCGCTTTTGCTCTGATGTTCCCAGCCAAGCTGAGAATAGATACTAAGGATGGCCGCAAAGTATTTACATGTCCCAAGTAAGCCTGGTTTTTCATAGAAACAATGGATGAGTAAAGCATTTGGTGCTTCTCATGGGAGTGGATTGACTCGCTGTTCATACACTTGGCTGTCTGAGTAAGCTGAGCACCATTTTTGTTTCTTTTTAAGTTGGTTCCGACTAGTGGCTGGAGTTTGTTTTGTGGAATAACATTCCTTCAAGAAGCTTTTGCATTGATGGAAGATCATTTTTACACTGAAGTTCCTGGCCAGATTGAGAATGGATACTAAGTATCTACATGCCTACAAGTGATGTCTGTCATAAAATCAATGGACTGAGGAAGTCATGGTGTGTTTCTTATGTGACCTGTGAGTGACATAGACTCACTCAATACACTCTTGATCGTCTGCCGAACCGGTATGTCTGTTTTGTTTCTTTTTGAGCTGGTTCCGCTAGAGACTAGAGCTTGTTTTGTGGGGGAACACACCTTCGAGACTACATGTTCTCTGTGTTTATTCTGCCCATTGGCTAAAGTTTGTTTTATAGATTATTTTCTGTTATGTAATTTTGCCTCACAAAATTTGTACCAGAATTGAGCAATCCGATGGCAAAGTTGTCGCAGGGGCTCTCGTAGGTGTACATGGACTCTTTGAGTTTAGAGGGCGTGTCGCCGGTTGTTGTGCGTGGGGTTCATGCGCACGTTTTCCTTTTTTCTGTTTGTTTGGTTCTGAGGGAAGTTCGCGGTTTTATCATTCTATTGATAAATAAACATCTACAATTCAAATGTCTCAAACAGATTAAAGATAAATTAGGAAGAGACATTATTGTTTTAGCAGAAATTCAGGAGCAAAGGTTGATGTTGGCTAATATTTGTGCACCTAATGCTGATGATCAGGGCTTTTTATAGATCTTGAAGGGATGTTGCAAGCCACTGGCACTCCTCATGATATAATATTGGGAGGAGACTTTAATCTTTTGATGGACTCAATCCTTGATCGTAGTGAAGCATTGATCATTGAAGTGTGTAAGCCCCCTAGAGCAATATTGATGCTTTTTTAGATTTTTTTTTAAATATATCTAACTCCCTTATTTTATCTGTTGTTGATTGCTCAATTGGAAACATCTTAGTCTCAGATCATGCCCTGGTGAGTTTAGAGATGTTGCCTCATACAGAGAAAAATAAATCATATAGTTGGCGCATTAAAGTATCACGGCTGAAATCAATGTTGATATGGAGACCAACTGGTCCTCAGTATCCTCTGTGGGCATGGTTTGGGAGGTAATTAAAGCAGTTCTTAGGGGCCGGATCATACTGTATGCCTCATTCATCAAAAAATCCAAAGCACTAGAACTCGTGGAGTTGGAAGGGAATATTAAAAAATCCGAAGCAGAGCTGAAGCGCCGAATGATGTCTGACGGAATTGACCCGATTGAAATGCAGACATAATACAATTTTGTTATGGAAAGTGGAGTTTTGGCTATTCAGAGCAAGACAGTCATACTTTGAGTCTGGAGACAAAGCAGGGAAGCTTTTGGCTAGATATATAAAGCAGAGATTCTTTTTCTACCATTCCCTCAGTGAAATCTGCTGGTGATTAAATATTTACCATGGCCATTGATATTACAAATGCTTTTAAATAATTCTATCTTGCTCTTTATACACTCACCTAAAGGATTATTAGGAACACCTGTTCAATTTCTCATTAATGCAATTATCTAATCAACCAATCACATGGCAGTTGCTTCAATGCATTTAGGGGTGTGGTCCTGGACCCCCTTTCGCCTTCAGAACTGCCTTAATTCTACGTGGCATTGATTCAACAAGGTGCTGAAGGCATTCTTTAGAAATGTTGGCCCATATTGATAGGATAGCATCTTGCAGTTGATGGAGATTTGTGGGATGCACATCCAGGGCACGAAGCTCCCGTTCCACCACATCCCAAAGATGCTCTATTGGGTTGAGATCTGGTGACTGTGGGGGCCATTTTAGTACAGTGAACTCATTGTCATGTTCAAGAAACCAATTTGAAATGATTTGAGCTTTGTGACATGGTGCATTATCCTGCTGGAAGTAGCCATCAGAGGATGGGTACATGGTGGCCATAAAGGGATGGACATGGTCAGAAACAATGCTCAGATAGGCCGTGGCATATAAACGATGCCCAATTGGCACTAAGGGGTCTAAAGTGTGCCAAGAAAACATCCCCCACACCATTACACCACCACCACCAGCCTGCACAGTGGTAACAAGGCATGATGGATCCATGTTCTCATTCTGTTTACACCAAATTCTGACTCTACCATCTGAATGTCTCAACAGAAATCTAGACTCATCAGACCAGGCAACATTTTTCCAGTCTTCAACTGTCCAATTTTGGTGAGCTCTTGCAAATTGTAGCCTCTTTTTCCTATTTGTAGTGGAGATGAGTGGTACCCGGTGGGGTCTTCTGCTGTTGTAGCCCATCCGCCTCAAGGTTGTGCATGTTGTTGCTTCACAAATGCTTTGCTGCATACCTCGGTTGTAACGAGTGGTTATTTCAGGCAAAGTTGCTCTTCTATCAGCTTGAATCAGTCGGCCCATTCTCCTCTGACCTCTAGCATCAACAAGGCATTTTCGCCCACAGCACTGCCGCATACTGGATGTTTTTCCCTTTTCACACCATTCTTTGTAAACCCTAGAAATGGTTGTGCGTGAAAATCCCAGTAACTGAGCAGATTGTGAAATACTCAGACCGGCCCGTCTGGCACCAACAACCATTGAGCTCAAAATTGCTTAAATCACCTTTCTTTCCCATTCTGACATTCAGTTCAGGAGTTCAGGAGATTGTCTTGACCAGGACCACACCCCTAAATGCATTGAAGCAACTGCCATGTGATTGGTTGATTAGATAATTGCATTAATGAGAAATTGAACAGGTGTTCCTAATAATCCTTTAGGTGAGTGTATATAGATCAGTGGTGTTCAGACACTGATCCCGGTCGTGTCTAGAAGGTAACCGCCCGGCTACCTAAAGTTTTGCGTGAGCCGTACGCGACGTTAACCCACTAGGCTCGTTTGAGATGCCAAACGCCTCGCCATGAAAGTAGATGAGAGTAGACGGCTGCAGTCAGATTAAGAGTGAAATAAGAGCTGTCATGATCAATTCTCACATCTCGTAGTTGATCAGACACCTTCGAGTTCAAAGACAGATATCGCGGGATTCACGTTCATGTACTGTTGCTGATAAAGTAGATATCATTTTAATTCTGTTGCTTTATATTGAAAATAAAAAGATGAAAAGACACTCAATGTACCAGTTATTCAATTTAGCCAAAACGACATGTCTTTCCATCCATTTTCTTGTTTAATAATGACACGTATTATACATATTTCCAGAATATAATAAAAATATAATATCCCACACAAAGATCACACTGTCAGAGTGTTGGGAATATTCACATATAATTTATACACATAAACATGATATTAGAGACCAAATAAATAAATAAATATTTTAATAAATAAAAAACTTTTTAGAAATTAACGAAACAGCACGGTTTTTTAAGCCAATTAGCATTAAGCTGTAAGTCATTTCCCATCACGAACAGCTCGGAAAAATCAACTGCGCCTCTTGACTGCTACACTTGCCTAATCTGTTAGTTATCCGATAACATCCCTTATCTCCTAATTTAATGAGTAATACAACTATAAGGTTTTAATTTACAAGTTATTTTTATTTAGATGTACTGATAATATACAGAATAAGATAATATTATTCTTTAAACGTCTCACCTTTTAAAAGTGCGTCGCAAACGGTTTGTTCTGATGCATCTCTACGGTGTTTGCTGCTACTTCCGGGAACTATTGAGAGGCTCCACGAGCCGCAATTGCTGTAAAAAAAAAAAAACGTTCCATTGGAGTCAATGGAGTTGTCGCAACTCTATCTTTAAATATGGCTCTGGCTCTGGTCATACCGAATGACACTCTCGCGAGACTTAGGCTGCGAGAGTGTTACCCTCGCTAGCCATTGACATAGACGCCGTAACCGGAAAAGTGTAGAGCGGAAGTCATAAACAGTTGTGGAGTGTAGTTATCCACTGAAAAAACAGCGTCTAATTTCACGAGCTGAAGTTAAGGGTGAAAGGTCAGTGTATTTTAAGTTTAAATATGTAACATAATACTTTATTTTACAAGTTTTCATTAGCGCTAGGCAGTAATGAACTGCTGTGGGTTACATATAGTTCGTGTTTGTGTGAAAGCTAACCCACTAGCTGACCAAGATAAACACTTGTGAAAAGACCGTGTATTACCCGACTGTTTGCATATTTTGTCACGTTACAATTATATATGTTATTCTGAAATTGGACAGTCTTCTGTCAATATGACTCCGCTGAGGTGAGTGGGTTTATATGTGAGACAGAAGGGCGGTAGCTAACTCGCCAGCTCTTTGTTACCAGGCAACCATTATTCCAGTAATTCCATTTAAACAGCGAATGTAAACAAACTCTTGCTACTTATGAGAGTTTACAGAAATCACATGTTCTCCTGATCTTATCAGTACATCACATGCACATTAATTGAGGAACATTACGTTCAAACTTCCAGGATGAGGATTAGGCCAAACATTAATATAGAGGTAACTAAACCTAATTGTTAAATATTCTGTAAATAAAATATGAAATATCCGTTAACACGTGTTTACTCCAACTCGGTTCTAACTGGTCAAAACAACCATAACACTGTTGTGAGTTGGAGCAGTGACCTGGCATCTCTTCGGCTGTATTGAATTATACAACTCGGCGGGTGAAGGGAATGTTCCTGGATACTGTTTCCGTGTCGATTTTTTTATAACTTGGATATTTTTTCTATTCTGGTGTGGTCAGATGCGGCGATCTAAGCGGATGCGCTCTCCGGGTGACTGGATTACGGAGTATAGCTGGGAGGAGAGAGTGGAGGTGCACAAGAGACCGAGGCGCAGCTCCAAGAGCGGGGACATAGAGAGGCAGCCTGGTCGGCATCATCACTACAAAACTTACGAGAGGTAAATTAATCAAGAGTATTCACTTTAAAGATGTGTGAAATGTTCTCTGTTTTTCTGTCTGTTTGAATGCAGCTTGTTTGTTAGGTTTGTGGTTGGATTAGAGCTGTCAACTTTGTTTCTTTCATGATATACTATAGCATGTTCTTGGATTCAGTGACAAACTGTCAGGATGACAGATGCTGCAAATGGTCCTGACTCAGTCCGAATCAGTGCCAAGAATTCAGTGAATCTCGCTGATGTAAAATTATTCTGACATTGAGATTGTCAGTAGGATTGGTACCAATATGTATGTTGTGAGTAGAGGTTGACTGATAGTGGGGTTTGCCGATACTGATAACTAAAGAGGGAAAACAGGCAGATGGCCGATTAATCGGCCAATAATTTAAAAAAAATTTATAATATGTACAAAATTTTCACTCAATGAAAAATAGTGCTGAACTCTAGTGTTGAGCTCTAGTGTATTTCTTTCAATGGCAATACTTTATACATTTCTCCCACACTGGTCCCTGCTTCAAAGCCTTTGCCATCTGAGATGAAGGTATTTATTTTACCATGCTTTTATTTTATTTTTGTACATAACTACATCATGAATTTAGGAAGCTTGGGCAAAAGTTCATTTTGTCAGAACGGAGAAAAGTGTGGGAAAATTTGTAGTCAAAAAATTATAAAATTTTTAATGTGCGCGTGCATTCACACAATGTAATTTGATTGCACAACATTAAAACCACCGGCAGGTGAAATTAATAACATTTGTTATCTCGTTACAATGGCACCTGTCAAGGGGTATATCAGGCATCAAGTGAACAGTCAGTTCTTAAATTTCATGTGTTGGAAGCAGGAAAAATGGGCAAGCATAAGAAACTGGGTGACTTTGACAAGGGCCAAATTGTGATGTCTAGAAGACTGGGTCAGAGCATCTCCAAAACTCTAGGTCTTGTTGGGTTTTCCTGGTATGCAGTGGTTAGTACCTACCAAAAGTGGTCCAAGGAGTAACAACAACTAGTATACCTGTGATAGGGTCATGCCTCATTGATGCATGTGGGGAGCGAAGCCTAGCCCGTCTGGTCCGATCCCATTTAAGAGCTACTGCTTGCTGCGTAGCCCCAGACCGGTCAGAGTGCCCATGCTGACCCCATCCACCGCCGAAAGCGCCTACAATTGGCACATGAGTGTCTGAACTGGACCATGGGGCAATGGAAGAAGGTGGCTTGATTTAATGAATTATATTTTCTTTTAGATTATGTGAATGCTGGATGCATGTGTGTTGTTTACCTGTGGAAAGGCAGGCCAGCAGAGGCACTGTGATGCTCTGGGCAATGTTCTGCTGGGAAACCATGGGTCCTGGCTAGGGCAGGGTATCATTCAAAAATTTTCTATACTGATATTTTGACTTCGATACTGGTTCCTAAACAATCCTTTTATCAATAATTTGGTCAGGGAAAAAAAACTCAGCAAGAACTGTGAACTCCGCAAGAACCATTACCGCTGGTTGGACGCTAGGTGGTGCTATGGGATAATGTTCGGTAAACATGGTTAGGATTAAGTTTACACAAAGCAAGACACCTTGATTTTAAACTTTGAACATTATTTTTTATTTATTTTAACTAAAAGTTCAAATTAAACTGGAAAAAATAAGTGCATTTAAAATGTGTTGTTCAACTTTTTGAAAGATGGCTTTACAACAGTTATGAACATCTCTCTGGCAAAGAAACTTCATCTGTGCATTCTCTACCCATCTGGTATTTCGTTATCCAGGAAAATATATCATGTGTGGGAATACATTCGTTTTGTTCCCTCCTTCACAATATATATATATCCAATTACATCGGAAACCTCGGGCTGAGG